>NC_090439.1:691705058-692023328 GCF_031143425.1 Pleurodeles waltl
ACATCAAGTAAAAGGCATAAAGAAACTTGTTCCAACTTACATTACTTGACATGTTTAAGCTCATCCTTCCATCAAGGAACATCTTACCTACAGTTCAGGCCCTCATTTTGTCACACATCAACTGAGGGGTGCTCTACGTGCTGGCATTTTAGACATCTCATCTACACCAATTAAAGAAGTGTGTGTTTCATAAAGCAGCTCCAATAATCACCAACCAAAAAAAGATTGAGACATGTGTGCTACACATTTGTCCTCCCTCAAAAGATTTCGAAGGGAGACATTCTCCCTTCCAGAAACCATATTAAACCTTTTTGTGTGATCTATAAAGCACTTTACTAGATAGTACATGACTACCACACCTGTTAACCAAGTGTAGTGATTTGAGCTCACTGCATTATAAAAAATTGTTGAGGGGAGTTATTTAAAGTTAGGTGGACAGGGTACAGTGTCCACTAAACTGATGGTCTGCCCTCTTCCTTTAGATATGGACAGACAGTCATGTTTCTGCCTTTGGTGCCCACTGGATCTGCTATGGAAAACGTTAGATCAAGGCCCAGCAGACTTTGGGCACTTGATCTAAGTACTATTTAAGGTGTATGCACTGCCATCTGTATGTCCTGTCTGAGACCACAAGAAAAAGCCTGGCAGTCCTGAACAGAAACAAATAAAATGTCTCCAAAGATTGGGAAACAAATATCAGTATGTCAGGGTCATTATTCTTTTGCTTTTTGATAACATAGGGCCTGATTTAGATCTCGGTGGAAGGAATACTCCTTTAGAAATGTGATATATCTGCCATCCACCGTATTATGATCTCCATATTATATAATGGGATTGTAATACAGTGGACGGGATATCCATCACGTGTGTGAATGAGTATACCCCTCTGCTGAGATCAAAATCAGCCCCAAAGTGTTGCTTTACAAGTTTGTTTTTGAAAAACAAAAATGTTTGCTGGGCATCCAGATGACTCATGGTGGCCACTCACCAAACCTTCAAACTGTCTTCACAGGAGTTGCTTTGGCAGAGACTTATCTGAAGTCATAGACCTCTCCACCAGGCCAGCAAAGTTCTCCAAATATGGTGGACTGTGGTCCACCAGGTCAGCGGAATACTTGCCTCCACTGTCCTGGTGGACCAAAGTGCAGCCCACCGGGTATAAATGCCGCCCTTAAGAAAGACCTCATTTGTGGATCCAAGAATCTGAATTTACCTTCTTTCACTAAGGACTTTCTTGCTATTTTATGCCATTTAAGAATGATTTCTCAAAAAACATCTTCACAATCTTCCTACCATTCACAGCATCATCTCTCCTCCCTCTTCTTCCTCCTTAAATACTGTGGCCCTCAATACAACCCTGGCGGTAAAGTCCGCTGACCGCTGTGCCGACGGGTGCCAACCTACTGTGTCCTCGGCGGAAATCCGCTATGGGTATTATGACCCACACTTAGAAATCCTCCACTATACAGACACCCACAAAAGTCCGCCACACCAAAGGTCAGTGATAAATTGGTGGTACCAAAACCCACACCGTTAGGCCAACAGGAATACGCCCACACTATCACGACCCACAAATCAACGCGGCGGTAATTCAACTGCGATAAACCATTGGCGGTACACACCGCCGCGCTCAAAATTCACACACACTTACAAAACACAACCACATTGGACAATTCAAAATACACACATCTGATACACATACACACACCACACCCACACACCCACACACCCACACACCCACACACCCAATCCAATATAGAACACACACCCACATTAACCACAACCCCTTAAAGCTAAAATCTTTGAAGAAGCAGAGAGACAGAAAAGCAAAGACCACACCAGCATCCAGAGGCACACAACACCATCACTCATACACCATCCACGCACAAAACACCACACACCACAGAACATCCCCCACACATCACTCACACCACATCATGGCACCTCAAAGACACCCCAGGTTTTCTGAGGAGGAGCTCATGGACCTGGTGGAGGAAATCATCCGGGTAGAGCCACAGCTATTCGGATCACAGGTGCCGCAGACATCCATTGCTAGGAAGATGGAGCTATGGCGGAGAATTGTCAACAGGGTCAACACAGTGGGACAGCATCCAAGAACACGGGATGACATCAGGAAGAGGTGGAACGACGTACAGGGGAAGGCACGTTCCATGGTATCCAGATACCAAGTAGCTGTACAGAGGACTGGCGGTGGACCCCCACCTCCTCCCTCACAACTAACAACATGGGAGGAGCAAGTCTTGGTGATCATGTATCGTGAGGGCCTCGCAGGAATACCAGGAGGACTGGACTCTGGTAAGGCAAATCTTTACTACTATATCCCCCACCCTACCTGCATGCCACCACAAACACGTACCCCTACCCTCACACCCATCACTCCACCACCTCACATATACCCCACTATCACAAACACCCCATCCCAATACCAAGCCCTGCATGTTACACCAATGCATGGACACCCATCACAGACCTGCATGGACACCCATCACCAAAGCATGTCCAAGGGAGAGACTCACCCAGGGCACACAATCACCACTCACACAAGTCCAAGGCGATATTGCAAGCACAGTAATAGAGGGAAACACACCCATTGCACAAGATGGGACACACAGATACAATAACAATGCATTTACACCCCAACAGGACCCCTACACAACGTCCCCGGACAGGAGGTGACAGCCATATCCAGTCCCTCCACAGATGAGGCCCACAGTGACGACAGCAGCTCTGCACGTCTAGATCAAGATGACCAGCCCATCAAGGACCTCTGGACAGTTGGTTCCCCTGCAACAGTCCCATCCCACCCCTCAGGAAATACCACCACAGCACCCACCCAGCGGGCCCATGCCATTGTCCCCAGGACATGTCAATCAGCAGTGTGTCCACCACTACAGGGACCCCAGGCAAACCCACTAAACCAAGACAATCAGGGACCTGGGGTCAGTGGCAGTGGGCACACGGTTCAGGGGACAGAGGCACAGGATAACAGATAAGCTGGGAGGGCTGCTGTGTGACAGGGGGAGGACAGGCCCAGGGAACCGACCCTCCACGGGGCACTCTCAAACATTATGAAAGCATACCACCATTCCCAGGAGACCATGGGCACGGTACTGGCCAAGTTTCAGGAGACCCAGCGGCTGTAGGAGGGACAGTACCTGGGGTTCAGGGAGGACTTGAAGTCCATCAACACCACCCTGTTCACCATTGCAGGGGTGCTGGCAGACATAGCCAACACCATGAGGAAGACAGTGGCATACCACCGGGCCCCTGACACCAGCCCGAATGATGAACAGCCTTACACGTCCGCCGGCGCTAGTGGACAGGAGGTCCCGCCACATGATCAACAGGCTACCAGCACCCCAGCCCCTGCAGAAGGAGAACCACCCCGCAAACGGTCCCTGTGATCCAGGCATAAGACAGAGAACATTGCTAAGACCCCCACCAGGAAAGAAGACTATCCTGATTGTCACCCTTGTGTCCCACTCTGTCACCCTGTCCACCTTTAACTGACATTGCTCCACTTCCTATGCCCCATTGGACAATGCACCTGTGATACTGAGAGACTGGACTCTACTCTGGACCTTCCTTCACCATCACCACAGCCCCTTCCACATACCCCTATGCACATTAGCCCATAAATAAACACCCTTGAATCACAAACCAATCCGGAGTCAGTCTGTACTTTCACAAATGTATAATTACAACTTCTTCCACAAATATCAATGTAAATGTTAATTTGCACATACCAATGTATGACAGTTGTTGGGCAGCAGTAAATATAGCAGAAGGCAGAATGAGGTGCCCAGACCTGTGAAATGGAAAGCCAAAGTGAACTGTCAGTGTCCATACATAGAGGTTAAGAGGCTGACTCATACAATGTCCTACAGTAGTCAAACATGAGATGAGCAGTGCCAGTCTCTTACCTATGTCTCACTGGATGTACTGCATGATGATGTTTCGGTTGTCAATATCTTCTTCCTCTGCCTCCTCTTCCTCACTGTCCACAGGTTGTACATCTGCCACAATACAATCATCAGGCCCATCCTCCTGCAGAAAAAGGCACTTGGTATCGCAAAGCCAGGTTGTGCAACATGCAGCATGCCATGATTATCTGGCACACCTTCTTCGGTGAGTAGTATAGGGAGCCACCTGTTAGATGGAGGCACCAGAATCTGGACTTCAGGAGGCCGAAAGTCTGCTCAATAATACGCCTAGTTCACCCATGTGCCTCATTGTAGCATTCCTCTGCCCTTGTCCTGGCATTCCTCACTGGGGTCAGTAGCCATGAGAGGGTGGGATAACCAGAGTCACCTGCAAATGTCGAGGGAAATATGTTAGACACACACTAACCCTTAGTGACTACCCAATACCCAGACACCTATTCATACTGTGTAGGGACCTTGGGCTCACCTATTAGCCACACCCGGTGCCTATGAAGTTGGCCCATCACATAAGGGATGCTGCTATTCCTCAAAATGTAAGTGCCATGTACAGAGCCAGGATACTTGGCATTCACATGAGAGATGTACTAGTCTGCCAAACACACCATCTGGACATTCATAGAATGGTAGCTTTTTCGATTTCTGTACACCTGTTCATTTCTGCGGGGGGATGCCACATGTGTACCATCATTGGCACCAATTATGTTAGGGATATGTCCCAGGGCATAGAAGTCAGCTTTCACCGTGGGCAAATACTCCACCTGGGGGAATACGATGTAGCTGCAAATGTGTTTCAGCAGGGCTGACAACACTCTGGTCAACACGTTAGAAAACATTGGCTGAGACATTCCTGATGCCATGGCCACTGTAGTTTGAAAGGAGCTACTTGCCAGGAAATGGAGCACTGACAGGACCTGCACTAGAGGGGGTATTCCTGTGGGATGGCGGATAGCCGACATAAGGTCTGGCTCCAATTGGGGACACAGTTCTTGGATTGTGGCACGATCAAGTCTGTAGGTGATAATGATGTGTCTGTCTTCCATTGTCGACAGCTCCACCATGGCTCTGTACACTGGAGGATGATGCCATCTCATCATCTGCCCCAGCGGATATGGCCTATGGAGGAGAATGGTGAGCAGAGGGTCCACATAGGTTGCACAAGTGTTTTTGCTGAAATGTGAATAAAACCATGTGTAGCGTGCTTTGTCCGTATTTCTGCGAAAATGTGCTGTGACGCAGTTAGGTGCCATGCCATGTGCCCTTCCTGAAATGGCGGCTGCCTGACCTGTAAGGAGGGACAAGGGGAAATGAGGTAACTGCGCTGGCATTGTGCAGCATCGCGGTAGGTGGTCGAAGACCACCGCACAATTTAACATTGGTCATCATTGCACCCTTTGGGTTCCAGGAGCCAATGATGACGTACGCCCGCGGTGACGGTATGCACCGCCACGGACGTGACCGCCATTTTCTATCTGTTCACTCACTTGATACCTGACCTTCAACAGGAGAGGACCTACACTATAAGTGCTGCTGTGATCTCAGTCTGGAAGTGACAATGGCTCATGTGTCTGGGGAAAGGCCCCCTGCCTTCACCGCGGAGGAGTTGGACAAACTGGTGGATGGGGTCCTCCCCAGTACACGCTACTCTACGGTCCTCCAGACAAACAGCTGAGTACACTGTGAGCATGATGCGTGGGCCATGAATGTATGGAGTGGTGTGGATGGAAGATACATGTGGGGGGGTTGAGGCCTGCATGTGAGGATGGTGAGTGTATGTGCGTCAGGGCATGGGTGTGAACTGGTGGGCAATGAGTATGACAGTCCGGACGGGGGAGTAATTTGCTTTTATCCTGTACCTTTCCTCTAGGTCAGGGCCCACCAGAAGAAGTGTATTTGGCGTTCCATTGCCAAGGAAGTGCGGACCCTAAGGGTCTATCATAGATGGAGCACCCACTGCCGCAAGAGATGGGAGGACCTGCGCCGCTGGAGCAAGAAGACGGCAGAGGCCCAGCTGAAGATGGCCTCCAAACATGGAAGGGGTGTCCGTTGCACCATGACCCCCGTGATGTTCCGGATCCTGGCGGTGGCATATCCGTAGTTGGATGGGTGCTTGAGGGCTTCACAGCAGCCACAAGGGGGTGAGTACAGTGTCATTCAGCTGACTCTGCGCACTTTACGAGGTGTCTGGGTGGGGGATGTGGGCTGTGGGTTCCCCTAGGCCAGGGCAAACTTGGTAGGGGAGGTCCCTTTTTAGGCAGGCTCTGAGGCACTCCAACCCCAATAGTAGTAGTGGGCATCTACAACTAGTCAGGCTCCTGTGGGTTCCAGGTGTCCAGCAAATGGTGTTAGGCATAGTCCCCCATGGGCAGGTGCATGGCCTAGTGCATAGGGCTGCTCCCTGTGTGTTGTGTCCGCCAACAGTAGCGGTGTTGCTGGCATTGACTATGTGTCTCCTCTGTCTTCCCCCCCCTTTTTATTTTGTCACCCTGTCCTTGTGTGCATTAGCATCATCTGGCGGAGGAGCAGAGGCACCAGAGGCCCAGGAGGATGAATCCACGGAGGGTGAAGGCACCAGTGGGACGGGGGGCAAGGGGAGCTCCACGACGGGGACAGGAGGAGACATCAGCGACAGCGACTCCTCCTCTGATGGGAGCTCCCTTGAGTTGGTGGGCACCTCTGTGCCCACCTCAACAACAGGTACAGCCACCACTCCACCTACCAGCACCGCCCTCCCAGCAGCCCCTCAGCGTTTTCCCCGTGCCCGCTCACCCAGGAGGTTGGGCATCTCTTTCGCCCCAGGCCCCTTAGGCCCTGGCCCAGTCAGCTCTGCTGCCCTCAGTGAGGAGGCTATTGACCTCCTGAGATCCCTCACTGTTGGGCAGTCAACCATTCTGAATGCCATCCAGGGAGTCGATAGGCATTTGCAGAAATAAAATGCATACTTGGAGGGCATTCATTTTGACGTGACGGCCCAACAGAGAGCATTTCAGGCTCTGGCCTCTGTACTGATGGCAGCCATTGTCCCTGTGTTCAGCCTCCCCCTCCAACTTTCACTACCCAGACCCAATCCCCTCTACCTCAGGCTATCCCAAGCACACCATCAGACCAGCATGCACACACGTCAACACACAAAGTGGCTCAGGAAAACATAAGCACCACACATCCCACAGGCACTCACACAAGCACCATACCCATGCAGACACACCAACATCCACTACCTCTACTGTGTCCCCCTCCTCCACGTTGTCCACCTCCCTTCCTGTCTCGTTTCCACTCACACCTGCATGCACTACATCATCAGCCACTACCTCCATCACCACAACGGCCATCACTACACACTTCTCACTTACAATCACCACCCCCACTACCATTCACACGTCCCCTGTGTCCTCTCCCAGTGTGTCTGTGAGCCCTCCTCCCAAAGTACACAAGCGCAGGCACACACCCACTCAACAGCCATCCACCTCACAACAGCCTCCAACCCATGCACCTTCACCCAAACTCAGCAGACGTACACCTCCTACAACCACTACCTCTTCCTCCACTCCCAAACCCCCTCCATCTTCCTGCCCAGTGTGTTCAAAAACGTTTACCTAGCTAACCTGGAGTTCTTCCCTACACCTCCCCCTGTCCTTCTCCTAGGGCCAGGATGTCTAGATCCCAGCCCAGCACCTCAGCCACAAAATCTGCATCCGCTGTGGTCCCTGTGACTCGAATACGGTCAAAGGGGGCACCCGTCAGAGCTGCCAGTGTGCCACTGACAGAAAAGAAGGACCACCCTATTCCACCACCTGCAAAGCTCATAAAGGGACCGGCTTCCAGCAGGGGACAATCACACCACCCACCCAGCAAGGCCTTGCACAAACAGAGTGGACAGTGCCAAGGTCCCTGCAGCGGCTGTCAAGAAGGGGAAGGGCCACAAGCCAAAGGGCACATCACCTCTGGGCACGATTTCACCTGGGGTGACCACCAAATCATCAGGGATGGAAGCCACATGCACCCCAGTCAACACCACTGCTCCGACCGCCACCTGCACTGCCACCTGCACTGCCGCTGCCACAATGTCAGTCTGCAGCATCCTCCCCAAGGATCAGCCATCCGAGGCTCCCGGAGACAGTATGGTGTCTCCATCCACCCCAATAGTCAGTTGCAACACGGCCAGCACTGGCAGCATTTCCACTGCATACACCGCCGCCTGCACCACCATCAGCACCGCCACATGCACAGCTGATGCCACTCTATTGGACGTCAGCCCCATCCACAGTGTGCAGCCGTCACGGTCTGCAGGTGACATCCTGGGCCCTGGACACGCCACTTGAGACACCACCTCCAGCACTGACACGAACCAGCAATTGGCAGCCTAAGTCGCCGCAGGATGGAGTGTGGGTCTGCCTCCATGGAATATCATGCTACCTGTTCTGGGTACATCGCGTTGCTGTGACACCCAGGTGAGAAAAAGTCAACATGGCACACCCCAGGTGCAGCATCATTGGGCACAAAGCCCCCTCCAGAACCAGTGGAGAAAAGCATCCACTAACACAATCCTTGGCAGGATGAAGCACTCTGTGCACAAAGCCCCCTCCATAACCAGTGGAGAAAAACATCCACTAACACAGTCCTTGGCAGGATGAAGCACTCTGGGCACAAAGCCCCCTCCATAATCAGTGGAGAAAAACATCCACTAACACAGTCCTTGGCAGGATGAAGCACTCTGGGCACAAAGCCCCCTCCAGAACCAGTGGAGAAAAACATCCACTAACACAGTCCTTGGCAGGATGAAGCACTCTCGGCACAAAGCCCCCTCCATAACCAGTGGAGAAAAACATCCACTAACACAGTACTTGGTAGGAAAAAGCACTCTGGGCACAAAGCCCCCTCCAGAAACAGTGGAGCATGTCACTGACTTGAGAGACTGTGGCTTTGCACTCCCCAGGATCAAGCATTGGGCAGTGCACAAACTTGAGAGACTTGAGGGACTGTGCTTTGCACTCCCCAGGACCAAGCAGTAGGCAAACCACCCACTTGAGAGACTTGAGAGACTGTGGCTTTCCACTCCCCAGGACCAAGCAGTAGGCAAACCACCCACTTGAGAGACTTGAGAGACTGTGGCTTTGCACTCCCCAGGAGCAAGCATTTGGCAAACCACCCACTTGAGAGACTGTGGCTTTGCACTCCCCAGGACCAAGCAGTGGGGAAAGCACCCACTTGAGAGACTGTGGCTTTGCATTCCCCAGGAGCAAGCAGTGGGCATGGAGCCCCCTCGAGGAGCAGTGGTGTTGTACCATCATACGGCTAAGGTGCCCCCACTCCCCTTCCCCCTGAGATGCCAGTTTTTTTATCGACCTGATGCCCCTGCAGTGTTCTCTTCGTTTTGAGGCAGGTGTCGTGTGGGCTTTGCCCATGCTTTTTGGGACCACTGGTCAACGGACATTTGATGGGACAGTGTACAGTGTACGGACTTGTGTACTTGCTGTAAATATTTGTGTATACTGCTTATTTGCTGTTCTCTTGGGCTACCTGATTGTTTGAATATTACACTAGTTAAACTCATTTAATTTGGTCCTTTCATTCTTTCAGGGAGTGACGGGGTGTATCTGTGATGTTATTGGATATGTGTGTGTGTGTGTTGAGGGTGGGGGTGTTGCGTTTTGCGTGTGTGTGTGTGTGTGTGACTCTCATTTCCTTCCTCCCGTCCCCTGTGTGCTAGGTGCAGTACTCACTGTGGTCGTCGCTGCCTTCTTTGCACTTCTCGCTGCATTAAGAGATACAACAACATGGGCAGGGCCTGTAGTTCAGGCTCCATGGTGTCCTGGTTCTTCATTGAGTGTTGTGAGGTGACTTGTTTTCCTTCCAAAGACTGTTTCCGCTGTGCTTTTGATGGCGTGGGTACCGCCCCGGAAAAGCTGGCGGATGGGAGCCTTGTAATAGTGTGGGCGGTACATTTTGTTCCGCTTGTCTGTTGGCGGTGTCCGCCGTGTTGTTTATTGCTACTGCTGTGGAGGTCGGAGTGTTAAAGTGGCCGTCTGTGTTGGCGGTTTCCGCCATGGTTGTGATTCAATTTTTTTGACCTCCGGCCTGTTAGCGGTTTTACCTCTGCTTTATCACTGACCACCAGGGTTGTGATGAGGTCCTGTGTGTTTTACTTAAACTTTACAGAATAAACATACCTGCCACGTTGTCCACCGCGTTGTTTGTTGCTACTGCCGTGGTGGTCAGAGTATTAAAGTGGCTGTCTGTGCTGGCGGTTTCCGCCATGGTTGTGATTCAATTTTTTTGACCTCCGGCCTGTAAGCAGTTTTACCGCCACTTTATCACCGACCGCCAGGGTTGTGATGAGGGCCTGTGTCTTTTACTATAACTTTACAGAATAAACATACCTGCATATCTACCCATCCTTAAGTGGGATAAGTATTAGGCTTTGCCAGAATTTAAATTACGCTGGAGTAATCAGAGTATTTTTAGTAACTGTGCATTACTGCCTGATGCAGAATTACCAATAATTACCTGATTTCTCATGTTTGTGTAATTAAGAGTAACTTGGGGGGGGAATCCCTCCATAAGAGAGCATTTAGGGGGTCATTACAACTCTGGTGGACGGTGTTAAAGCTGCGGTAATACCGCAAACAGTGCGGCGGATAAAAAAATGGAATTATGACCCTGGCGGAAACCGCCAAAAAAGACAGCCACTTTAACACACCGCCCGCCACGGCGGTACAGACAAGCAGCGCGGCGGTCACCGCCAACAGACAGGCGGAACACAATGTACCGCCCATAGTATTACAACCCGCCAATCCACCACCTTTTCCAGGGCGGATTCACCGTGGATAAAAACACGGCGGAAACAGCTTTTGCAATGGGAAAACGCTCACCTGAACACATCCCACGAGGAACGAGGACTCCATGGACCCGGAACTCCAAATACTCCCTGCCCTTGTGTTTCTGCTCCTCTACGATCAACATCTACGTAGGCGCCGAAGACAACCGTGAGTACTGCACCTACGACATGGGGGAGAGGGGAGGCAAAAGTTAGGGGGACACCCCCCACCCCCAACCTCGCATAATACAACATACACACAAATGCATTCACAAAAATCACTGTAACAACCCACAACCCCCCCGGAAGAATGAAAAGACAAAGCGAAATATGGTCAAACATTGTAATGTGGCATAATACATGTCATACAAAAAAATACAGAGATATAAATGAAAATCAGTCATAAATATATACATTACAAGAAGTAGTGCAGATATGTACATAACAATGTCTGTGCACCAACAGTCCAAAAATGCATGGGCGAGGCCCACAAAGGATACCTGACCACAATCGGAGAGAACACTGCTGGGGCATCAGATAGAAATACTACAGGCACCTCAGGGGGAAGGGAAGGGGGGGCACCTCAGCCGGATTACTGTAAAGCCAGATCCACGAGGGGGCTCCATGCCCATTGATGTATCCTGGGGAGTGCAAAGCCACAGTCTCTCAAGTCTATACAGTGGGTGGGGTGCCCACCGTGCCATCCTGGGGAGTGCAAAGCCACAGTCTCTCAAGTCTCTACAGTGGGTGGCTTGCCCACTGTGCCATCCTGGGGAGTGCAAAGCTACAGTCTCTCAAATCTATACAGTGGGTGGGGTGCCCACCGTGCCATCCTGGGGAGTGCAAAGCCACAGTCTCTCAAGTCTATACAGTGGGTGGGGTGCCCACCGTGCCATCCTGGGGAGTGCAAAGCCACAGTCTCTCAAGTCTCCACAGTGGGTGGCTTGCCCACTGTGCCATCCTGGGGAGTGCAAAGCCACAGTCTCTCAAGTAGATGCAGGTCTCCACTTGTTCTGGAGGGGGACTGGTGCCCAGACTGGATGAGTCTACCCGTGAAAGTACCTGTCCTGTCACTGTCCCAGTTGCACATGGGATAAGGATGCCTGATGTGGCGGTCCATTCATTCCTACCCGGTGCTTGCCCTGTTCAGCGGTGCTTTGCCATGGCGGTCGTTGCCCTGTTCAGCGGTGCTTTGACATGGCGGTTCTGGACTGTTCAGCGGTGCTTTCCCATGGCGGTCTTTGCCCTGTTCAGCGGTGCTTTGCCATGGCGGTCTTTGCCCTGTTCAGCGGTGCTTTGCCATGGCGGTCTTTGCCCTGTTCACCGGTGCTTTGCCATGGCGGTCTTTGCCCTGTTCAGCGGTGCTTTGCCATGGCGGTTTTTGCCCTGTTCAGCTGTGCTTTGACATGGCGGTTCTGGTACGGACATTGGTGTGTGGCATGACGTTCCCTAGACTGGGCATTGGTGTGTGGCATGACGTTCCCTACACTGGCCATTGGTGTGTGGCATGACGTTCCATCATAGCCCACCTGGGCTGTGCCAGCCGGGGCCCTCCTGGGCAATGACTCCGGCGGTGGTCTCTGGACCAGTGACGATACTTGTGCCCTCCTGGGCTGTGACTCCGGCGGTGGTCTCCTGACCAGTGACGATACTTGGGCCCTCCTGGGCAATGACTCCGGCGGTGGTCTCCTGACCAGTGACGATACTTGGGCCCTCCTGGGCTGTGACTCCGGCGGTGGTCTCCTGACCAGTGACGATACTTGGGCCCTCCTGGGCTGTGACTCCGGCGGTGGTCTCCTGACCAGTGACGATACTTGGGCCCTCCTGGGCCCTCCTGGGCTGTGACTCTGGCGGTGGTCTCTGGACCAGTGACGACGGTGCTGGCGGTTGTCTCTCGACCGCCGGAAATGATGGCGCACTTCTCCGCCGTGACACTCACAACAGGCTGGGCAGACTTCCTCTGCCCCTTCACCACCTTTGGGGGAGTCACAGCTGACTCTCCAATCCCCTTGGAACCCATGTCAGTTGTTTTCCCACCAGGAGTCTTCACACGGTCCAGTCGTCCACTCTCCAATTTTAGAGCCTTTACAGGGGGTGGGCTGCCAGTGCCTTGGCTCCGGGTCATACTGCCTGCCCTGGTGGCCGGTGCACTCAACTAACCTTGAACAGGCACCACTGGTATTGGAGGCTTTTTGGCTGAGGCGCTACGACAGGACTGATGAATTGGAGGGGGGGTGGGGGCAAAAAGGTCAACTTTACAGAGGGATAGTTTCTGACAAACACTGGGATGGGTAGTTGGAGGGGGCCTGGGAGTGGAGGAATAGGAGGTGGTTATCAGAGTTGTCACTTTAGGTGTTTTGGGTGCAGGTGCAGGTACTGGAGGCTGTTGTGAGGTGGATGGATGTTGGGTGAGTGATTGCCGGCGTTTGTGTACTTTGGGAGGGGGCGTCACAGACACACTGGGAGAGGACACAGGGGACGTGTAAATGGCAGTGGAGGTGGTGAGTGCAGGTGAGCGGCTTGTGGTGCTGGGTGTCCTTGTGCGATTCATGGTGCCTGTAGATGTGATGCATGCAGGTGTGTGTGTAGACGAGACTGGGAGGGAGGAGGGAGAAAAGGAGGAGGGGGACACAGTGGAGGCAGTGGATGTTGCTGTGGATGGAGTCTGTACGTGGGTGAGGCTTGCGTGAGTGCCTGGGGGATGTGTGGTGCCTATGTTTGCTTGAGCTGCCTGTGTGTGCTGACTTGTGTGCATGCTGGTCTGTAGGTGTGCTTGGGATGGGCTGGGGTACAGGAGATTGGGTCTGGGTGGAGGAGGTTGGAGGGGGGAGGCTAGACACGGGGACAATGGCTGCCATCAGTGCTGAGGCCAGAGATTGCAGGGTTCGCTGAAGGACAGCCTGACCAGAATGAATGCCCTCCAGGAATGCATTACCGTGTTGCAACTCTCGTTCTACAACCTGGATGGCATTCACAATGGTAGACTGCCCAACAGTGAGTGACCTGAGGAGGTCAATGGCCTCCTCACTGAGGGCAGCAGGGGTGACTGGGGCAGGGCCTGAGGTGCCTGGGGCAAAGGTGATGCCCACCCTCCTGGCTGAGTGGGCACGGGGCGAATGCTGAGGGGCTGCTGGGAGGGAGGTGCTGGTAGGGGAGGTGGCAGCTGTACCTGTAGAAGTGGGGCGCACAGATGGTGCCGCCACCACAAGGGAGCTCCCATCGGCGGATGAGTCCGTGTCGCTGCTTGGTGATCCGGTGGCCGACGTGAAGCTCCCCTCGCCCTCCGTCCCACTGGTGCATTCTGAGTCCGTGGTGTGGCCCTCCATGGCCATGCTGGATGCAGCTCCCTTGTGCTCCGGTGCCACTGTACCTCCGCCTGATGATGCTGATGTACAAAAGGACAGGGAGAGAAGAAAAAGGGGGGGAGACAGTAGAAAGAGAGTTTTAGTGCATGGCATACCGCTACCGTTGGCGGACAAGACAGACACATCAGCCCCCTGCATTACGCGGTGCTCCTGCCCTCTGCACATGCAATTTCTGGGATATGGCCTACATGGCAATGGTGGACATCTGCGCACATGGATGCCACAGGGGCAACTATACCTCGGCTTGGCACTCTGCTGAGGTGGGGTAGAGTGCCATATGGGCTACATTACAGAGGGGCCTTGCCTACCGAACTCGCCCTGGCCTAGGGACACCCACAGCCCACCTCCCCCACCCAGACCCCTCTACTGAGCGCAAAGTCCGCAGAATGGGGTTGTACTCACCCCCTTGTGTCTGCTGTGATGCCCTCAAGCGCCCATCCAACTCGGGGTAGGCCACCACCAGGATCCGGAACATCAGGGGGGTCATGGTGTGATGGGCACCCCTCCCACGTTGGGAGGCCATCCCCAGCTGAGCCTCCACCGTCTTCTTGCTGCAGCGGCAAATGTCTTCCCATCTTTTACGGCAGTGGGTGCCCCGTCTCTGGTGGGCCCCCAGGGTCCGGACCTCCTTGGCGATGGCACGCCAAATGTCCCTCTTCTGGTGGGTGCTGACCTACATGACATGCACAAGGAAAGAGGAACAGTCATTAACAACTGCACCGTCGTTGTGAGTGGCCCCCTCCCTACTCTGGCCATGTGGCCCATTCATTCCCATGCATTAATGTTCTATGAACTCTGCCCCCTTCCCTCTTCCAACCAGCCCTCTCCACCCAGGCCTAGCCCATACAACGTGCTTCCTGTGTACTAACCTGTTGGTCTGGAGGACCGTAGAGTAGCGTGTACTGGGGGAGGACTCCGTCTTCCAGTTTCTCCAACTCCTGTGCAGTGAAGGCAGGGGCCCTTTCCCCAGACGCAGCAGCCATCGTCGCTTCCAGACCGAGGTCACAGCAGCACTTGCAGTGTAGGTCCTCTCCTGTCAAAGGTCAGGTATCTAGTGATTGAACAGATAGAAAATGGCGGTGACGTCTGCGGCGGTGACGTCCGCGGCGGTGCGCATTATCACCGCCGGCGCACCTGTTCATTGGCTCCTGGGACCCATAGGGTCCAATGTTAACCAATGCAGCATTGCGCCGCTGTCTACGACCGCCTACCGCGACGGTGTGCAACGCCAGCGCAGTTACCCCACAATCCCATTGTCCCAGTTTAGAGGTCAGGCAGCCACGATTTCAGGGGCCCACATGGCTTAATTTACCTCTGTGTCACACATAGCTAGGCCTACACTCAACACACATACAGGAAGGGTTTCGTGAGTGGTGTAGTCTTGTGTGTAACTGTGGGTACATACCTGGAGGAATTATGACTGATTCATCGCTGTTGTCCTTCGTAGGCACCGTCAGCTGGGACAGTTGTGAAGATGGCGGAATCCTCCGGTGTACCGACCGCTGGTGGACCTGTTGACAATGGAAGAGCTACATGTCATCGTCACCTACTGGTTTGACCGTGCCACAATCCAGGAACTATGTACCCAGTTGGAGCCAGACCTGATGTCACCAATCCGCCATCCGACTGGAATCCCCCCTGACGTGCAGGTGCTGTCAGTGCTCCATTTCCTTGCTAGTGGGTCTTTTCAGACAACAGTGGCCATGGCATCAGGGATGTCCCAGCCTATGTTTTCCTACGTGTTGTCCAGAGTGCTGTCTGCCCTGCTGAAACACGTAAGGAGATACATCATTTTCCCTGAGGTGGCAGATTTGCCTACAGTTAAAGGTGACTTCTATGCCCTTGGACATATCCCCAACGTCATAGGTGCCATTGATGGGATCCATGTAGCTCTGGTCCCCCCCCCACAGGAGTGAACAGGTGTACAGGAACAGGAAGAGTTATCATTCAATGAATGTCCAGATGGTCTGTTTGGCAGACCAGTACATCTCGCAGGAAAATGCTATGTTGCCTGGCTCTGTGCATGACGCCTACATCCTGCGGAATAGCAGCATCCCTGATATGATGGGTCAACTCCAGAGGCACCGTTTATGGCTATTAGGAGACTCTGGTTACCCCAACCTGTCCTGGCTATTGACCCCAGTGAGGAATCCCAGGACCAGGGCAGAGGAACGCTACAATGAGGCCGATGGGCGGACTAGGGGGGTGATCGAGCGGACCTTTGGCCTCCTGAAGGCCAGGTTCAGGTGCCTCCATATGACAGGTGGATCCCTATTCTACTCACCGAAGATGGTGTGCAACATCATCATCGCCTGCTCGATGCTTCACAATCTTGCATTGCGACGCCAGGTACCTTTTCTGCAGGAGGATGATCCAGATGACGGTGTTGTAGCAGCAGTGGACCCTGTGGAGCCTGTGGACAGTGATGAGGAGGAATCTGAGGAAGAAGACAACGACAACAGGGAGTCAGTCATACAGCAATATTTCCAGTGACACTCAGGTGAGAACATTTTCATGTTTGACATTACATAAACTTTCACAGGTCTACCTCTATCCTGTCTGTCGGTTTCAACCAGTATTTGGTAACTGAGTTGTACCTTTCGATTACTGTTTCACAGGTGTGGTTACCAACGTCTCATCTTCTTGCATCCTTCAAGTACTTGTGATGAGTGACATAGGTATGTTAGCTTTACAATGGGAAATGCATTATAACACTGTCATTGATAATACACAATTTCAAAATCACAGACTGACTCTAGATTGTTTTGTGTTTCAAGGGTGTTTATTTAAGTGCTCAAAAATGGAGGGGGGTTGTAAAATGGTGATGGGTGATGGTGGAGGAATGTCCATGGCAGAGTCCAGTCTATTAGTCTCACAGGTGCACTGCCCATCTGGGCATAGGAAGTGGAGCTGGGGCTGTTTAAGTATGGACAGGGTAACAAGGTGGGACAGTGGGATGACAATCAGGGTGGTCTCATTTCCTGGCGGGGGTCTTGCCATCTTGCTCAGTCCTGTTCCTGGATCTCAGGGACCGCTTGCGTGGTGGTTGTTCGTCTGCAGGGGGTGGGGTGCTGGTGTGGTGGTCCTGTGGCGGGGCGTCCTGTCCACTAGCGCCGGCAGAGGTGGTGGGCAGTTCATCGTCCTGGCTAGTGTCAGGGGCCCCTTGGAGTGCCACGGTGTCCCTCAAGGTCTGCTGTACGTCCTTCAGCACCCCTACGATGGTGCCCAGGGCGGAGCTGATGGTCCTGAGCTCCTCCCTGAACCCCAAATACTGTTCCTCCTGCAGGCGCAGGGTCTCCTGCAACTTGTCCAGGACCGTCGCCATCGTCTCCTGGGAGTGGTGGTATGCTCCCATGATGGAGGAGAGAGCCTCGTGGAGAGTGGGTTCCCTTGGCCTGTCCGCCCCCTGTCGCACAGCAGCCCTCCCAGTTCCCCTGTGTTCCTGTGCCTCCGTCCCCTGGACCGTGTGCCCACTACCACTGACTCCAGGTCCCTGTTGTTGTTGGGGGGGTGGGTTATCCTGGGTTCCCTGTAGTGGTGGACACACCGCTGATTGACCTGTCCTGCGTAGGGAGGTTTGGGCCCGCTGGGTGAGTGCTGTGCTGGTGTTACCAGAGGGTGGAAGGTCGGTGTTGGGCTGTGCCTGTGCAAGGGGAACCGACTGTCCCGAGGCCCACAATGGTCCGGGATGGTCATCAGGAACCAGTAGGGCAGAGCTGCTATCGTCACTGTGGGCCTCTTCTGGGGGTGGAGTGGTGTTGTCTGGACCCTCTGGTGTGGTGACGGTCCTTCGGGTTCCTGCAGGGGCATAAGAGCATGATTATTGCACGTGTGTGTGTAATGGTGTGCAATGGGTGGGTGAGCGCATACCCCAGTGCAAGCATTCCTGTGTGGGAGCTTGTGTGACGGTGGTTTAGGGGGTTGTATAGGTGTGTGCAGTGGGCATGCTTTAGTGCTGGGTGTCCATGCTTAGTTGTGTCATGCAGGGCTTGGTGTTGGGATGTGTGGTTTGTGTTATTAGTACATTAGTGAGGAGTTGGAGTGATAGGGGAGGGTGTGAGGGTGGGGGTGTGTGATAGCATGCAGGTAGGGTAGGGAATATGATAGTTAAAATTTGATTTACCAGTGTCCCATCCTCCACCGACTCCTGCGAGGCCCTCAGGATGCATGATGGTCAAGACTTGCTCCTCCCATGTTGTTAGTTGTGGAGGAGGAGGTGGGGGTCCGCCGCCAGTCCGCTGAACCGCGATGTTGTGCCTGGAGACTGTTGAACGCACCTTCCCCTGTAGGTCGTTCCACCTCTTCCTGATGTCCTCCCTATTTCTTGGGTGCTGTCCCACTGCGTTGACCCTGTCCACGATTCTTCGCCATAGCTCCATCTTCCTGGCTATTGATGTGTGCTGTACCTGTGAGCCAAATAGCTGTGGCTCTACCCGTACAATTTCCTCCACCATGACCCTGAGCTCCTCCTCGGAGAAACGGGGGTGTCTTTGGCGTGACATGGGGTGGTGTGTGTGATGTGTGGGGCAGTGTGAGTGTTGATGTGTGTGGTGATGTGTAGTGGTGTGTGGTGTTTTGTGCGTGGATGTTGTATGGGTGATGGTGTTGTGTGCCTCTGTATGGTGGTGTTGTCTTGGCTGTGCAGTCTCTCTGGCCTTCGTCTCTAATTTGTGGTCGTAGGGGTATGTGGGTGATGTGGGTGTGTGTTTTATATTGTGTTCGGTGTGTGGGAGTGGTGTTTGTATGTGTATCAGGTGTGTGTATTTTGAATTGTCCAATGTGGTGGTGTTTTGGAGATGTGTGTGTATCTTGAGCGCGGCGGTGTGTACCGCCAATAGAATACCGCGGTTGAAAGACCGCTGCGTGGATTCGTGGGTCGTGATAGCATGGGCGTGTTTCTGTTGGTGTGACGGTGGAGGTTTTGTTTTTGCCAGTTTATCACTGACCTTTGGTGTGGCGGACTTGTGTGGGTGTCTGAATTTCGGCGGATTCCGAGATGTGGGTCATAATAGCTGTGGCGGTATTCCGCGTCCGCGGCGGTGTATTGGCAGTCTTCTGCACAGCGGTAAGTGCCTTTTACCACCAATGTTGTAATGACCCCCTTAATGAGCACAAGTGTCCGTTCCTAATCGCCATTTGTGTTCTGCTGCATTTAGCACTGCAAAATGCACCCCCTGTCTACTTTGCATGAGTGGGGGCATTTTTTCCTAAGAAATAGTGATGAATGCAGAATTGCTCTTCTTGTGTAAGTCAAGCTTAATCTCATGCAATTATTAGTATTTTTGTGTGACTACGCTACACAAAATTACACAAGTTTACATCCATCCAAGTATGTTGGTGTTATGCAAAGAAATCTGTTACCTCCAATAAAATAGATAAAATAATGTGCTAAAGGAGTTGGGGCACAATAGGTCAGAGCAGCTGGTGACCTGATTATGACCTGATTTTATGCAGGACCTATTGCTGCAGGATGTAAGCCCTGCCTTCAACCCCCTCAGTAACCCCAAACAGTACAATCAGACCTGTGGAAGAAGAAAGCTCTGGTGGCCATTGTAGTTATAGCTATGTTCAGTTTGCAGTGCCTCTTTTTGATAAGCACATATTAGAAAGATCCTGCAAATAACTAAGTTTCCTGATAGTGATTGAACCACAGTAATAGAGCAAGATGTTGCAAATGGACCAGTTATTTGGTTTGAAGAATGCATTCTGTATTGCTTCTGAAATTCTGCCAAACCCATCATGCACAGAAGAGCTAAGACTATGGCCCTCCTTATGACATTGGCAGTGAGTGATAAAGTGGTGGTAATATTACCAACAGGCTGGTGGTAGTTACCGCCAAATTATTACCAAGGAGGTGAGAACTCCCACAGACAGCCTATGTACCACACCAACCGCCAGGGCATTAACACCACTGACCACGGCGGTAGCCATCAACAGCCAGGTGGAAGACAAAGTACTGCCCACCATATCATGACACAGGAAACCACCACGATTTTCGGGGTGGTACCAACGCCATCAAATGCCTGGCGGAAACACATCACAGAAGACCAAAGACTCACCATCAGAGACACAGAGAACAAAAAAGCCACCATAGAGTCAGAACTGCAAGTCTTCCCCATGCTCATCTCTACCATGCCCCACCTGGAACACCATCTCCGACGAAGACGACGACGGTAAGTACAGCCACCTAGCACATAAGACAGGGAGGGAGGAAAAGGAGAGTGACACACACACATGCAGGACACACACCTGACACACACACACCATACACACAGCCAGCTGCAGATGAAAAACAGTGGCACACGACACATGGCATAATAATGCAAGGACAACAAGAATGCAGTAATGAGAATGTATTGATTGTGAACAACTACCGAAAGAACCAATTGTACGAAAAACAGATATGTACAAATGTACACAAAGGGCCAATGCCAGTCCAAAATACTAAGGGAACACATGGCCACAGGGCACCATGCAAGGCCCAACTCAAATCCTGACATCATCCGGATACAAGTCTGAAGGAGGCATCAGTTTGCAAGTGGGCAGACACCTCAGGGGATGGGGGTGGGGGGCACCTCAGCCAAATACGGGAATAAACCCACTGGTTCTGGAGGGGGCTCCATGCCTATTTCTCTCTGTTTGGGAGTGCAAGGTCACAATCTCTCAGGTGGCTGACTTGCCCACTGCTTCTGGAGGGGGCTCCATGCCCATTTCTCTGTGCTCGGGAGTGCAAGGTCACAGTCTGTCAGGTGGCTGACTTGCCCACTGGTTATGGAGGGGGCCCCATGCCCATTTCTCTCTGCTGGGGAGTGCAAGGTCACAGTCTCTCAGGTGGGGAACATGCCCACTGCTTCTGGAGGGGGCCTCTTGTACAGCAGTCCCGGAGGGTGGCCTACATGCCCTCTGCTGGTGGTGAGGGCTGCACTGTGTCATCTGGAGGTGAGGGTTGCAGTGTGTCAGCAGGTGAAGGTGCCCCATGGGCAGCCTCTGCTGGTGGTGAGGGCTGCACTGCCTCAGCTCTGCAGGAGGAGTGGGCTGCACTTCCTTAGCTGGTGGTGAGGGATCCGTGACCACTAGTGGTGATGGTGAGGGTGTCACCCTGACAGCCTCTACTAGAGGTGATGACTACACTGTGTCAGCAGGTGAAGGTGCCTCCTGGGCAGTCTCTGCTAAAGGTGAGGGCTACACTGTCTCAGCAGGTGAAGGTTCTTCCTGGGCAGCCTCTGTAAAAGAAAAGTAGGCTGCACTTCCTCAGCTGATGGTGTCACCCTGACAGCCTCTGCTGGAGCCGAGGGCTTCTTCCCCTTCATGGCACGAGATTTGGGATCCTTAGCCTTCCTGGCAGGGGTTGAGGGCTTCTTTTCCTTCATGGCAGGATGTGCAGGCTCCTTAGCCTTCCTGGAAGGAGTTTAGGGCTTCTTCCCCTTCATGGCAGGAGGTTCAAGCTCCTTCCCCTTCATGGCAGGAGTTGAGGGCTATTTCCCCTTAATGGCAGGAGCTGTGGGATCCTAACCTTCCTGGCTGGTGGAGTGGGTTCCCTCACTGTCTTGCCACCACGACTAGGAGGTGCCTCCACTGTCCGCGTGGACTGTTTGGCTGAGGTCCCTGGCTGGATCATTGGGACCCTGCTCTTATGGGCAGGACAGGGGGGCGGGGGAGGGAAGAGGTCAAGTTGGGCAAGGAAAAGCTTCTTAGGGATGGCGGGCAGGATGAGGGATGGGAGTGGAGGTTGAAGTAGTGGTTGTTGGAGGTGTATGTCTGCTGGACTTGGGTGCAGGTGCATGGGCAGTGTGCTGATGTGAGGTGGATGGCTGTTGGGTGTCTGAGTGCTTGCGTTTGTGTCCTTTAGGAGAGGGGCACAGACAGGGTGGGAGGGGGCACAGTGGACACATGGATGGATGTAGTGGAGGTGTCTGCTAGTGAGGTGTGTGCTGCTTGGTGTGGTGATGCTGGTGGTTGATGTTGATGCAGGTGTGAGTGTGGACATGACTGTGAGGGAGGTGGAGGAGGAAGAGGAAGGAGAGACAGTAGAGAAAGTGGATGTGGTTGTGTCCGCAACTGTCTGGTGTTTGCGTGAGTGCTTGTGGGAAGAAGTGTGGTGCCTCTGTTTGATTGTGCTACTCTTGTGTGTTGTCTTGTTTGCATGCTCATCTGTATGTGTGCATGGGATGGGTTGGGGTTGAGGAGACTGGGACTGGGAAGTGGTAGTTGGAGGGGGAACAGTAGGAACAGGACAATGGCTGCCATCAGAGAGGAGGCCAGAGCCTGAAACTATCTCTGTTGGGCCATCAATCCACTATGGATGCTCTCCCGAATGCATTGTATTGCTGCATCTGGAATGCCAGCCCCTGGATGGCATTCACAATGGTTGACTGTCCTACAGAGATGGATCTCAGGAGGTCAGTAGCCTCCTCACTCAGGACAGCAGGGCTCACTAGGGCAGGGCCTGAGGTGCCTGGGCGAAGGAGATGCCCACCCTCCTGGGTGAGCGGGCATGGACTACTCGTTGTGGGGCTACTGCGAGGGCAGTGCTGGTACGGGGGTGGCGGCTGTACCTGCAGCTGTGGTGGTCACAGAGGTGTCCATCACCACCAGGGAGCTTCCATCAGAGGAGGTATCTGAGTCTGTGTTGTCACCTCCTGTCCCTGCCAAACTGCTCCCCTCACCCTCCGTCCCACTGGTTCCCTCAGCGTCAGTGGACTCTACCTCCAGGGTCCTGTGGTATGAAGCTCCCTCTGCCACCGGTGCCCCTGCTCCTCCACCAGATGATGCTAATGCACACATGGACAGGATGACAGAAGAAAATAAGAGGGGAGAGAGAGAAAGGAAATCCTGGGTCAATTATTGCACCAACACCACAGTTGGCATACACAGCACCGTCACACACAGGGATCAGGATTGAGCACTATGCACTGCACTGCCAGTGATTTGGCTAGGTGTCACTGCAATATGAGGGCCACACACCGCCAACTGCACCCCTCCTGGGACCCACAAAGCCCTGACTGACATGGAATGCTAACAAGCTAGGTTACTTGCATTTGCAATACACCCATTACCCTTGAGCTGGATCATGCTGCAATGTCTGACCTGGCATTAAGGGGCACCCACTAATTCACACCCACCACCCGGATCCCATGCCACCTACCAATTATTGTAGTAAAGCCCAGTGTAGTCACCCCCTTGTGGCTGCTGTGATACCCTCAAGGGCCCATCCAGCTCTGAGTAGGCCACCGCCAGTATGCCTGTCATCAGGGGGGTCAGGTTCTGACGGGCACACCTTCCTCATTGGGATGCCATCCCTAGCTGGGCCTTTGCGGTCTTCCGTGCCCAGCATCTCAGGTCCTCACACCATTTCTGACAGTAGGTGCTCCACCTGCCATAGAACTCCAGGGTCCGCAAGTCCTTGGTGATGGCACGCCATAATCCCTTCAGACCGAAGGACACCATTACACGTACAATCCAGCCTGTCACACTGATGGCCCACCAGTCCTGTTTCCATCACCATTGGCACACACATCGCCCGGTGCATACCATGTACACCACCACAAGGCATCCCCTCTGATGACACGATGTTTGCACACACATCTCCATGTATCCTTCACACATGCATCGTGTCCAAGGTGTAGTCACCTGTTGGTCTGGAGGCATATACAGCAGTCCGTACTGGGGTAGGACCCCATCCACCAATCACTCCAACTCTTTCTCAGTGAAGGCAGGGGCCCTTTCCCCGGTCACACCAGCCATGGTAGGTTCCAGACGCAGGTCACAGCAGCACACGCAATGTAGTTCTTCTCCTGTTGAAGGTCAGGAAACAAGTGAGGACTCTGATGGAAAATGGTGGTCACGTCTGCGACGGTCTACACCGTCACAGTTGGCGCTGCTCTCTATTGGCCCCTGCACTCCATAGAGCCCCATATTATCCAATGAGGAATTGCACGGCTGTGCAAGATAGCCTTCCACCACGACGCCCAGCGTCAGCAGAATTACCTCACTTCCACCTGTCCCTACATACAGAATAGGCGGCCGCCATTTCATGGTGGTGGACAACGATCATATCAACCTTAACTGCATCACAACCTAGATTAGCACATACCTCGCCATTCCCACTGTCCCATCACATAAATGCACTGTGTACACTGAGGTGGTAGTTCCATTGTTCAAATTGTGACAGCCTACTCACTCTTGTGTCCCTTAGATACCTACTGCTGTGGATTAATAGGAGGAGGAGACAAATCCCCATGTACAGATCCTTTGTGGACTTGGCTACGCTGGAGGAAAGGCACTGTATACTCACCTATAGACTGGACAGGGCCTCAATCACAGAGCTGTTTGCCCAATTGGAGCCTGACCTGATATCTGCTATCCGTCATCCCACTGGGATCCCCCCTCTTGCGCAAGTGCTATCAGTTCTCCATTTCCTGGCAGCTGGTTCTTTCCAAGTGACAGTGGGCTTGGCAGCAGAAATGTCACAGCCAAAGTTTTCAATCATGGTTGCAAGAGTTTTTTCTGCCCTGGTGAAACACATGCGCAGCTACATAGCTTTCCCCCAGGTGGAAGATCTGGCTACTGTGAAGGCCGGATTCTATGCAATGGGACATATCACCAATATTGTTGGGGCGATTGATGGGACACATATTACGTTAGTCCCTACTGCCAGAATGAACAGGTGTTCAGGAATCGGAAGAGTTTACACTCACTGAATGTGCAAATGGTGTGCCTGGCTGATCAGTACATCTCCTGTGTCACTTGGAAGTATCGTGGGTCGGTGCATGACACCTTTGTCCTGAGGAATAACAGCATCCCAAATGTGATGGCCCAACTACAAAGGCACAGGGTGTGGCTAATAGATGAGCCATGGCCCAAACCCACTTTATGTTAGCTTATGCCTTCAGGTGTCATCCCCATAGCATTGTCTGAGGCTAAATGTTGTCCCTCAATACTTGCAAGTGACTCTGGATACCCAAACCTATCGTGTCTGCTGACCCCTATGAGGAATGTCAGGACTGGGGCTCAAGAACGTTATATTGAGGCACATGGGCGAACCAGAACGATTATTAAGAGGACCTTTGGGCTCCTAAAGACCAGGTTCAGGTGCCTCCATCTCACAGGTGGATCCCTGTGGTAGTCACCCTGGAAGGTCTGCCAGAGAGTAGTGGCATACTGCATGTTGCACAACCTGGCCCTCAGACAGCATGTACCTTTACTGCAGGAGGAGGAGACTGGAGATGCCCCTGTGGCAGTAGCGGATCCTGAGGACAGTGAGGATGAGGAGGCAGAGGATGAGGATGAGGGCAACCGAACATCAGTTATACGTCAATACTTCCAATGACACACAGGTGAGAGTGCAACTGACCATTCCTCCGACTATTGATGTTTTCTGTGTGGCTGTGGCATGATGGCATTAACTTCCTTTGCATCTCAACTTACTGTCACGTATGGCTTGTCATTTTACACATGTTGGTGAGATAACAAGTGTGTACTGATGTGATGACTACAGACAGCTACCGGTCATTATTTCTATGCTCTCACAGTCTTCAGATCATTTGCACTAGATGTGACTGTATTCATAAATGCATATTTCCAACACATAAAATACTAATAGTCAAGTTGTGTTCAAAGGTTTTTATTCTAGTGCTATGAAATTGAGAGAAAAGTGCAATAAAATGGGGTGATGGTGGAGGAAAGTCCAGGGTATTGTTCCAGTCTGTTTGTAGCACAGGTCCAGTGTCCCAGGAGAGATAGGAAGGGGAGCAAAGGCAGTTTAAAGTGGACAATGTGACAGTGTGGGACACAAGGGGGACAATCAGGAGAGTCTCATTTCCTGACGGTGGTCTTGGCAAATGTCTCTGGCTTCTGTTTGGGTCGCAGGGAATGTTTGCAGGGTGGTTCACCATCTGCAGTGGGAGAGGTGCTGGTGGCCTGTGGGTCCTGTGGCGGGCCTCCTGCCCTCTAGCGGCAGTGGAAGTGGAGGGCTGGTTGATGGACTGGCAAGTGGTAGGGACCCGTTGCTGTGCTGTTGCTTCCCTCATGATGTTTGCCATGTCTGCCAACACCCCTGCTATGGAGATCAGGGTGGTGTTGATGGCCTGCAAGTTGTCCCCGATCCCCTGATACTGTTCCTCCTGCAGCCGCCTGTTCTCCTGCAGGTTGTCAAGGATCTGGCCCATTGTGTCTTGGAAATGTTGGTAGGCTCCCAGGATCTCGGTGAGTGCCTCCTGGAGAGTCAGTTCCCTGAACCTGTCGTCCCCATGGCGCACAGCGGACCTCCCAGTGTCCCTGTTGCCCTGTGCCTCTTTCCCCTGAATGGTGTGCTCACTGCCACTGACCCCAGGTCGCTGATTGTCTTGGGGGAGAGGTGTGGACTGGGGTCCCTGTACAGGTGGGCACAATGCTGATTGACATGTCCTAGGGACAGAGGTGTGGGTATGCTGGGTGGGTGCTGTGGTGCTGGATAATGAGGGGGGAGGCTCCGTGGTGGACTGGGAGTGGGCTGGGGTGACTGACTGTCTAGTGGTCCCTGATGGGCCAGGTTGTTGATCCAGATCCTGAAGTCCAGAGTTACTGTCATCACCGGGGGCATCTTCTGTTGGGGGTCTGGATAGTCGTGGCACCTCCTCTCTGATGGGATTGGCTGGGGCACCTGTGGGGATGTAAGTGATGTATTATGCTTCATGTCTGTAACATATTGTACATCCATGGATTCCCCTCTATCGTTGCTGTTGCCCTGCCACCTTTGTTTGTGT
This sequence comes from Pleurodeles waltl, assembly GCF_031143425.1. NCBI lineage: Eukaryota > Metazoa > Chordata > Amphibia > Caudata > Salamandridae > Pleurodeles > Pleurodeles waltl. The sequence continues at coordinate 691,731,943 of NC_090439.1, forward strand.
ATGGTGAGGTATTGTGGGATTGTTAGTTTCCCTATGATGTGCATGCTTTAGTGATGGGTGTCCATGAAGGGCTGGGAGGGCTGTCCATGCAGTGGTCTGGCATGCAGGATTTGGCATTGGGGTTAGTCATATGTGTAGGTGCAGTGTGTGGGATGGAGTGGAGTGATGGGAGTGAGAGTGAGGGGCGTGATGGCATGCAGGAATGGGGGGTGATAAGTAGTAAATATTGACTCACCAGTGTCCAGTTCCCCGGCTACTCCAATGAGACCCCCAGGATGCAGTAATGCTAGGACTTGCTCCTCCCATGTTGTAAGCTGTGGGGTAGGAGGTGGGGGTTCACCGCCAGTCCTCTGTATGGAGAGCTGGTGCCTTGCTGCCACAGAACATACCTTTCCCATAGGTTGTTCCACCTCTTCCGGATGTCGTCCCTTGTTCTTGAATGCTGTCCCACGTCATTCACCCTGTCCACGATTCTCCGCCATAGCTCCATCCTCCTGGCCATGGATATTTGCTGTACCTGTGCTACAAACAACTGTGGCTCTACCCTGACTATTTTCTCCACCATGACCCTTAAGTCCTCATCAGTAAAAGGGGGGGTGCCTTAGTGGGGACATGGGTGGTGTGTGGTGTGTGTTGGTGAGAGTGTGCTGAGTAATGTGGTGGAGTGTGTGATGTGGGGTGTGTGAGGGTTGAATGGATGGATGTGGTGTGAGTCAGGTTGTCTCTGTGCTCAGTCTGCTAGCAGTAATTGTTGTCAGGTGTGTGTTTTTACTATTGTCCAATGTAGTGTTGTTTTGTATGTGGGTTTCAATTCTGAGCGCAGCGGTATGTTCCGCCAATGGATTCCACCATTGAATGTCAGCCGTGTTGATTCGTGATTCATGTTGTGGTGGGCATTGTTTTATTGGCGTAACGGTATGGGTGTTGGTACCGCCACTTTAGCACTGACCTTTGGGCTGGCAGATTTGTGTACGTGGCAGTATTCTGTCAGATTGGTGTGTGTGTGTCATAATATGGGGAATGGATATTCGCCACCCCGGCGGTATGTTGGCAGTCGTCACTGTGGTGGTAAGTGGGATTTACAGCCAATGTCATCATGAGGGCCTATGTCTCCCCAGGGTCACCCCCACTGACTACAAAGATCTTTGATATTATGGGGAAACACTGATTGGTTCATTGCTGCCCTCTCTTCCCAACCTGGATGTGAAGAGGGAATACACCAATAAACCAGAGACAGATATTTTCACAAAGAATAATACCCGTTTAGACCAACACTCCCCAGAGAAGCTACTTGAACTATTTACAATCTAAAAAATGAGCAAAACCAGGAAGAAGATTGGGGTCCACTTATAAAACTAATAGAAACTGTAAAAAGCACTACCTACATAATCTCTAACAATGCTTTGCTAAATCAAATATTTGAGCAAATGGAATGGCCCCCTCTCATAGTCCTCTCAGGGCCCAGACTAGCTCAGATTGAATGATCGTAATCAGGCCCTAAGTCACCAACCTTATGCAAAGAATCCTGACTAAGCTCTCTGATCTGAGATCAAAAATATATTAATCACTAGTGTCCATAAACTCCCTGAATACAAACCCAAAAACAAGCTCACAAAAAATTACTTTGGCATAGCTCTGTTCAAAAGTGTGACTGGGACTAATTAACCATAGATTTATTCAGGACTTGTTTTAATGGGTGGAACATTTTAGATTGCCAACTTCATGGGATATGGAAAGAGAAATATTCAATTTTTCTGGCATTAATTCAGCAACCAGCTGCCCAACAACAAAATCTAAAAACTATCTTAGACATCAGTTAGCAATCAAGGGAAACACTTCATGTACTTAATATGTTACTTAGTTTGCATTCAACTCAAAAACCAAAATGGAAACGGAGGACACTGCTTGCCATGTCTAGCATTTTTGCAGGCCTATAGGGATTTTGGGCCTGATGTAGAAATTTGCAAAATCCCCCATTTACAAGAGCAAAAATGCCTTTTGGTATGTATGAATCCCAAATTGTGATTCAGTAGCATGCTACTGAATCACAGTTTGGAATTGAGAAAAAACACTAATTTGGTATTCGGAAGGGACGTGTTAAGGGAGCCCCTTCCAAATACCATATGAGAGTGGGATGTTTAAATGTTTTGTGACTGAAATGTGGTCGCAAAACATTTTCACTTTACCCCAACTCAAAGTTGGAGGTAACCCATTTGCTAATGGGAAGGGTCCCCGTGGGACTCCCTTCCCCTTTGAGAATGTTTACAAAATATTTTTAAGAGCAGGCAGTGGTTCCAATGACCACTGCCTACTCTAAAAAAATAGAATACATTTGGAAGTTTTCATTTTTTTTATTTTTAAACACATCCTTTTTTCCTCTAAGGTAAATGGGCTGAATTAAAAATAATTGTTTTATTTAAAAGCAATCACAGACATAGTGGTCTGCTGACACCAGCAGGCCACCTTCCTTGTGATGGCAGAGAATTCTAATGGCACACAAATAGAGCCCTACCTCATTAACATTCTTGAGGTAGGTGTATTTGTGACCCACTATGAATCATTAATGGGCCGGATATCACTTTTGTACATTGGTGTTAGCAATTACCAAATAGTGATTCACAAAAATCTCTGTTTGGTAATAGCTATTATCAATCTGCGTACATCTAGCCATTTATTACTGTAGGGCAGTTTTTTGTGCACACATACATTACGGGCCTCATCACGAGCCTGGCGGTCACTTGATCTTTGCCCCAACTGTAGAATCCCCTTCGGTAAAGTATAGGGAGAATTTTAAAAATGTATTAAATGTAAATAAATATTAACACTATTTAATGTAAATTGATTTTCTGTAAAAATGCTACAACACTATTAAATTAATTTTGAATTAAAATGATAATTAAAAGAAAAACATTTTCCTGAAGTAAAAATTGAGAAATAAACATCCACCTGAAGAAAAAACTATTTTAAAATATATTAATAATTAAAAGTCATGTAAAGAATCAATTAAAATTATACAACTAATAGTTATGAATGAATATGTTCAATACATTGTATTGTTGCATTACGTTTTAAAGTAAAATAGGTTATTGTATATTTTATAAGTAAATAATAAATATGTACTATCTTACATTATTTTAATATTCATTTATAATTGTTTAGCTTTTGGGCTATTTTAGATAATTACATTTAATTTACCAGGATTTTCTATGGGTTTTTATATTAATTCTGTACCTCCATCATTTTCTATGAGAGAGTGGTCCAGAACCAGTGGCTGGCCATATGCAGTGCTGGACTTATTAAGCTACTAATAAAGTGTAAGGTACACCAAAACTGTAAGTTACTACAAAAGTGCAGCTTGTGAATACCAAAAAGTAGTAAACGAATGAAAATTGTACAATTACTTAAAAGTGTAAGTTACCTTTGTTAAACAGACCGTATGATTTTACAGATATCATGTAATTCAATATCCATTACATTGCCCAATGTAATTGTGTTGACTGTGGAGTAAAAAACATTCCTTATTTTTATTTGGTGCACATAAATGTACAGGAACCATTGTGATGTAGATTGTTCATGATACCTAGTTTTCCAGGAATACTGGTTTGCCCCGTATTTTGTATCTTTCTTATAGAAACAGAATCACATTCGTACACCAAGAGGCAAGTGATAATGAGGTGTCTAGAAGTAAGTGTAGCATATAAGTGCAGATTGACTCACACACAATGTAATGAGGAAAAATGGTATAGCACAGGCTCACCACAAGGGAGAGGTTCCCCTTGGGAGAGGAGGATAGAGGGATTCATCAGAGGAGATGATAAGAACATTCATGACACATAAAGGGATGAAAGCAGGCAGGATCGATGAGCTACAAGAATGGGTGAGGCCAGGCATGTGACAAAATCTTAGAGCAAATGGATAGGATGCTTAGTAGATTCAGGAGCAAATAACATGACTTGGAGTGTTCCTTGAAGGAGACCCAAATTGAGGATAATCGGATACATTATATGACCATCTTGCTGCACAGGAGTTGTAGTGTTGGCAGTTCAAAGGTGTGTTAATTGGCAAAGTAAGGGTATGAAACCATTTGGTAGTAACATTTTTTGTATACATTCCCCTGTGTACCAAGCCACATTCTGGTGTTGGTCATTGTTAGAAATGGGATCTCTAGTTGGCAAAGGTAAACACCCTTGCCCAAGTAGGGACCACAATCCTAGTCAGGGTAAGTCACACACAATCCAAACTATCTTTTGCCCACCATCTGGTAGCTTGGCACTGAGCAGTCAGGCTTAAATGAAAAGGCAATGTGTAAAGTATTTGTTCAATAAATCATGCAATAACACAGTGACAACACCACAAAAATACACCACACAGGTTTAGAAAAATATAAGATATTTATCTGAGTGAATTAAGGTCAAAACACTCTAGGTTTGATAAGTACAACTTGAAATATCACTTTTGTAATGATAAGAAGAGTCTTAAGTCTTTAAAAAACAACAAGTGTCTCTTGCAAGGGCAAAGTACTTGGTATGCGTCAAAATAACACGCACGGAGACCACAGAGGATGGTATGCGAGCAAAACGGAGAGAGTTTGTCGGATTTCCATGCCCACACAGATGATGCGTTGATTCTTTTCCACGTGGCAAGGACATTGTGTCGAATTCTGGCATGCTTGAATCCTCTTTGCGACAAGGGTTTTTTGATGCCCAGGGAAAATGCATGAAAATACTGGGCATGCAGGACGAAGTCAGACGTGCTGCATCGATCTAGTGGGTGATGCGTTGTAGTGTCTGTTGTACACGGCAGGCGCTGCGTCAATTTCTCCTGCAGGAAGTCGGGCTGCGTCATTCTGGCTTGCGATGCATCAATCCAGTGAGCTGTGCATCGATGTTCCGGTCGCAACACTGCCGCTGTGTCGTTCTCCACTCAGGGAGCTGGGCAATATGGTGATTCTTTCACCGCTAGGCAGGCTGTGCGTCGATTATCGTCGCGCAAGGAGTTCCTTTGCAGACACACAAGGTCACTGGAGTACCCTTGTTTGGTGGAGATTCAACTGTAGTCTCATCATCTTCTCTGCATGAGAATTCATGTTATTGCAGATTTCTGTATGACACTCAGAGGAACAATCACATTGCCAAAATTACAGACACACAAGGTCACTGGAGACCTTACCTTGTGGTCCTTTACTCACCTGTGGTGTAGGTGGTACAGTATATTTTCCCAACAAGGTAGCATTTACTAATCAGTCAGTAGAACATACTCCAGTTGGGTAGACATTTTGAGCATAACTGTGGCCTCTCCTTGGATAAATAAGCAGGTCAGGATGCATTCTGCCACTGATGCTCACTTAACAGAATTAAACCTCAATGGGAAGCACATAGAAATATAAACAGAAGAGATGGCCCAGTTGAAGCTCCACTTCTGTAAAGTACAAATCATTTTAACTTTGTGCTCTTGACCAAGGCAACACAAGTGTGTTTTCTCTGTAGCTCCACCTTGAAAAATGATCTGAAATCCTTGATGGATGTGAATGCATCATTGCTCTTCTGCTGCCACCCTCGCATTCATCCAGACCTATGCAACGCACGGCCAATGGGAGTGTGTGGAGCAGGGTTGAATGCCTATTGAGGGGTTGGCTGCAGGACCTGACCCCATGCACGGCTCTGTAGCCAACTAACTCTACGCATGGCCACAGCCACGGCATGGGGTTGGATGCCTAATGGGGGCCCACCACAGGGCCTGGACTCAGAGCAGGCCATGCAGCTAGACCCCGCCATGCACGGCCAAAGGTCATGCATGACAGGGGGCTTGATGCATGTCGAGGAGGTGACAGCATGTGGGGGGTGGCCGAAGGTCACAAGCCAAGCCCTGCGGCCAACTCCTGCTGTGCATGGCCAAAGGCTGTGTGTGCCCTAGGACTGGATGCATGTGGAGGGGCTGCCGTGCTGTAAGGTGACTATAGCTTGTGCCCTCGCCATGCACAGCTACTTACCCCACATATTACATCATTCATGACATCTTGTGTGGCATCATTGATTTTATCACTTAATAAAATTATTGATGAGAAAACTGTGCATGCTCTTTACTTGTAAGCTGCATTACTGCTTCCCTTTCCAGGCCTTCTACAATTACTGGGTGGTGCAGCAGAAATGGCTGCCTGGTGGTAAGTGTGTTCATTTTGTCTGAGTGTAATGTTTTCTCTAATAATAAGAGTTGTTATTTACAGTCATTTTATTGCAGCCCTGTACCTATGTGCCTTGCCACTTACCACTGTACCTGTCTCATTCATATTCCTTAAAAATGACAAAAAGTACCTTATTTATTCTGTCTGTCAGAGTATGTATGCTGTTATCTCATTGTTCTCTATGACAGATTTATAGAAGGGCATTATCAACCATATTTTCAGGGCAATTGTTGGAGGAAATATAGTCATGAGTGTGCCCCGGATTGTGGGATAGTGAAATGTGCTATATCTTCAGTCATGTGTTGAGTGCAGTAGGGTATACCTCCTGCAGTAGTCTTTTTAACATTTGTCTTGTCTCTTCATTGATTTCCAGGTGCGCAGCATTACGCTATGATCTACAGAAGATCTTAAGCTGGGCATTGAGTGGTAAGTAGCCATTACCTATCACTTCCATTTTGAGGCTTGTGTATCCCGTGCAATCAAATCATAGTAGTTAAGGGTATGAATATTAAAGTTATTAAGAGGAAGGTCTCTGCTTTCAATGGGTTCTGCCAAGGAATAAAATTAACGTATTGTTATTCTGCTAAAAATTATTTACAAACTGAAGTCAAACTTAGCTTGCCTCATTTATCATGGTTTGCCACTGATAGCATAGCATGCCATACAGGGTTTACTTTATTTCTGGTTTACCAGACAGCGTGGCAGATAAATGGTTGCATGATTATGAAATGGATAGATGTCTCCAGATGGTACGGAAGCTCGAACCATGCTCAGTGAAGATAATTTTATTTCTGTGTCTGGAGTTCATGTTTCCAGTTGTAGGGGTTGTTTTGTTGCTGATGAGGTTCATAATTGGGCATTACCTCTAAAAATAATGCCAGCCAGGTGCTGCAACATATTTGAATCTCTGTCTCCCATTGCCTCCTTATCTCCTTTCTTGTCCCATTCCATAGATTATGAGTTATGCTGTCAGTGCATTTGTATTTCCCCACAACACACAAAGCTGTTTTCACTTTTTATTATTAAAAAACCTTACACTTCCACATGAAAACATCACTCCTCCAGGAGCACTTCCTGTTTTTAGGTCAAGCCTAGACAGCATGCATGCGTTGTCTGCAAGAGCTGATGGAATAAGTGAAGGACTTTGCTCCCACCTGCCGCTGCCTGCCGCTTACCATGTATTGAAGGCAGTGTCGATCTTTGCTGCCTCCTAACTGGGCTAGCAGCTGATACGTCACTTCCTGTTCTTGGCTGAGAAGCACCGGCCAAGTACAGTTTAATTAAGCCTGGATTGCTTTTCTGTTGTTTGGGCGGACTACTTTTTCTAATTGTCTCCTGCCCCTTGTGTTTGTCAGTGAGCATTCATGTTCACGCGCACGGGTCCTATTTGTCATTTGCCCTTCATGTGTTCCTTACTTTATATAATCAGTAAATCCATGACAGAGCCCTGGACTGGGCCACCTCCTTTCTAACCGGCAGAACCCAGAGTGTCCGTCTCCCCCCATTCTGCTCGGAGGCCACCGAAATCCTCTGCAGCGTAACCCAGGCTTCGTCCTCCAGCCCGACCCTCTTCAACGTCTACATGGCCCCGCTCAATAACATCCCACAACCTCAACATCATCTCATACTCCGACGACACCCAGCTTATCCTCTCCCTCACCAAGGACTCCGCCAAGACCAACCTCCATGAAGGACTGAAGGCCATCGCCAAATGGATGAAGAGCAGCTGCCTTAAACTCAATTCCGACAAGACGGAAGTCCTCATCTTTTGCTCTATCCCTTCGCATGGGAAGACTCCTGGTGGCCTGCCACTCTCATGCCACTCCAACTCCCACCGACCACGCACACAACCTAGGATTCATCTTGGACTCTTCATTATCCATGACTCAGCAAGTCAACGCCATCTCCTCCTCCTGCTTCAACACCGTTCGCATGCTCCGAAAGATCTACAAATGGATACCCACTGACACCAGAAGAACAGTCACCCAAGCCCTCGTAAGCAGCAAATTGGACTACGGCAATGCCCTCTACGCAGGAACCACGGCCAAACTCCAGAAGAGGCTGCAACGCATCCAGAACGCCTCCACATGCCTCATCCTGGACATCCCCTGCCACTGCCACATCACAGACCACCTGATAAACATGCACTGGCTCCCAGTCAACAAGAGAATCACCTTCAAACTCCTCACCCACACTCACAAAGCACTGCACAACATCGGACCAGAATACCTCAACATCCGTCTCTCCTTCTACACCCCAACCCGGCATCTCCGCTTCGCCGACCTCGCCCTCACAACCGTACCACACGGCAGTAGATCATTCTAGCACCTCGCCGCCAAAATGTGGAACACTCTTCCCACCCACCTGCACCAGATCAAAGACCTCCTTACCTTCAGGATACTTCTCAAGACCTGGCAGTTCGAGCAGTAGCAGCACCTCCCTCCCTTCACCCCTCCCCTTAGCACCTTGAGACCCTCATGGGTGAGTAGTGCGCTTTACAAATTCCTGATTGATTTATTGATACATGTAGTCATGTTGTGTGTGTGTGTTCTGTACTTTTGTTTGTGGCTTTCTATAGCATGAAATCGACCCAGATATTGAATCCTCAACAGGAGCTCTCCCTACACAGTGGGATAGCCAATAATACAATATTCACTGCACTCAGGTAAACTCACCCCATAATGCTTTACAGGCATCCCTTTTACAACACATTGTTGCTCATTCTAAGCCCATGGTGGTCCTAGGACAATGGGACCACCACAAAACATGATGTGCTCTTTCTGTCCAGGTCATTTTCTGGGTCACACTAGTTTAGAGGGGGCCCCAAAATAATAACCTCTTGCACCATTCAATGTATATTTAAGCTTGCTTATGGTTGGAACTTTTGTTTTTATAGTTGAGAGGAGTTTGTGTTATAAGGGCCGTGTTTGTAATAATAGTCTGATAGGCCTGCAAATATTTAATGCACTATGCTCTCCAGGGGCTCAAGGATGATAACTACCCCAAAGCACTACTAACTCAGTAAAAGCAACACCTGATCTTAGGCAAAAGGCATGTGCAACTTCAGACCTGGGTAATCTCCAGCAGTGGCATAACAACACTTGAGGCCCCCACCCAGTTAGGAGCTCTCAGGCCCTTATAAAGCCAGTTGCGCTGGGGATACGGTGTGGTCAGAAGAACTTCTGGCAGCGTTCTGTGACACTGTACTGAGTGCTTGTGGCTCCACAGGGACATCTAGCCACCACCAGTGGTACTGCACCTTCTGCTGTTGACTCTACAGGCCCATCTAGTAACAACCTGTGGCACTGCACCCTGTGCCGCTGACTCCACAATTAAATCTTATTCAAAAGGCCTGCTAGACCTGAAAATGTGCAATACACTATGCCCTCAAGGGGCTGATTATATGGTTACACTGCAGTGTTCTTTGTCATTCTTTTTTCAGACGGTCATGCCCTCTAGGGGCTGACTATATAGGTACATAAATGTAACTATATAGTTAATGTGGTGCTCTGTATGGGGCTGTTCAGACCATTACATTCTAATGCCAAGTTTATTTCTGATAAAGGTTTAATATGCTGCATGGCTAAATATTTATAAGGTCCCAAAGGTGAGATTGTCATTAGCATTTACAATACCAACAGCTCTAACTCTCGCTAATGCTAGACCTATTGCATTGCAAATGTTTGTTTTTCTCGTGCATCCCATTTCCTACATGCTCACAGACATTAGACGCTTGTGGAGACAGTCCTTCTTAAGTTTTTCTTTTTGATTTTTGGAGTTCATTTCATATTTCTTTTTCTTTAGCATGTCATGTTGCCTGCACATTGTTCGGCATACATCTACAGATTTCTTCAACTTCCTGCTGTGTTAATTTTCATGCCGAAGTTCAAGAAACCAGGTCTTCAAGAGTTGTGCAGTGCAGGTGCAGGGATGGCCTTTGCATGAATAGTGCCCTGGGCAGAACCAAATGTTATGCCCCTTAATCCCCGGTGTTCCTCCTAAATGTAGCCTGTAACTTGAGATATACAAAGAGCAAACCATTATCAACTTAGCAAATATGCAATTTCTTAGCATTCTGGTACCTGTAGTCCTACTTTTATGGTGACATGGAAACAAAACTGCAAGTGCTAGAATGCAAAGGGAAATGGAAGAGATTTTTTCAAAAGATTTGTATATAGCGCAAACTGGGCCCTTTACATGAGCACTAGTTACATTACACAAAGTCAGATGTATTTAAGCATGGCTGATTTGTCCAGAATCACCAGATGTTGCAGGGACGCTGGTTCCCCAGTTCCGATCCTATAATGCCACATCATCTCCCTTAGTAAACTTAATAAAATACCAGAAAATGATTAACAGAGAATTTTTTTTATTTGCAACACTGTGACTAGAAATGTATAAGATCAGGTGTTTGCTCCTCCATAAGGGCTGTGGAGTGTTGTACCCCCCCTCGCCAGCTGTGGTAGCCGCAAAACATTTACAAGGAAACAATAATAAACAGTGTCAGGATTGGCTGCAGGGAAGGCTGGGAACCTGTGCCTGCCTGCAGCCAGCAGTGGAGCTGGGCACGGTGAGGCGTTCAGGTGAGTTTTTTTTTTTTCTTCTCTCTACCACCCCCACTGCTTCCCCTGCACATGCCATCCCACCTCCTTTAACACCCGCAAGCCACGTCTTTGTACGATAACAAAAATTAAACTTTAGTATTACAGAGGTCCAGCAGCTCCATCTGAGATCTTCCTGCACAGCTGTCTGCTGTCTTGTCCAACATTTTCTTCCTTGCTCTTGCTTTTAAGTAAAATTTGACAGGGAGATGAGCCTGGGGACTGTTGTATTCAGGACTCCCCCATTTTCTCAGCTTCTTCTTGCCAGTGATAAATTGTAGATGAAGAGGGGTAGAGGGTGTACACAGATGGGCGGGTGAGAGGATTTTAATAGGGAGCCAGTGGCCTGTACAACCAAAAATCTTAAATAAACACAGTGTGGGAAGAATTGCTGGAACCATTTGAAAGGGTAAGTGCTGTATGACTTGTTTGCAGGCAGACCCTTGTGAATGTCAATGCTCTGAGCAGGAATGTCAGTGCCCTGGATGCTGGCCCAGCTCACCCATGCTAAAGGCTGGCCCTGGCAGGAGGTCCTATGTGCTCACAATGGAAAGATTATTCAGTAGCAGTGGAGTCCACAGATGTCTTATGCTTCTTGATGCTGGCAATTCATGGGCACATTTTGGAGAAGCAGTACTGCCTCTTGATAAACGGTGTAGAAGGGCCTGCCTCCTGACAACAGGTGCTTTGCCTGATGGTTCATTACAAGGCAAATGCACTTTCAGAACTTAATCAGTGGGGTCGTCACGATCAAAGGCATAATTCTTCTTTTGTATGCTATTTTAACAGTGACTTCCTCTCTAGTGATGGCAAGTTTATTTAATGATGTCCTATATATATTTATATTGTCAGTACTATATTTTTCAGGCAATTTTGGGGCCTTTTATACCAGGACCCTTTCTCATTATTTAAGGGCTTTTGAGTTCATAGGACTAATTCTGCTTTCTGCTACCATACATACACAACAGAGGAACATTCACAAAAGATACATAATTTTTCCCATCCTCTATCTCCTGTAGAAAATATTTTGCATTAGATTAGAGGCCATTCTAATGGCAGATCTTGTTCTTCCCCAGTGAATGATAAAAAATGTGCAGACAATGGTCAGATCGCTCTCAGAGGTGTATGAGCATTACAGAGGAAGGGGGGTATCTTCTCAGTAATTTCCCTGTACTTCAGTGTCTTCACAGTTTTCAGTTTTGTCTCCTTCATCCATGTCCTCCTGGGCCTCTCCTAAGTATGACGATGGAGAGTTGTTTTTTCCTGAAAGTTCTGCCACACCTAGAGAATGGTATATTAAGAAGGAAGAGATGAAACCTATCATTTTCTTACCTCTCTAGAAATCCTCATCTTACTGTGAATTTGGAACAGCCTTATTCAAGCACTGATTGCTGCTATTCACGGCATGTTAGAAAGAGAATTAGGGGAACTGAATAAAGTGAGTTCCAAGGTTCTTGGGTAGATGTTTTGCTTTGTCTAAAGGAGATCTTGAGTTGCCCAAAGCATTGCCCATTGATCCTCTTCTGGCTACTTTGGTAGGTCAGCCTTCACTTTTAACAGAGGACATTGTAATCTCTGATGCGCTGGACACAAACAAATGTGGATGCTCTAATAAGGGCCTACACAGGTTTAAGCATCTCTATAAGGTTTTAAATATATTAGGTCTACACCTTTCAATCTCTCGTTAAAGATTTTAAGTCTCTTTCCACAGCCATTGAAGAAAGAGAGGATTATTCTCAACTCTTAGCTAGCAAGAAGGCTTGAGATAAAATTTTGTCTGAGGTGGCCTGGGGTGCTGATTGCCAGGCACCACCTGTAGGTCATTCTGGGAGAAAGTTCTCCTTTGTATGCCTTTTTGAGGTTACTTACTGTTTGGGGAAGAACTGGAGGAGTTACATAAATCTTTCAAGAATCAAAAACATACACAATTCTTTAAGTCCAGACAGAAAGCCTTTGATAAAGGGAAAAAATAAGTTTTAATAAAAATAAAAGCAAGAGACCTAACTTCTCCTTCAACAGATCTAGATTTCAGCCTATGTACCAAGGGAATGACTCTTCTCGTCAACCTTCATGGGGTGTCAGGGACAGGTAGCGTAACCCGAATTGCCAGTCCAGTCTATGGGCCTGATTACAAGTTTGGCAGACCGGATGACCCGTTTGCCAAACTTCTGACGAGGCGGCTGCCACCATATTGGCTAACTTTCCCGCTGGGCTGACTGGCGGAAGTCAGCCTAGTGGGAAAGTGGCGGTAGCATTGTCACTAGCTTGTAATTGAACTGGCGGCAATGCTGCCGCCTGCAGGGGGCAACAGCACCCTCGTAATGCTCTGCGAGGGTGCTGGGCAGGGGGACCCATGCACTGTCAATGCCAAGAACATGGGCAATGCAGGCCCCCCATGGCCCCCTGCACCTGTTCCCTGCCAGCCTTTTCATGGTGGTGAAACTGCCATGAGAAGGCTGGTGTAGAACCAGGTCGTTGTCAGCACGGTGACGCTGACTTCAGTGGCGCCCTAGCTGATTCCGACCTCTGCCACTGTCAGCCCAACGGGATCGAAGGAGCTGCCCGTCAACCTGATAATGTAACGGTCGGACCGCCACAGACACAGTAGTCCGAAAGCCATCACGAGTGTGGCGGTCTGAGCACCACCACACTCGTAATCAGGCCCTGTGTCTTCAGCTGGAGTCCAGTTGGGATTCACTTTTTTTTAGAATCAATAGCTCTCAAGATCACAGACAGATGGGCTCTGCTTTTCTGGGAGATAGAATACAGTTTTCTCCTGTCCACTGTGGTTCAGATTTTGCCTACCTCCTTTTTCTTAAATTCAACAAAGAGACGAGTTATAATGATCAGTAGAGAGCAATAATCAAGGTTACTCTGAATCTATGGGTATGCGGCTGGTATTCAAAGATTTTTCTGATACAGAAGTCATCAGAGGAATTCAGAATAATTGTAGATTTGAAGGACCCCAACAATTATATTCCCACAGGACATTTCAAGGTGACCAGGTTATTCCTTTGGTGACATAAGGATATATTTTGACCAAAATAGACTTGCAGGACACTTGCCTACACATCTCAATTGCTCTGTCATGTCAAAGGTATCTCAGATTCTGTGTGGGAGAAGAACATTGGTAATTATGAGTCCTTCCTTTTTGGGTTGGAGACTGCTCCAAGGGTGTTCACGAATGCCTGGCACCCATAATTGCCCTTTGGAATGAAAACGGAATAAAGGTCTACCCTTATGCCAACAACCGTCTAATTTAAGTATGTTTCCACTCTCAGGGCCTCATTACTAGTAAGGCAGTCCATAGGACCGCTGTACCCACGGTGGTGGTTGGACTGCTGTACTCCTGATGGTCTGACCTCCAGATTACGAGCCTGGTGGTTGGACTGCCAGGGGACCGCGACCGCCACCAGGATCATGGATCCCAGTGGGGTGTCAGTGGTTTGAGTCGTGGTCAGCCGTAGTGGCACTGAGTTCAGCCCCACCTGTGCTGATCACGAGTTCTCTTTCCGCCAGCCTTATTATGGTGGGGTCCTTGCCATTAAAAGGCTGGCGGAAATCCAGTGATGGGGCCCACAGGAGGGTTCTTGCAATGCCCATGGCATAGGCAGTGCAGGCGTCCTCCTGCCTGCACCCTCAGAATGTGCACTGTCTGCACTGCGGACAATGCACATTCAGAGGGTGCTGTTGTGCCACAGCATTGGCACTGTTTCCGCTAATCTGATCATCAGAAACATCTTAACATGATGTTTCTGCCAGTCAGCCCGGAGGAAACATCATAATGTGACTGGGGAGGCTGCCGGTATGAAGGAAGCTTCCTTCCGCGGCTCTGGCGGTCGGATAATTCTGACCACCAAAGTTGTAATAAGGCCCTCAGTCTCATACCCATATAAGAATGGTTTGCTGAGAGCTGCAAAATTTCAGGGTAATCATCAACAAGAGAAAATCTCTTCTGGTACCATTGCAAAATCTGGATTATATTGGTGCCAACTTCAGATTAGATGTAGAGAAAATGTTTCTTCCAGCTTCAGAAAGAATGAAACTATGCTAATATGAGGAGCAAATTAATAGTAATAGAACGACTTGGAGTGGATGGAGATAGGGTAGCTATTTTGATCATATTTCTTCCATTTTCAAGGGTAGTGTAAAAGGAAAATGAGCTTATTTGAATTTCTTTCCTCTTTTTTTTGCAGGCCACAACTGTATACATCATTCCTTGGGCCCATTTTCACAGGGGGCAGGTGGTTCATCATATCCTACAAACACTGGTATCCAACCTTGAGGATTACTATAACTGCCTTCCTGTGACTCTTTCTGTGCAAACAGTTGGCCTGGTGGACAAAGACTCTAGCCCTGTTACATGGATTTCCCTTCTCTCTTCCAGACCTGATGGTCTTGACAACTGGTGACAGTTGTCAGGAGCGAAGAGCTGTTCCAAGGGGTCTGACGACTCATGGTCTCTCATTACCTCACAAACCAACAAGGGCTTCAAATTGGAGAGAATGATGGTAATACTGTAGGAGGCTGGACTGGCTTGTAGTGAGTACCAAGGGGTACTTACACCTTGCACCAGGCCCAGGTATCCCTTATTAGTGTATAGGATGTCTAGCAGCTTAGGCTGATAGATAATGGTAGCTTAGCAGAGCAGCTTAGGCTGAACTAGGAGACGAGTGAAGCTCCTACAGTACCACTAGTGTCATATGCACAATATCATAAGAAAACACAATACACAGATATACTAAAAATAAAGGTACTTTATTTTTATGACAATATGCCAAAAGTATCTCAGTGAGTACCCTCAGTATGAGGATAGCAAATATACACAAGATATATGTACACAATACCAAACATATGCAGTATAGTATTAGAAAACAGTGCAAACAATGTATAGTTACAATAGGATGCAATGGGGACACATAGGGATAGGGGCAACACAAACCATATACTCCAAAAGTGGAATGCGAACCACGAATGGACCCCAAACCTATGTGACCTTGTAGAGGGTCGCTGGGACTGTAAGAAAACAGTTAGGGTTAGAAAAATAGCCCACCCCAAGACCCTGAAAAGTGAGTGCGAAGTGCACTAAAGTTCCCCAAAGAGCACAGAAGTCGTGATAGGGGAATTCTGCAGGAAAGACACAAATCAGCAATGCAACAACGATGGATTTCCAAACGAGGGTATCTGTGGAACAAGGGGACCAAGTCCAAAAGTCACAAGCAAGTCGGAGATGGGCAGATGCCCAGGAAATGCCAGCTGTGGGTGCAAAGAAGCTGCTACTGGACAGTAGAAGCTGAAGATTCTGCAAGAACGACAAGGGCTAGAAACTTCCCCTTTGGAGAATGGATGCCCCACGCCGTGGAGAGTGGTGCAGAAGTGATTTCCTGAAGAAAGATCGCAAACAAGCCTTGCTAGCTGCAAGTCGTGCGGTTAGGGTTTTTGGATGCTGCTGTGGCCCAGGAGGGACCAGGATGTCGCCAATTTCGTCAGGGGACAGTGGGGACACCCAGTAGGATGAGGAGCCCTCTCAGAAGCAGGCAGCACCCGCAGAAGTGCCGGTACAGGCACTACAAAGAGGAGCAAAACGGTGCTCAACTGAAGTTACACAAAGGAGTCCCACGTCGCCGGAGGACAACTCAGGAGGTCGTGCAATGCAGGTTAGAGTGCCGTGGACCCAGGCTTGGCTGTGCACAAAGGATTTCCGCCGGAAATGCAGAGAGGCCGGAGTAGCTGCAAAAGTCACTGTTCACAGCAATGCAGTCTGGCGTGGGGAGACAAGGACTTACCTCCACCAAACTTGGACTGAAGAGTCACTGGACTGTGGGAGTCACTTGGACAGAGTTGCTGGATTCAAGGGACCTCGCTCGTCGTGCTGAGAGGAGACCCAGGGGACAGGTGATGCAGTTCTTTGGTGCCTGCGGTAGCAGGGGGAAGATTCCGTCGACCCACAGGAGATTTCTTCTGAGCTTCTAGTGCAGAGAGGAGGCAGACTACACCCACAGCATGCACCACCAGGAAAACAGTCGAGAAGGCGGCAGGATCAGCGTTACAGAGTTGCAGTAGTCGTCTTCGCTACTTTGTTGCAGTTTTGCAGGCTTCCAGCGCGGTCAGCAGTCGATTCCTTGGCAGAAGGTGAAGAGAGAGATGCAGAGGAACTCTGATGAGCTCTTGCATTCGTTATCTAAGGAATTCCCCAAAGCAGAGACCCTAAATAGCCAGAAAAGAGGGTTTGGCTACTTAGGAGAGAGGATAGGCTAGCAACACCTGAAGGAGCCTATCAGAAGGAGTCTCTGATGTCACCTGCTGGCACTGGCCACTCAGAGCAGTCCAGTGTGCCAGCAGCACCTCTGTTTCCAAGATGGCAGAGGTCTGGAGCACACTGGAGGAGCTCTGGGCACCTCCCAGGGGAGGTGCAGGTCAGGGGAGTGGTCACTCACCTTTTGTTTGTCCAGTTTCGCGCCAGAGCAGGGCTGAGGGGTCCCTGAACCGGTGTAGACTGGCTTATGCTGAAATGGGCACCATGTGTGCCCATGAAAGCATTTCCAGAGGCTGGGGGAGGCTACTCCTCCTCTGCCTTCACACCATTTTCCAAAGGGAGAGGGTGTAACACCCTCTCTCTGAGGAAGTCCTTTGTTCTGCCTTCCTGGGCCAAGCCTGGCTGGACCCCAGGAGGGCAGAAACCTGTCTGAGGGGTTGGCAGCTGCAGCAACTGCAGTGAAACCCCTGAAAAGGCAGTTTGGCAGTACCCGGGTCTGTGCTACAGACCCGTGGGATCATGGGATTGTACCAACAATGCCAGGATGGCATAGAGGGGGCAATTCCATGATCTTGGACATGTTACATGGCCATATTCGGAGTTACCATTGTGAAGCTACACATAGGTAGTGACCTATATGTAGTGCACGCGTGTAATGGTGTCCTCGCACTCACAAAGTCCGGGGAATTGGCCCTCAACAATGTGGGGGCACCTTGGCTAGTGCCAGGGTGCCCAAACACTAAGTAACTTAGCACCCAACCTTTACCAGGTAAAGGTTAGACATATAGGTGACTTATAAGTTACTTAAGTGCAGTGTAAAATGGCTGTGAAATAACGTGGACGTTATTTCACTCAGGCTGCAGTGGCAGGCCTGTGTAAGAATTGTCAGAGCTCCCTATGGGTGGCAAAAGAAATGCTGCAGCCCATAGGGATCTCCTGGAACCCCAATACCCTGGGTACCTCAGTACCATATACTAGGGAATTATAAGGGTGTTCCTGTATGCCAATGTATATTGGTAAAATTGGTCACTACCCTGTTAGTGACAATTTGAAAGAAATGAGAGAGCATAACCACTGAGGTTCTGATTAGCAGAGCCTCAGTGAGACAGTTAGTCATAACACAGGTAACACATACAGGGCACACTTATGAGCAATGGGGCCCTGGCTGGCAGGGTCCCAGTGACACATACAACTAAAACAACATATATACAGTGAAATATGGGGGTAACATGCCAGGCAAGATGGTACTTTCCTACACAACCCCCCCCCCCCCCCAAACGAAGGACAATAAGACTAGCCATGACCTGATGAGTCTTCATTGTCTAAGTGGAAATATCTGGAGAGTCCATCTGCATTGGAGTGGGTACTCCCAGGTCTATGTTCCACTGTATAGTCCATTCCCTGTAGGGATATAGACCACCTCAACAATTTAGGATTTTCACCTTTCATTTGTTTTAGCCAAAGTAGAGGTTTGTGGTCTGTCTGAACAATGAAGTGAGTGCCAAACAGGTATGGCCTCAACTTCTTCAGTGCCCAGACCACAGCAAAGGCCTCCCTCTCTATGGCAGACCAATGCTTTTCTCTAGGGGTAACACCTCCTGCTGATAAAAGCAACAGGTTGATCCTGGCCCTCAGAATTAAGTTGTGAAAGGACTGCCCCTACCCCTAATTCAGATGCATCAGTTTGGACAATGAATTTCTAGGAGTAACAGGGGCTTTTCAGGACAGGTGCAGAGCACATGACCTGCTTCAGCTCCTCAAAAGCTTTCTGACAGCTAGCTGTCCACAATCCCTTCTTAGGCATTTTCTTTGAAGTGAGGTCATTAAGAGGGGTTGCAATGGAGCCATAGTTCTTTATGAACTTCCTATAGTACCCAGTGAGGCCTAAAAAGGCTCTCACCTGAGTCTGAGTAGTAGGGGGAACCTGATCTATAATAGTTTGGATTTTCCCCTGCAGTGGTGCAATCTGTTCTCCACCTACCAGGTGTCCCAGATAAACCACCTTCCCCTGCCCTATCTGGCACTTTGAAGCCTTGATAGTGAGGCCTGCCTTCTGCAGGGCCTCCAAAACTTTCCATAGGTGGACCAGGTGATCATCCCAACTGGAGCTAAAAACAGCTATATCGTCCAGATATGCTGCACTAAAAGCCTCCAGCCCTTGCAGGACTGTATTCACCAACCTTTGAAAAGTGGCAGGTGCATTTTTCAATCCAAAAGGCATTACTGTGAATTGGTAATGGCCTCAAATGGTTGAAAATGCAGTTTTTGCTTTTGCATCTTCTGATCATTTGATCTGCCAATACCCTGCAGTCAAGTCAAAAGTGCTTAGATACTTGGCAGATGCCAGTGTATCTATTAGCTCATCTGCCCTGGGTATAGGGTGAGCATCAGTTTTGGTTACTTGTTTGAGACCTCTATAGTCTACACAAAACCGCATTTCCTTCTTTCCATCTTTGGAATGAGGTTTTGGTACAAGTACCACAGGAGAGGCCCATGGACTTTCAGAGTGCTCAACCACTCCCAGTTCTAACATTTTCTGCACCTCTTGTTTTATGCAGTCTCTGACATGGTCAGGCTGCCTATAGATCTTACTTTTGACAGGCAAGCTGTCTCCAGTATCTATAGTGTGCTCACACCAAGAAGTGGTGCCTGGCACAGTAGAAAAGAGTTCAGAAAACTGACCCAGGAGATTTATGCAGTGGTCTTTTTGCTCAGCAGTAAGACAATCTGCCAGTACAACCCCTTCCACTAGAGCATCTTGTTCTGTGGAAGAGAAGAGATCAGGGAGAGGGTCACTCTCTTCTTCCTGTCCCTCATCTGTTGCCATGAGCAGGGTGAGATCAGCCCTGTCATAGTAGGGTTTCAGGCGATTGACATGGAGCACCCTAAGGGGACTCCTGGCAGTGCCTAATTCAACTAAGTAGGTGACTTCACCCTTTTTCTCAACAATTGTGTGGGGTCCACTCCATTTATCTTGGAGTGCTCTTGGGGCCACAGGCTCCAAGACCCACACTTTCTGCCCTGGTTGGTACTGAACCAAAACAGCCTTCTGGTCATGCCATTGCTTTTGGAGCTCTTGGCTGGCCTGAAGGTTTTTACTGGCCTTTTTCATGTACTCAGCCATCCTTGATCTGAGGCCAAGTACATAGTCCACTATGTCTTGCTTTGGAGCTTTTAAAGGTTGTTCCCAACCCTCCTTAACAAGTGTTAGTGGACCTCTCACAGGGTGCCCAAATAGGAGTTCAAAGGGTCTGAAGCCCACTCCTTTCTGGGGTACCTCCCTGTAAGCAAAAAGGAGGCATGGTAAAAGTTTATCCCATCTCCTGCGGAGTTTTTCAGGGAGTCCCATAATCATGCCTTTGAGAGTTTTGTTAAATCTCTCCACCAGTCCATTTGTTTGTGGATGATAGGGTGTGGTGAACTTGTATGTAACACCACACTCCTTCCACATGGCCTTTAAGTAAGCAAACATGAAATTGCTTCCCCTGTCTGATACCACCTCTTTTGGGAAGCCCACCCTGGAAAAGATTCCCAGGAGGGCCTTTGCCACTGCAGGAGCGGTAGTGGTCCTTAGATGAATTGCTTCAGTTTATCTGGTGGCATGGTCCACTACCACCAAGATAAACCTATTGCCTGAAGCAGTAGGAGGGTCAAGGGGGCCAACTATGTCAACCCCTACCCTTTCAAAGGGAACCCTAACCACAGGTAGTGGAATAAGGGGTGCCTTTGGAGTGCCACCTGTCTTGCCACTGGCTTGACAGGTTTCACAGGACTTACAAAATTCCTTTGTGTCCTCTGACATTCTAGGCCAATGAAACAGGGGAACAAGCCTGTCCCAAGTTTTCATTTGCCCCAAATGTCCAGCTAAGGGAATGTCGTGGGCTAGAGTTAGGAGGAACTTTCTGTACTCCTGAGGAATCAGCAATCTCCTGGCAGCTCCAGGTTTTGGATCCCTTGCTTCAGTGTACAGAAGATTGTCCTCCCAGTAAACTCTGTGAGAGTCACTGACATCCCCATTTGCTTGTTTGACAGCTTGCTGCCTTAGACCCTCTAGTGTGGGACAGGTTTGCTGTGCCACACTCAGCTCCTCCCTGGCAGGCCCCCCTTCACCCAAATGCTCAGCAGTGTCTGCTTCCAGCTCCTCTGGTGTAGGTTCTGCACAGGGTGGAAATTCTTCTTCCTCAGAAGAAGAATCCACTGTAGAGGGAGGGATAGTAGGTAGTGCTTTACTTCTACTAGCCCTAGCTTCAGGGAGCACTTGGTACATTCTTTCAGGATCCAAGTCACCCTGTCCTTTTTGCTTTTTGGCCTGAGCCCTTGTCAAAGCAAAAATATGCCCTGCAATGCCCAGCATTGCTGCATGGGCCTCCAACTCCACATCTGAACAAGCTGATGTCTCTAAATCATTTCCAAGTAGACAGTCTACATGTAAATCTGAGGCAACCACAACTTTCTTTGGACCAGTAACCCCCCCCCAGTTGAGATTTACAACAGTCATGGGGTGGCTAAGTGTGTTGTTGTGAGCATCGGTTACTTGGTACTGGTGACCAAGTAGGTGTTGTTCAGGGTGGACCAGTTTCTCAATTACCATTGTAACACTGGCACCTGTGTCCCTGTAGGCCTGAACCTCAACACCATTTATTAGGGGTAGTGCTTGTACTTACCCATGTTAAGGGGACAAGCAACTAAGGTGGCTAAATCAATAGCCCCCTCAGAGACTAACACAGCCTCTGTGGTCTCCCTCATAAGACCAACCCCAACTAAGTTACCAAAAGTGAGTCCAGCTACTCCCTTGGATTGGCTATTAGTAGGTTTGCTCCCACCACCACTGCTATTAGTAGGGACACTAGGTGTAGCAGTAGGGGTTGTAGTGGTAGGAGGCTTGGTGCTTTTCTTTGGACAACTGGGATCTGTTGTCCAATGGCCTTTTAGTTAACATAAATAGCACCATGGTTTATTTTCTTTGTTTTGATTTGAAGAGGATTTGGACCCACCAGAGTGTTTTTGTGGGCCTGATGAAGAATTGTTTTTAGATTTGTCCCCCCCCTTGTCAGAAGACTTACCATCCTTCTTCTTGTTGTCATCTTTGTCACCCCCTGTATGAACTTTTCTGTTCACCCTTGTTCTGACCCATTTGTCTGCCTTCTTTCCCAATTCTTGGGGAGAGGTCAGATCAGAGTCCACCAGGTACTGGTGCAACACATCAGACACACAGTTATTAAGTATATGCTCTCTCAGGATTAAGTTATACAGGCTTTCATAATCAGTAACTTTACTGCCATGTAACCACCCCTCCAAGGCCTTCACTGAATGGTCAACAAAGTCTACCCAGTCTTGTGAAGACTCCTTTTTGGTTTCTCTGAACTTCATCCTGTACTGTTCAGTGGTTAAGCCATAACCATCTAGGAGTGCATTCTTAAGAACTGCAAAATTATTGGCATCACTTTCTTTCACAGTAAGGAGCCAATCCCTACCCTTTCCACTAAATGACAGCCATAGGATAGCAGCCCACTGCCTTTGAGGGACATCCTGTACAACACAGGCCCTCTCAAGTGCAGCAAACCACTTGTTAATGTCACCCCCCTCATAAGGGGGAACTTTCTTGTGCAGATTCCTGGAATCATGCTCTTTTGCAGGATGACTATGGGGAATACTGCTGCTGCCACCATGGGTTTCTAAACCCAATTTCTGTCTTTCTCTTTCCACTTCTAAGGACTGCCTATCCAAATCCAGCTGTTGCTTCTTGAGCTTCAGTCTGGTTTGTTCCACTCTCAATCTATTGAGCTCCCTTTCTAACACTCTGTCATAGGTGGGTGGGTGAGGCATGTCTAGAGACAGAAGTATGCTGAGATAGAACAGAAGGAGACCTGGCCCTAACAGATGGCACCCTAATAGCTTGACTAACAGAAACAGCACTTCTACTATGATGAGAAGGGATACTTTTACTGTGATGTGAGACCACACTATCAGTATGGTGTGACTCTACATCAGTACCAGCTATGCTAGGTGGCTTGCTAGGGGGCAGGCTTGGAAGTTTCCATCCCACATCTTTTGCTAGGGGTGCCCCAGAATCAGAGTGGGAACCATCAGCTAACTTTTCAACAGAAGTGCCAGCTTTGGCCTTATCCTGTTCAACAAGCATATTTACCAACAGTTCTCTAGAGGGATTCTTCCTTACACTTAAACCTCTTTCTATGCAGAGACTCCTTGCTTCTTTCCAGCTAAGGTGATCATAAGCTTGTTTGGACAGATCAACAGTTTGGCCTGTGCCAGACATTTTAGAAAGTGTTTATGTGATAGAAAAAAGGAAGAAAAAGTTTTTCAGAACTTTTGGAAAGACAGAAAAAAACTTTTTAAACGTTTTAAGAACTTTTTAGAAAGTTAGAGGTACTTTTCAGCACTTTAGAAAAGAAGTGAGAAAAGAAATGCAAACCTTTTTGGTTAGGTGTACATACACTAAACTTGTTTTGTATATTTTTCTCTTATGAAAAGTACAATGACAAAAGTGGTAAGTAGTTACAAAGCACTTATCCCACCACTGCACAACCAATGTAGGAGGCTGGACTGGCTTGTAGTGAGTACCAAGGGGTACTTACACCTTGCACCAGGCCCAGGTATCCCTTATTAGTGTATAGGGTGTCTAGCAGCTTAGGCTGATAGATAATGGTAGCTTAGCAGAGCAGCTTAGGCTGAACTAGGAGACGAGTGAAGCTCCTACAGTACCACTAGTGTCATATGCACAATATCATAAGAAAACACAATACACAGATATACTAAAAATAAAGGTACTTTATTTTTATGACAATATGCCAAAAGTATCTCAGTGAGTACCCTCAGTATGAGGATAGCAAATATACACAAGATATATGTACACAATACCAAAAATATGCAGTATAGTATTAGAAAACAGTGCAAACAATGTATAGTTACAATAGGATGCAATGGGGACACATAGGGATAGGGGCAACACAAACCATATACTCCAAAAGTGGAATGCGAACCACGAATGGACCCCAAACCTATGTGACCTTGTAGAGGGTCGCTGGGACTGTAAGAAAACAGTTAGGGTTAGAAAAATAGCCCACCCCAAGACCCTGAAAAGTGAGTGCGAAGTGCACTAAAGTTCCCCCAAGAGCACAGAAGTTGTGATAGGGGAATTCTGCAGGAAAGACACAAATCAGCAATGCAACAATGATGGATTTCCAAACGAGGGTACCTGTGGAACAAGGGGACCAAGTCCAAAAGTCACAAGCAAGTCGGATATGGGCAGATGCCCAGGAAATGCCAGCTGTGGGTGCAAAGAAGCTGCTACTGGACAGTAGAAGCTGAAGATTCTGCAAGAACGACAAGGGCTAGAAACTTCCCCTTTGGAGGGTGGATGCCCCACGCCGTGGAGAGTTGGGCAAAAGTGTTTTCCTGAAGAAAGACCACAAACAAGCCTTGCTAGCTGCAAGTCGTGCGGTTAGGGTTTTTGGATGCTGCTGTGGCCCAGGAGGGACCAGGATGTCGCCAATTGCATCAGGGGACAGAGGTTCGCCCAGCAGGACGAGGAGCCCTCTCAAAAGCAGGCAGCACCCACAGAAGCACCGGAACAGGCACTATGAAGAGGAGTGAAATGGTGCTCACCCGAAGTTACACAAAGGAGTCCCACGTCGCCGGAGGACAACTCAGGAGGTCGTGCAATGCAGGTTAGAGTGCCGTGGACCCAGGCTTGGCTGTGCACAAAGGATTTCCGCCGGAAGTGCACAGAGGCCGGAGTAGCTGCAAAAGTCGCGGTTCACAGCAATGCAGTCTGGCGTGGGGAGGCAAGGACTTACCTCCACCAAACTTGGACTGAAGAGTCGCTGGACTGTGGGAGTCACTTGGACAGAGTTGCTGGATTCAAGGGACCTCGCTCGTCATGCTGAGAGGAGACCCAGGGGACCGGTGATGCAGTTCTTTGGTGCCTGCAGTACCAGGGGGAAGATTCCGTCGACCCACGGGAGATTTCTTCGGAGCTTCTAGTGCAGAGAGGAGGCAGACTACCCCCACAGCATGCACCACCAGGAAAACAGTTGAGAAGGCGGCAGGATCAGCGTTACAGAGTTGCAGTAGTTGTCTTCGCTACTTTGTTGCAGTTTTGCAGGCTTCCGGCACGGTCAGCAGTCGATTCCTTGGCAGAAGGTGAAGAGAGAGATGCAGAGGAACTCTGATGAGCTCTTGCATTCGTTATCTAAATAATTCCCCAAAGCAGAGACCCTAAATAGCCAGAAAAGAGGGTTTGGCTACTTAGGAGAGAGGATAG
Source organism: Pleurodeles waltl (assembly GCF_031143425.1). Taxonomy (NCBI): domain Eukaryota; kingdom Metazoa; phylum Chordata; class Amphibia; order Caudata; family Salamandridae; genus Pleurodeles; species Pleurodeles waltl. The sequence continues at coordinate 691,757,265 of NC_090439.1, forward strand.
GCTAGCAACACCTGAAGGAGCCTATCAGAAGGAGTCTCTGACGTCACCTGCTGGCACTGGCCACTCAGAGCAGTCCAGTGTGCCAGCAGCACCTCTGTTTCCAAGATGGCAGAGGTCTGGAGCACACTGGAGGAGCTCTGGGCACCTCCCAGGGGAGGTGCAGGTCAGGGGAGTGGTCACTCCCCTTTCCTTTGTCCAGTTTCGCACCAGAGCAGGGCTGAGGGGTCCCTGAACCTGTGTAGACTGGCTTATGCAGAAATGGGCACCATGTGTGCCCATGAAAGCATTTCCAGAGGCTGGGGGAGGCTACTCCTCCCCTGCCTTTACACCATTTTCCAAAGGGAGAAGGTGTAACACCCTCTCTCTAAGGAAGTCCTTTGTTCTGCCTTCCTGGGCCAAGCCTGGCTGGACCCCAGGAGGGCAGAAACCTGTCTGAGGGGTTGGCAGCAGCAGAAGCTGCAGTGAAACCCCTGAAAAGGCAGTTTGGCAGTACCCGGGTCTGTGCTACAGACCCGTGGGATCATGGGATTGTACCAACAATGCCAGGATGGGATAGAGGGGGCAATTCCATGATCTTAGACATGTTACATGGCCATATTCGGAGTTACCATTGTGAAGCTACACATAGGTAGTGACCTATATGTAGTGCACGCGTGTAATGGTGTCCCAGCACTCATAAAGTCCGGGGAATTGGCCCTGAACAATGTGGGGGCACCTTGGCTAGTGCCAGGGTGCCCACACACTAAGTAACTTAGCACCCAACCTTTACCAGGTAAAGGTTAGACATATAGGTGACTTATAAGTTACTTAAGTGCAGTGTAAAATGGCTGTGAAATAACGTGGACGTTATTTCACTCAGGCTGCAGTGGCACGCCTGTGTAAGAATTGTCAGAGCTCCCTATGGGTGGCAAAAGAAATGCTGCAGCCCATAGGGATCTCCTGGAACCCCAATACCCTGGGTACCTCAGTACCATATACTAGGGAATTATAAGGGTGTTCCAGTATGCCAATGTAAATTGGTAAAATTGGTCACTAACCTGTTAGTGACAATTTGAAAAAAATGAGAGAGCATAACCACTGAGGTTCTGATTAGCAGAGCCTCAGTGAGACAGTTGGTCATAACACAGGTAACACATACAGGGCACATTTATGAGCACTGGGGCCCTGGCTGGCAGGGTCCCAGTGACACATACAACTACAACAACATATATACAGTGAAATATGGGGGTAACATGCCAGGCAAGATGGTACTTTCCTACAAATACAAAAGGCCTAACTTGTGTTTTCTCCCTGACTCAAGGATTCTGCTATGTTGATCAGGATAGACAATCTATTAGTGAAGACTTACCTGTCAGTTTAGAACAAAATTCCAGAGTCTAAATCAAAATATTTTAGACATAATTTTCTATCCCTAAAATCACTACATATTCAGGGTTACTTAAACATTCAGGCAGACAAATTGAGGCACATTTTTTGCAGCTCCCATGAATACATACTCAATCAATCTGTCTTTAAGGCTTCTTTGTCTCATATGGGGCACTCCGGTAACGGACCTCTTTTTGGGTCAGACAAATGCGAAAATCCCAAAGTACTTTTCCAGATCTCTGAACTACCCTCTGCAACCTTGGCTGAATTTCCTGATGTAATGTGATACATTCTGGCAGAGAAGAACTTGGATTCCCATTTAATCCCTGGCAATAGACAGAAAGTGGGTTCTTCCCCTGTCCTCCTCCTCTAATACATTCGATTCTGACTCCTGCTTTCCTGGCATGTCTTCATCTGTCCACTTGGAGGTTGAAAAAGAGGGTCTTCAAGGAAAGACATTCCTTTACCTGTGTCTCTTTCAATATAGGCTTCTAGGAGAGGCTCTGGAAAGTAATCTTAAAACCCCCATTGAGCTTATTTTTCTTGGAGGCTGGCTCTCTATATAGTGTACAAAAATGACGTGCACTGTGTAGAGAGTCCAAGCAACCCCACTTTGGTATCCAGAGGTTAGAAAGCAGACCACCTAATGCTCTGTTCTTGTGGTGGTGTGGGTGAGCAATTAGGCTTATCTTGGAGATGTGCTAAGTATTTGTTGTACTCACAGTATCAAGAAATGTAGACATGCACTTGGAAGAATAACTCAAGACCAATTTATGCTCTGTTTTTGTGGTGGTGTGGGTTAGCTGTTAGGCTAATCTTTGGGATGTGATAAGCATTTGTTGTACTCACAGTATCAATAAATGTAGACACGCACTTGGAAGAGGAACTCAAGACCAATTTACAAAAATACTTCACATTTTTTAAAGATTTTCAAAACCAAGACCATCAATATATGGTGAGTACTTCTTTTGTTATGATTTTTAAAAGTTTAGAAAATAAATGCTTTTTGTGCAAAATTACGCCCCATGGTTATGAATAGAAAAATCTTTAAAAATGCATATAAAATCAGGTAGTGCTCTCACAAGTGTCACCTTCTATTTTTAGGTTGAGGTGTTGAGATGTCCTGTGGGCTAGCTGGAGAAGTTTGGGTGGTTCCCGGTTCAAGTGGAAACAGTGGATGAAAGTCTTGGAGCTGGTGCACAACGGAGAAGGAGATCTATTGGAAACACTGCATAGGTGGATTTAAAGGTAACTCCGGTGGCTCCCCTTGGAGGGTGGAGGTCACAAGGGGTTAGGGACCCCTGTAGCACAGCTGGTTTGGCATTGCAGGGGCCAGGGAGGCTGGGAGCAATGCAGATATCCCACCCATGAGTTGTGCATCTTGGAGTCCTTAGAGCCAGGGGCAGGTGACTTGGAAGGTTGAGTGCAGGTCAGCAGGGCCACTCTGAGGAGTTGTTCTTGGGTGTCCTGAGGTCTCTTGACTGATACTTGCTTCTGGGCTTTTGACAGTCTGGAGTGGACTTTCTTTCTTGGTGATTGAAGTTGGGGATCCAGTACCCCAGGCATCCGTATATCTCAGGCCCTGAAAGTCATAGTGCCAACAATCGTGGCACACTAGTAGGTTTTGTGCCTTCAGGTCCATTGTGTGGATTTTAGTTGGACTGCTGGGTCTGATTCATTGGTCAGCGGCCGGTCAGTGAACTGGACTTCACTGGTTCTTTGCCTGCAGGGGGCAGGATTGTGGTACCTTCACTATGAGGGAGGTTCTTGACAATTTTTAGAAGGGTGGAGGTGCTCTGGGGTTTTGTAGAGTCCTCCAGGTTCCCAAGTGACACTTCAGTGGCAATTGTTTATTCCTAAGAGCAGCAGGTAGGGTTTGGCCCCTTTTTTCATTGTGCAACAGGATTTCTGTTCTTGTGCCTCAGATCTTCTTTGTCCTGGTCTTCTTGTGTCCATTGAATCTGATTCATTGGTCTAGGGATTTCCACTAAATACTGCATTTAGTGCGTGTTAGGGGGAGTACCTGGTAGTGGACAATGGGCCACCTACCTTAGGGCGGCTACACCCAATAAGTGACACTTCTTGTGGGAAGGGGTCACATTCCTAACACTGAATGGCTATTTTCCTACCATCCAAAATGGAGGAAAATGAAATGGAGTGGTCACCTCACCTGCCACACCTGAGGGGTGGTGCAGGCAAGGAGAGACCACTCCTTCTGCTCTGGCTAAGTTGTCCAGGTAGTTTCCTTGCTCAAAGTGGGGGGGGACCATTGGGTGGCCATCTACTGCTAGCAGCAGAGGCAGTGGTCAGATTTCAAAGGCAGTAAAGCCTTTGAAGCTGACTGCTGGTGTAGGGTGCATGCCTGGGGGACGATGTGTAACACCTCCACCCAGGAAAGGCTTTGTGTTCTGGCTCCTGAGGAAAAAAGGCTCTCGCCCCAGGAGTCCAGAATCGTGCCTTGTGGTGGCATGCTAGTTGGGACCAGTCAGCAAACATGCCAGGTTGGCTAGGAGTACAATGTGTATTAAATCCAACAATGACATCAGTGTGGGTTTATTATTATGAGTTGTTTGATACCAAACAACCCAGTATTCAGAGATGACATCATGTAGCTGGGGAGAGGTGCCAAGATGGCGACCGGGAAGGACGCTTAAGAAAGCGCTCCGTCTCGGGCTCGCCACCAAAATAACTGCAGGGTGCCCCGGGGACGCCAACATCCTCGCAGAGGAGTGGGACCCGCTCTGAGAACCTCTCTCCCCCGTCGATGGTTACGGAGGCGTTTGTGCGGCCGAGAAAGGAGGTTCCTACGACGCCGCCTCGGGACCTGCGGCCGCCATCTTGCCTCGTAGCGAGGCCCGGAGCTCCGTCCCTGAGCCCCGAAGGTGAGGTGGGGGTGCAGCGGCGAGGGGATCCCTTGGCGGGAGGGCAGCAGGCCCGCCGCTGGGCCCTGCACCGCTTTGGGCTGTTCCCCCTCCCCCCCCTACCGCTTGATAACTTTTTCCATTGCTGCCCCGGGGCGGAGCGGCAGTGAAGTTGCGGACGGGGACTCTTGGTGGTTCCCCCCCCCCTAGCCCGTGGACCGGCTACGAGGCGTGCCCCCCTCCCCTTGGCCGTCTGGGGCGCCGGCGTATCGGGATCGGTGGGGGGGCTTGTTCTCTACGCCCCCTGAACATTACTGGTGGCTCCGGTAACTTTTTTGAACGCTCGTGGGCCACGTGGGAAGCGCTCATTGCAGTAAATTATGTACACCATCATTCCCCTGGCACGGGGATTAGAACCCTGCATGGAAGCTCAAATGAAGGAGCGCGCACATGGCGATCGACGTCGTGAGAATGAGGGGCCCACACCCAGGTCCTGAATTGTCCGGGTCGACTGCAGTAACACTAGGGGCGCACGGGCTTCGCCGCCCCCCCCCCCGCCCCACCATCCGTCACCCTCCCGCCGGTGCCGGTGGAGGGGCCTGGAACTCACATCAAAGAACTTAGGGCGGTCGGCAACCTAAAGAACTAAAAGCGTATTCCGGTGTGGATCCGAGCGGATATACGGCCCTCCATACCTGTCCAACCCGGGGACCGTGGGAGTTTGCGTGGGCGCAGAAGGAACAGGGACTCACAAACTGAGACAAAATGGCCGGGAGATCAAAATCAGTGAGGAGTCAAGACCGGGGCACGCATGGACCAGCTCCTGGGGACCAGCAACCCATACCCACTTTACAATCACTGGAATCTACACTTTTGGCCCACTCCACACAATTTGAGAAAGTACTCCAAGCAATCATGGAAACTAAAATTTAATTGGAAAATAGAATAGACACAGTATCACAAGACCTAAATATCCTTAGAGCGGACCACCGCAAACTATCCGACAAAGTGAAGTCAACAGAGGTGGTGCTAAACGAAATGAGCCCCAAAGTAACGGACAACCAAAAACAAATTCTCCGCCTGGATCTAGAAGTAAAAACACTGCAGAGAAGAGCAGAAGAGGCGGAGGGAAGATCACGACGCAACAACATTCGGTTTCTTGGATTTCCGGAAAAATCATTAGATCAAAATTCAGAGATTTTATTGGAACAATGGTTAGCCGAAGTGGTCTTGAATGAAGCCCCATCGAAATTCTTCTCAGTTGAAAGAGCATACAGGACTCCCGGGTGCCCCCCAGTACCGGGCCAGCCCCCAAGACCGCTGATAACCAGGTTCCTGAACGTTAGAGACCGGGATGCGATATTGCAACAATTTCGCAGTAAAGGCCCATTTCAGTATGAGGACTCAACTGTTCACGCCTATCCAGACTTCACTCAGGAAGTGCAAAGACAACGCAACTCCTTTGCTCAAATAAAACAACGTCTCCGTGAACATGGCATAAAGTATGCTCTGCTATTCCCCGCCAAACTAAGAGTACTAACAGATGAGCGCACCCACATGTTCACATCTCCGGAGGACGCTTGGACATGGCTGCATGCCAAGGGTTTTGCCCAACCCCGAGAAGCAACCGGAATCAACGAAAGCTGGTCCACAGCGTCCCCACGGAAACGCTCCAAGAGGCGACCCGGGGGTCAACCCACGGTGAAACAGGCTGCGGAAGAGAGAGCCAGGGTCCTGAAGGAAACTCCCCTTCTGACACAAAACTCTTTCGAGGCCCTCAGAACCCAACAGGAGGAGGGCTCGGAATCGGAGCCAATAAGTTCGGATTCCACACTAACCGGGTCGCTGAAGGGCCCGGAGATCACCCCCCGGTCCGCAGACATACTCTAAACGAGCGCCGCTGGCCGGCCACCAGGGCGAGATCCGCCGCCATAGAAGGAGAGCAGGACTGTACATTGTGTGCTTTGTTGGCTGCGGTTGGACATATCGCTTGACATTATGTATCCTTGTTTTGCTGCTCTTAGAGCCAACTCCTGTACTCAACTTGCGCGTAATTGGTGGCGGCACGCGGCAGGGGGAGGGATGGTTAGCTGCAACCTGGGGTCGCCCTACAATACTTGCAGACTGTGTCTGCAGAAGGATGCGAGCCCCTATTATGAGCCGCACCTGGATAGTATTATTGCTCCCCCGCAGACATCCACATGGACACAGCCTAGTTCGCACCCCAACGGGGTGCGCAGTTTTTTGTTGGTTCACAGTTGGGGATGGGATCCAGTTGGGGAGGGTGGGAGGGTAATTACTAGTTCGTGCACCGCAGATCTGCGCATAACACAGGACACATGGTTGGGGGCGGGAAACAGGGTCGACGATGTGAAGGGGAGGGAGGAAACTGCTCGGATCCTACCAGGGAGCAGAATGTTAGTTGCATCACTACAAAATAAACATGGCCCAACATACAGCCTATAACGCACGCAAATATGACATAGTCACCTGGAATGTCAGGGGCCTCGGGAATCATAGCAAAAGGACCAGGGTGCACGCAAGACTCAAACGCCAGGGCATACACATTGCAATCCTACAAGAAACCCACCTGCGGGATCCAGACCTACAAGAACTGCGGAACAAATGGGGAGGACAGATTGTAGGTACATCTTATTCAACCTTCGCGAGGGGGGTCCTCATATGGATAGCAGGGAGTGTCCCATTTCTTCAAACATCATACAGGATAGATCAGGGGGGTAGGTACGTAATAGTGGAGGGTAAATTAGATGGCAAACAACTATCACTTATAGGAATCTACGCCCCTAACACTGCGCTACCTGAGTTCCTGAACATGCTTACCCCAGCATTATTGGCGAACCCCGCAACATCCGCAATTTGGGGGGGGAGATTTTAACAATACGCCGGACCCGACATTAGATAGGTCTAGCCCCCCCACACACCTAGCGGCTAATAGACACCCCAGGCACCCACTAGCAACATGGGCCAACAACATGGTCCTCTATGATCTGTGGCGTATGAAGCATCCACACCACAGAGAATATTCATTTTATTCTGTACCACACAAGGTGCACACCAGGATAGATCTACTATGGGGCACCCAGGACATTTGCACAGTAACTAACGGGATTGAATACTTAGCTAAAACACTATCAGACCACTCGCCACTCAAAATAACTCTAGACTGGGGCAGGAGGCGTCAAGTGATCCCAACCTGGAGACTACAAGTGGAAGCACTGCAGGACCCTGCATTCATAGACGCCCTGAAAACAGTGCTCAAACAGTACTGGGAATTGAACGCTGACACCACAAACTTAAGAGCAACGGAGTGGGACGCACACAAAGTAGTGACTCGTGGGCATTGTATTTCCACTACATGGGGGGTAAGACGCACGCTCCATGCAGAAGTTAGCAAGCTGGAGAAGAAATTAAGAGCACTAGAAAATGCTGTGGCCCGCAGCGAAACACCATACACGTCATTAAAAGATGCGCGTGCAGAATACGCAGCCGCCGACGCCACACTACGCCTTCATGACTACAAATATCACTTGACCAGATTACAAGCGGAAGGCGACAGATCGGGCAGGCTGCTCGCATGGCTCCTGCGGGAGGAACGGCAATGCCCTCCAATTGGGGCAATAGGGTTAGGCGCACTAGCAACCACACAGGAAGAAATAAATGATGCGTTCAGGGAATACTACACACAACTATACACTTCACGCACATCATGCACCCCCCAACAACTCGAGTCTTTTTTGGCGGACTCCTCCCTGCCCCAACTCACACACGCTGACAAGGAGTCACTAGAGGCCCCTATTACACTAGGCGAACTTAAAAAGGCTCTAGAACAACTACCTAGAAACAAAGCTCCAGGGACAGATGGCCTGCCATCAGAATATTACTCTACCTTTGCGTCACACCTTACTGCACGTCTCCTAAAAGTTATTGAAGAAGCGGAGGTTAACGGAATTCTCCCCCCCACAATGAGAGAGGCAATGATAGTGGTCCTCCCGAAACAGGGGCGAGACCCCACCGACGTTAGGTCCTACAGACCTCTGTCCCTGCTAAATCTAGATTGCAAACTACTTGGCAAAATACTAGCCAACAGGCTAGCTCCACACATGCACACTTTGATACACGAAGACCAGAATGGATTCATTCCAAAACGTAACACCTTCCTCAACATTCGCAGGTTACTGAGCGTAATGGGCGACACCCCCCCCCGAGTGCATTTGAGGAAGCAGTGATTTCGCTAGACATCGAAAAAGCATTCGACACACTGGACTGGGACTTCCTGTTTACCACCATGCAGCGAATGGGCATAGGCCCAAAATGTATAAGATGGGTACGCATTCTGTACACGAACCCACAGGCCAGGGTGAAGACAGGGGGTGTCATATCAGAGAGCTTCCAGATTAGCAGGGGAACAAGGCAGGGGTGCCCCCTATCCCCCCTGTTGTTCGCCCTGGCGATGGAACCACTGGCCGCGCGTGTCCGAGCAAAAACGGAAGACTGGGGGGTGGTAAGGAACGGCACCTCCCACGTCATATCATTGTACGCAGACGATGCCTTGATATATATACGCAGCGCAGAGGAGGTGCTCCCACCAGTGATGTCATTGCTGTGCGAGTTTGGAGAGATCTCGGGATTAATAGTGAATTGGGGGAAATCCTGCATATTCCCGTTGGTCGGCTGGTCCCCAGCGCGACGTGAGAATACCCCATCAGGCCAATTAAAATGGTGCTTTGACACATTTAAATATTTAGGGGTCAACGTCTACCACAGTGCGGAAGACCTCAGGGATGGCAACCTGGGGAGAGCGGTGACATCTATGAAGAGCTCATTGCGTTTCTGGAATAAACTACCGCTTTCACCACTGGGAAAGGTAGCCATAGCCAACATGCTAGTACTGCCCAGGCTGCTGTATTACTTCGCTGCCCTGCCGATCACAATCCCTAAAAGCTTTTTCAACAGTTTAAATTCTACACTGGTGCAGCTTGTGTGGGGTGATGGCAGAAGGCGGGTCGCACTCAACACACTACACCACCCGGTGGCGGCAGGTGGGCTGGGAGCCCCTAACTTTGAGCTCTATTCTGCAGCAGCACAGCTGCAGTGGATATTAAATTGGATCCATAATCCTGGTGCAGCGGAGGACACCTGGCTGACAACCCGACTCCGGGGAGTCCCTCTGCTTGAGTGGCTCATGAACAGGCAAACCAAAACCACACACTTAAATCCACTGATGACAGCAGCTCATGCATACTGGAAGAAGTACATTCAAAAAGAAGCCAAAAAACTTCCCTACTCACCTCTCCTACCACTAGAACGAATCTCCGGATGGGTGACAACTGGATCTCACTCGTCCGTAACCTGGATAGATGCGGGCATAAGCACGGTGGGAGAATGCTTCGAGGAAGGAAAACTAATGTCCTTCGAAGCCATACAGGCCCTCACAGAGATCAGCTCGGGGCAATTTCTGACATACCACGCTATATGCCACGCCATTAGAAGCACATGGGAGTCTGGGAACGCTGAGCCAAGCATCTTGGCTAACCTGCACCATATGCTGAGCTACGACGCTCGTGAAAAAGTAGTATCAAACACGTATAAACTTCTGAATAAGCCCCCGGAGGCTAGCCTGCAAAAAGCTCGGGAGAGGTGGAATGCCGCACTGCCTGCCCCGATTTCAGAGACAGAATGGCCGAAAGCCCTGAGTCACACACGCGAGGTCTCAAGGAACCCCAGATTCTGATACACACAGTTTAATTACTTACATCAGACATATTTAGCGCCAGCCAGGATAAAACGCATGTTCCCTGGATCGGACCCAACTTGCCCCAGATGCAAAATCCCAGCAGCACAGTTTTATCATATGGTCTGGGAGTGCCCGCGGGTGCAGGGGGAGTGGGCCGTGCTGACCACTGTACTGTCGGAAATGACTGGCCTGGGCCTATACGCGAATCCCAAATCCTGTCTCCTTGGCCTTAGGACAAGAACCAAAAGAAGCAAACATATGCATAGATTCGTATACCTGGCTTATGCAATGTACAAAAGACTAATAGCCATGAACTGGAAGGCCCCCAAGGCCCCCGACCATGGTGCCTGGCTCACTCTCACGCTTTGCTGGGCACGAGCTGAATATCAAGTACTAACGAAACTGGCGCGGGGTGGACTGCGACACTCGGGCTGTGAAACCTGGGGTACACTGGTCTCCAAATTAGAAGCAAAGAACGACGAAAAACCCCCTTGAACCACAGATAGCCGCGACTATACAGTTAATCATGGGCTTCGCCCTGGCTGTAAAGCGGCAGTAAATCAGGAGAAGCGCACACGCCTACCAACAGCACCTCGGCACTGATATCAAGCGCATACCTTAAGCGCATACAAGACAAATAGCACGCACAGACCATCATGCTCAATTAGTGGATACAGGCTCTACAGAAGCCAAGCCAAGCCACCCCCCCCCGCTCCCCTCTCCCCCCCCTCCTTCCATAGGGGGCGCCCTCATCTAGAACCCTAACCGGCAATTAAAACCTCACACGAAAGAAAGCTTTAAATGCGCGTGCCGACATTGCCTGAAAGTCTAGACATAAATGCGCGGATCTAGCGGTGCACAGAAGTTATTAGTTGTTTGTTAAGTTTAATAACAAGCGCCCAACAAATTACTGTAACTGACAATATCCTTGTATTGCTGTTAACTGAGCTCATTGAAATGTATGTCACAATTGAAAAATCAATAAAAATATGTTTTAAAAAAAATCATGTAGCTGGGGAACTCGTAATGACAATTGTCCAGCACATGTATTTGCTATGGCTTCCCTGTACACTTACTATGTTTTAAGGTTTTGCAAAGACATAGTAGGGGCATAATTGTTCATGCACACATATACCCTCTCTTGTATTAAACTGCACCCTGCATTAGGGCTGTAAGGCCTGCCAGAGGGGTGACTTACCTACATTGCATGCAGTGTTAGTGGACATTGCACCCTTGGTGAGTGCCATGTTGAGTTTGCAACTTTTAAAGACAACTTGTCATGTACTTGCAATGGCAGTCTGCATGAGGCTGGTGTGTGGCCTCTCAGAGTGGCACAATTGGTGCTGCAGCTCTGAGGGGCCCTCTTCCGCACCCATGCCCTAGGTTCCAGGGGCATTGTTTACTAGGAACATAAAAGGGTTGCTCAAGTACTAAACATGGTACAGTTTTGGGGAAAGGGATATGGCCCTGGGAACTTGTTTAGCATGGGCCCAGGGCACTTATAGTTTGAAACCACATCATTTTCTTCTGCTGACTCTCCTCTGACATCTTTGGACATGGAAAGGACTCTTACTATTTATCTAATGGGAACAGCTGTCTTTAGGAAATCAGACTCTTTGTTTGTTAATTTTGGCCATGCTAACTGGGATTGAAAGTCCTCTAAATCAACTATTGTTAGTGATTTCCATGGTCTACAAACAAGAACACAAGAAACGTATGGACAATGTGTTGGCTCACTCAACTAAGGGCAAGACTGTCTCTTGGGCACATTGGACTGGGGCTCTGTGGTAGACATTTGTTCTTCTACATTAATTTCTCATTAAAAGCTCCATTTGGCACATGACAATGTGCTATGCAGTTCTCTGTAAACCTGCATCCCAACTCTTCTTGTAATTGTGGGCAGTTATTAGGTTAAACACTTTTCTTTTCTGCCATTATGTTCTTTTGTAATACACTAGGGTGTTTGGTTCTTTTTAATTAAATTAGGCATACACTTCTAGTGTGTTTTCTTTCTCGCTTTCCTGGGTAGGGGGGGTAAGAAGGCATAGAATTGAGCATATCCTCATATTGTAAGGATTAGGACAAGGAAAGAGATAAGGAGGTAATGCTTGTATTACTTACAGACAATCTTCATTACTTCGATTTTCTGTTCCTCCTCCTGGTACTTACAGCCCTCCCTTTTTATCTCGGCCTTCTTAAGCTTACCCGTAAATAATCTGAGCATTCAACTTCGGCCTCCTCATGCCTAATGAGGATGTTTGACAACATTGGTTGATGGGTGATGTAGTACCGCCCCTCGGCCAGTATGATGAAAGGATGTTACTTTCTGTGGTGCTCATTTTTGTGACAATCATGTGTGAGTTCTAGAGGGTGTGCTTGTTCTGACCAGTATCAGCCTGTTGGGTTAGGTAGCCCTGGAACACACATGCAAGTAACTTCATGTCATTTGAGATTACAATAAAGCAGATGTTTTGATTTTGGAGGTATATTTGTTCTCCAGCTGGCACGTTATCGATGTTTATCCTATTTGTTGTTTATCACCATTCATTTACATTTAAATAACAGTTTTGTTATTAACTATTTCATGACTGCAACTCATGATGGTTTTGCTAATTCTGGCCTCTGTACCTACGCATTCAGTTTCTGGCTGTCTCATAATGAAGACCCACCTTAGTGTTTACTGCTGTGAGTAACATTGTGTTTTTTTCACAGAAGGTATTTTTTCTAAAAACTAAAAAGCATTTAAGACTATGTACTGCGGGCTTCAGTATGTTTTTCAATACTACAGCCCGATGAATGGTTGTCCTTGTGTCACTGTTTAAAAAAGCACAGTCTAAAGATTAACACTGACTTTTCAAGTTTTTAATTGTTTTTTTATGGGCGCTTTTTGCCATTTCTTCACTTTACCAAATTTGTCATGGTAGTGTTGTTTAGTTATTACATTCTATTTGCTTTTCTTTGTTTTTGGGGAGAAATATACTGACTGTTTTCTTGACAACGATGTTTTGGTTCTGTATTTTCTCTGGAAAAGGCCAGTTGCTTTGAACCACAGCTACCAGTCATGAGCAGCAGGCTCCTCATTGAAACCTGCCCTATAAGGCAAAATGAGCTGGATGTATGAAACCATTTTGAATTTGCAAACCTCGCAAGTTGCAAAATCGCGATATTTGCTAAGACAAAGGCCCTCATTATGAATCTGGTGGTCCATGGACTGCCAGACTCATGGTGGCGGGTGGACCGCCACGGTAGTGGTGGTCCGCCCGTCCTATTATGACTGTGGCGGAAATGCCACAGTGGAAATTCCGCCACCGCCAGGCTGCCGCCACCAGGCAACCTGGCGGTGGCAGTGTTTCAGATACGACAGGGCAGAGCTGCAAGCAGTGCTGCACTGAGGATTATGAGTCCCATTCCACAAGCCTTTTCCTAGCGGTTTACACTGCCAGGGAAATGTTGGCAGAATGAGTGACTTGGCATGGGCAGTGCAGGGAGGGGCCCCATGCACAGCCCTGTTGTGCATTTCACTGCCTGAGTTAGCAATTATTAAGGGCATGCAAGAGGAGTGAAAGGGGTGTTTCTTCCTGATTGTGATTAGTTATGCTATGTATCAGTGGTTGCAGACCATTGATCAGTTACCAACATGTCAATGATGGTGGTAAGTAGTTCTCAAAGGGGAAGGTTTCGAAAGTGGACACCTTCCCTTTTGAGAATTGTACTGGAGGTATTGGCGGAGTAGACAGTGGTCCGAGGGACACTTGTTCCCTCATTTGTTTCCCTACCAAACAGGAAACGTATTGTTTAAAAAAGCACTGGTTACTTTAAGGCACATGTGCTTCTCTAATAAAACAAAAAAAGAAAACATTTGGGAATACAAAAGGATGGTGATCTGCTGTGCCTTGCAAGCCTTCATCTCTGTGTTTGTAATAAATCAAAAGGGGTCTGAAATTGTGACCTGCCTAATAAATATTAATTAGCCAAGTTGTTCTGTGTCCTGCAGTGACTAGATATCGATGTACATAGGTTGCATCACCAAATTAATGATCAGTTGCAAAAAATCAGGGTGCAATTTGAGACCACTTTTAGCTATCAGCCTTATAGTACATATGACTCATATTACTAAGCTTGTGAGAGGTCATACCCTGGTTCCCATAGTTAATAATTCATTTATAACATACCTTAACTGTTCACTTAGTTATTTCTCATGTTTGCTTAAATAACTGGTGCTTTTACCTTTTTACTTGTAGTATTGTGTGATGTAGGAAAGACTACAACAGGGAAATTATTAGAATACATTAATGCCTACTCATTGTACTTTAAAGGTCAAAAAAATCAGCTATAACTGTAACCAATCACTGAAGTAATAGAAAACCTTTAAAGAATAAAAATGACAGAATGCAAGCCTATTAAAAAACACTAAACTGGAAAGGATTCCAATAAGAGATGCTGACAAACAAGAATGGGCTGTCTGCAGTCCTGTTGTTAGGCTCCTGCTAATGCTGGGCACTGTCTCTGTTGCATCAGCTCTTATGGTTCAAACTCCATGCCTTGAAGCAGACATTTGGAAAGCTGTAGTAGAGGACCAGACGGGTGAATATATGTCATATGTCCCATTACTGGAAACAGATGATGCCAGTTCAAAAAGGGCAATATATGAATACTGACCTGCCAACCCTATTGATCTATGGTTAGATAGTAGGACTGTTCAGACAAACAGGGAAAAGGTTATTCATCATTTTGAAGGCAGATAAGTCACTGTCTAGATCTCCCAGGACCAGGATATCTAAAGCACATTTGCTGAAAAATGGTATTTGGCCTGCATGTAGCAAAGGCACAATCAAGAGAAATCCTACTCTCATAGACCTTCTAAAATACTTTCACCCAGTGGAGTACACCAAAACAAGAGTTGAATGTGCTGAAAACCTGGCTGAGTTGATCCACAGACTGAGAGGAGAACTACGAAAAAAGATGAAAGGTCTCTCTCTACACAGGTACCAATCTGTATGCAGACAACTTCAATGATCTCAAGTGAGTAACCTCATTTATTCATATTGTTGTCATCTTAAACCTGGATAGTATTATCTGTATCAAGTAGGTGGGTGACTATATGGACAGGGAAACCCTGAACACTCTCTAGTTGGACAATATGACTGATTACTCTTTTAATCATCTTTTCTACACAGATATAATACCTGGTATTACCAAAAAACCCTCCTTTTGGTATCCACTGTGATGGTATAAGGAGGGTACGCCATTAGTGGTGGCAGTTTCCCAGAACTTCCAGAGCAAAGCTGTCATTTATGTGTAAGGAGGAGGGATTTAGAACCATCACGGTAAACGTGTGTAATCTTTTGTGGGCTTTTAGATTAATTTCGTATTTAATTTTACTATGATTGTATGATATTTAACTGTATTATCATGTTTTATGTTTATGATTTCTATAATGTACATGTGAGGTTAAAATAGTCTCCAACCTTGTACTCTGTTTTGTTGCAGAACAAGGGACAGCTCATTCATTTCCTTTCTAATTGGCTCTCGAATTAGCATCTGCAGATGTCCCTGGAAGTAGGGCCTCAGGATGCGCCAGATTCAGCTCCACTACTCTCTCATAAATTTCCTCTGTAGAAGATTCAGAAAATCAGAGGCAGGAACTCATCAGGAAAGAGAAAAGAAAAATGTATTTTAACGTGACACGGGGACAGTGACTCGAAAAACCAAGTCCAAGAGTCTAAACTGCAGAACTCCAATATAACCTGTTGTGCATGAAAACCACAAAGGCATATCTAGGCATTTCATTAACTGTACAATCAAATTTCAACACATGATCATTTCTCGAACCCTTGCAGTTAAGGTTCCAGTTACAATTTCATAACATCCATACATATGATCCAATGAAAAGGCAGATAAAGTAGTTACAAAATAATGGTCTACGTGTACCACATGATGACAATGGGGACTTTCCACTTTGAAAAACAGTACATGCATAGGAAAATAGATGTCTCAATATATGTTGCTTAAGCTAGCTTGCAATATTAAATCACAAGTGCTGTTTTCTTGGAAAGCCTTGCATCATAACGCATTTGCAACGAGCATAAAATGAGAAAACAATAAACATCAGGGTTACGAAGTTCAACAACAGGCCTTGTTATCACTGAGTATCACAGGAAAGACAAGATGGTTTCCATGCTGAAACAATAAATGGCAATTCTACACCCACCTTCCATAGGCCCTGGGCTATGTTATCTCTGCATCTTTTTGTCAAAACCATGTACCCTGCTTCAGCCTGGCTGCTTTATTCTCTCATTCAAATAGCAATGGAGTGTACATAAGCACAATGTCTGTCTTGCTTCCTCAAGATAACAGAAAAATATTTAAAATACACTTTTATTTTGTTTGTTTAACCTGATGTATAACAGTCACAACTTTTAACCCTGTATTTCAGAGCACAGCCAACCAAGCACACTGTGTAGTTTTATGCTGAATGCTATTAGCTTATATGTCTCTCTTAGTGTCGGCTCTTGTATCATAACTTTGTATCCTGGCTATTAAAAACCTTTTGAATCAGAAAGGGGAGTCTGCAGACTGGTCCCTTGACTGCACCTCTTCTCCTGAGAAGTGAAAAGAACCAGCAATTTCCTTGAGAAGGATTTGGTAAAGCCATCTGCCTCAAGGAGATTGAGGCACCTCTGGGGAGAGGAGTAGGAGTTTCTAAGGGCCTTGGTTCACTGTAGAATGGAGGCTGTAGTACATTCTCACTGTTTTGATAACATGAAAGAAGGATATACTGTTCTCTCAAAGCTAACAGGCTTATGGTCTGTGAAGCCTGCCCTTACGGCAATGACTCTTCCATGGGTTGTGCCTTCTTAAATCTGATGCTATTAATGTACTACACCCATCTATACTTTGAGCAGGTAGTCCAGGTAGGTTTTAAATTTGTCGCTTGGAGGGTTATTGTTCTAAGAGAAAGATGGCACTAAGGGCGTTGCAGAATAATTACCTGATTGCTTGGTTAAATTTACCTAAAGTTCACCTGCGTCATGAGGAGATCGTGTTACTAGAACACGTTCCAACAGTGTGCTGCAGAG
This sequence comes from Pleurodeles waltl, assembly GCF_031143425.1. Classification (NCBI taxonomy): domain Eukaryota; kingdom Metazoa; phylum Chordata; class Amphibia; order Caudata; family Salamandridae; genus Pleurodeles; species Pleurodeles waltl. The sequence goes on from NC_090439.1 coordinate 691,774,325, forward strand.
CTTCTGCATATCATGCTGAGCCAATGTAAGTGAAACACAATGGATCAGGAAATCACCCAGACATGAGAAGCTCTTTATTGTCTTCGTCTGTAGAAAGTAAGATGTGTGCCACATCGTACAGAAGACAGGTAAGATCATAGAAGCTAAATGGAAATTAGGCTATTGCACTGCAGATCTGAGGTGACTCTTTTGGGCTCAGAATAACTGAATATGAAGAAACATTGCTCGGGATCCACTGCTGTCATGAACTCCTCTGTATGGATTTTCATAATTGGGTGCTGAAGACAGTCTTTTGAGAAATGTAGCTATTCTCACAAACAGTTTTATGTATTTGACTACAGTCACTTGATAATAGGAATCTGATGCCTGTTTTGAATAAGAGAGACAACTGTGTAAAGTGTTTAGTGCGTCTTAGGATGGAGAAACTGAAATTATTATTTTCTTTTGAAGTAACCATTTGTGATCTTCTCCTTTTCTACGATTCTCATTCAAGACACTCAACATAAGAGCTGAGCCTAGGGTAACTGAGAAAACATAATGATATGTTATACTGTGGCAAACACCTTGATCAATTGATTGGAAATTTTACCAGTGATCATCCACAGGTACTTGTTATTCCTGGACCCTGACATATTTTTTTATTCCAAGAAGGTTGTGGATGGTACAAGCAAGGCCTGTGTTGTAAGTTGGTGTAAGGAATTCGAGGGAGTAATATTTCAGGAAGGGAGCATATAATCTTTAAAAGAAGGAGACAAAAAGTTCTGATGAGAAGACACGTCCCATGCACACTTGCAATAAACAAGAATTGCAGTCATGGGTGTGGCATAAATTATAGAAACCTGGATAATAAATGTAAGGCCCATGAACTCGACTGCTAACACATCTGAGTAATCATTGGTGCATGTTCTAGTGGAGTGAAGCATAGGGAAGTGTCTTGGCCCCACAGTGCTGTGGAAGGAAGATGGCAAGACTCCAACATTGGTTGGCAGTCACTAGGTGTTATGGAGAGTGCAAATTGGTGAGTCACTCAATGAATTAAACTGGGAAGATAATGGCTCTGGGGCAGAGCTGGCTCCAGGCAGGGGATTATGTCAACTGAGGGTTCCAGTGGCCCATTAACCCTCAAGATCACAGCATGGGGTGTCAAAGCTGAAGGGAGACCTGAGTTATCTCAAGTTACTATAACTCGTGCCCTAAAGTCATAAAAAACTAGCACCCAGCCATGCAGTGTTGTTGTCAATGACGTCATTTTAGATGTTGCAGTGATTTTATCAGTGATGCAGAATATGTCGTGAGTAATGTGATATGTGAGATCATAAGCATTGCATGGTGAAGGGGTGAGTCATAGTTATATTAGGGCACGAGTCACAGTTACTTGAGATAACTATAACTGGTGAATTTCAGTGTTTTTTTCATCTAAAATGGTATGTTTTAACTGACATTTTCAACAAAATATAACATACTTTAACCTTTATTGTTTTCAGTGAATTTCTATGTTTTTTTAAAGCAAAATAAGATATTATTACCATATCTTACTCTAATGTCACATTACCCTTTGTTTTTTCCAGTGAATTTCTGTTTTTTTAACATAAAGTAATATTTTATTACCGAGCAAAACACCAGCCCAATTTCATGCATGGCCAGTGGGCAGTCCCTGTGACCAATCTTGCAGGCAGCCAACCCCAAACCACACACAGCCTTCAGTTGTGCACAATGTGAGATTGGCAGCAGGGCACAAAAAGTGGCTTAATGCCACCTTGTAAATACGGCGCAGGGCATTGTGTCACCGGAGCATCACGAAAAGTGATGCTCGGGTGGCACTAACGTCTCATAAATATGTTCCATAGTTTAGAGAGTGACAAACTGGAAGAACTCTGGAAAATATTGCTGTTTAGGAACATTTGGTTGGCATCTCTGCAAGAGCAGTGAGGTCACAGCAGAGCGCAACAGACATCAGGCATGTTCCTCAAAATGCAGATGGCAAAAAATGCCTCTGTAGCATCATGCACACTGCAGTCTAAAAAATCTTGGTTGCGTTTAATGCATGCCTCTTAGCCCCATCCCTCTGCCTTCTTTTGGACCTGACCCTATCCCTGCTCCAAGTGAACTCTGTATAGTCAGTACTTGCACTTATTTTTCTCCTTTTAAAGCACTACTTGTAGCAAGACTTTTTGCTGGCTACAGGACTGTTTCTACCACTTTTTCAGCGACTTTTCATATATCAAAAGCAGCAAGCTATCATTTGCATGGGATATATGATGGCTTGGAGGTGATAGGAGTCCAACTACTTTTTCGGTTACTGGCTTAACAGAAGCAAGTATTGTTGCAGCATATCAATTGCAAGACTTCTCACTCCCTGTAATGTTTGCCTTCCAATGATATGTTATTATCGTAAAATAGATGTACTGATAATATACGTCCACTCGTAGGCACCTAGACTATCTTAATGTCAAGCAGATCCATGGGCGTAGGAAGTGTGGGGGACGCGGGGGATGTATCCCCCCCAGATTTTGGAGGGTGGGGGACACGGGGGACGAAGGTGGGGGGGACAAGGGGACACAATTTCCCCTCTCACATCTATTATTCAGAGGGCCATTAGCGCACAAAAGCGCTACTTATGATAGCCCTATACTGACCATCCTCCAATATGATGGTAACAGAATGAAGGTGAGTCCGGAGGCCCCCTGCGGCCTCTGCCCTTTTGTTTGTCCTGTTCACAGCTGTGGGCATTAAGGGTGCTCATAAGAACAAAGGGCACGAGGAGGAGAAAAGAGTTTTGGATGATTACTGCCTTGAAGAGGAGCACTGCAGGATGCCTTCAAGAGGAGCTGCAAGACAATGAGGAAGATCTAAAGAGAGAACAGAGTCCCACTCACCCTGATGCCTGCAGGCTAGAAAGGAGACACTGTGAAACACAATTTTTGTATTTGCCTAAGATCACACCAGTTTGTGAAACAGTGAAGTCGAGATTGAGCCCAGATTTGACCTTTTCATACAACAATTTAGCTATTAGAAGGGTATATTTTTCTAACATTTATGTTTAATGTTTTGTTTTCTAGGTAATGAAGCGCTTGATTACAGCGTGGCTAACAGGGAGAAGCCATATTTCATTTTGGGCCATTATGCCTAGCGTTATTATTTATGTTGTTGTTATCGTTACATACTTCAGCATATTGAAGTATATTATCTTTTCTCTATCTTTTCTTCACTCTACTCTGAAACAATCTACCCTATGCCACTGCACTCTACACCACTTTTCTCCACTCTGTTCAACTCTACGCCACTGCAATCTATGCTGTACCACTCCACGCCACTTCAATCTATGCTATTCTACTCTAACCATTGTACACTACGCCCCTGCACTCTGCCAGTGCACTGTTCACCACTTTACTCAAAACCAATGCACTCTATCCCACTGCACTCTATGCCAATCTACTCTGAACCACAGCACTCTATTCCACTGCTTTCAATGCCACTGTACTCTGCGCCATAGCACTCTATGCCACTGCACTCTATGTCACTCTACAATACACCACTGTACTCTGCGACCCTCTAATCTGCAACATTGCACTTTCTGCCACTGAACTCCACGCCACTCTACTCTGCACCACTGCACTCAATGCCACTGTGCTCTGTCCCACTGCACTCTTTTCTGCACCACTGCACTCTAATCTACTCTACACCACTCCACTGTAGGGCACTTCACTCTACTTTGAAATCAGCTCCTCTATGCCACTGCAATCTACACAACTCTACTCTATGCTATGCCAGTCTAATCTATCCTGCACCACGCCAATGTACCCTGCACCACTCCAATCTGCTCTGCACCGCTCTATGCTACTGCACTGTACATCACTATGCTCCACTCTGCAACAATCTACCCTTCACCACTATACTGTACTCTGCAGCAAGCTACTCCATGCCACTGCACTCTATGCCACTCTATTCTACTCTGCACCACTGTACTCTACGCCACTCTTCTCTACTCTGCATCACTCTACATCACTGCACTCTACACCAATGTATTCTATGCCACTCTACTCAACAGCACTGCCCTTTATGACACTCTACTCTGCAACACTGCACTCTGCCACTGAACTATACTCCTCTACTCTGCACCACAGCACTCTACTCTGCACCGCTCAACTTTATGCCACTCTACTGCACTCTACACCAGTGTACTATATACCACTACACTCTATGCCACTCTACTCTGCATCACTGCACTCCACCACTGCACTCTACACCAGTCTACTCTACCTTGCACCACTCCACTCTACCATGCAACGCATCACTCTATGACACAGCACTCTGAACCACTGCAATCTATGCTGTGCCACTCCACTCTGCTCCCCTCTACTCTTCACCACTCTACGCTACTGCACTGTACGCTAAACCAGTGCAGTATTCGCCAATGCACTCTATACCACTACACTCTACACCAATCTACTTTGCACCAGTGTACTCTATGCCATTTCACTCTAGACCACCCAACTCTACTCTATGACACTTCACTCTGACATTACACTCCATGATACTAGACTCCGACACTCTATTCCATTAAACTCTAACACTTTCTCCACTCTGTAACTCCCTACACAACTCCCTATACGCCACTCCATTCCACTGAATGCCACTCCACACCACTCTATGCCACTTCAATCTACGATACTCTACTCAACGCCACTGCACAACCCTCTATGCCACTCCACTATACAACAATGTACTATGTTCACTGTAACACTCTACCCAACTTTCTCTATGCCACTTCACATAACTTACCTTCACTCTACTCCAGTTCACTCTTCCTTATGCCTTTTCACTCTACGACACTCTGCCACTCCACTCTATGACACTCTATTACACTGTGACACTGCTCCACTCTACTACTACTTTATGGCATTGGCGCTTGATTAGAGATTGAGATCTCCATTGATTGCCTTCTCACTCATATGAGAAGTGAGTCCGATTTATCTTCGCCGTTTTGGTTACAAGCACTCTGTAACCCTTTTAACTCAAGCTTAACGAAGGCTTAGGATGATCCTGATACTTGTCTAGGGGATCGATATATCGTCGGCCAAAGTACCTTGACTTGAATTTGTGATATTGTACATAAGTTGGCATAAGCATAGGTACTATGAGCTAATGACTTCTTGATTCACTATTTGAGTCATTCATTTAAAAGTCGGTGTATAAAAGCTTGTAAATCGTTATTGTGGATGCTAACCTTGTTGGAAAGTAGCCTCTTTCTAGCTTGGTTACCCCCACATTTGGCCTGTTTGCCAGTGTGTTTGAGTGTGTCTACTGGGATCCTGCTAATCAGGACCCCAGTAGTTATGCTCTCTCCCTTAAATTATGGTTGTTGCATACTGGTAACCCAGTATTTCACCCAAAATTGGCATACTGGTGCCCCCTTATAAGTCCCTAGTATATGGTACTTAGGTACCCAGGGCATTGGGGTTCCAGGAGATCCCTATGGGCTGCAGCATTTCTTTTGCCACCCATATGGAGCCCATGCAAAGGCTTCTGCAGGACTGCCATTGCAGCCTGCGTGAAAAGGTGCATGCACCCTTTCACTGCCAGTTACACTGCACCAGGTCACTTATAAGACACCCCTATAGCAGGCCCTCCAGCCCTGAGGGCAGGGTGCAGAGTAACTGTGTGTGTGAGGGCACCCCTGCACTAGCAGGGGTGCCCCCATGACCTCCAGGACCATTTTCCCAGACTTCCTGAGTGCGGGGATGCCATTTTACATGTGTACTTGAAATAGGTCACTACCTATTCCCAGCTACATAATGGTAACTCCAAACATAGGTATGTTTAGTATCAAACATGTTGGAATCATAACCCAAGGCTTTTGCAAGCATTGGTTGTATGATTTCATGCACTCTGGGGCTCCTTAGAGGACCCCCAGTATTGCCATTCCAGCCTTCTGAGGTTTTCCAGGCAGGCCCAGCTGCTGCCACCTCTCAGACAGGTTTCTGCCCTCCTGTTGCTTGAGAAGTTCAAGCCCATGAAGGCAGAACAAAGGATTTCCTTTGGGAGAGGGGTGTTACACCCTCACCCTTTGGAAAAAGGAGTTACAGGCTTGGGAGGCGTAGCTTCCTTCCCCAGGCCACTGGTAACGCTTTGAAGGGCACATTTGGTGCCCTCCTTGCATAATCCAGTCTACACCGGTTCAGGTACCCCCAGGCCCTGCTCTGGCACAAAACTGGACAAAGGAAAGGGGAGTGACCACTCCCCTGTCCATCACCACCCCAGGTGTGGTGCTCAGACCTCCTCCAGAGGATCCCTGTGTTTTGCCATCTTGGATTCCAAGTTGGCAGCGAACTCTGGGAGCATCTGAGTGGCCAGTGCCAGCAGGTGGTGTCAGAGCCGTCCCCTGATAGGTGCTTACCTGTTTAGCTGACCAATCCCCCTTTCATGGCTATTTAGGGTCTCTCCTTTGGGAGGTTCTTCAGATTCAGATTGCAAGACTCCAGCAGGAATCATCTGCATCCTTTATTTCACCTTCTCACTGAAGAATCTGCATCTGGACCCTCCAGAAACTCCACAAACTGCAACAACGAAGCAAAGACAACTTCTGCAACATTGTATCTTCAGATCTTGCCAGCAAATGCAACTGTTTCCCGGTTGTGCATCCTCAGAGGACAGCCTGTCTTCAGCCTGCACCAGAAGAATGGACGAATCTCCCTTGGAGTGAAGGGGTCACTGCCCTGCTTCAGCAGGCACCTCTCTGCAATGATGACCATCTGCTTGGGTCCCCTCTCCTGTTGAGTTGCATGGATCCTACATCACGGGTGGTGGACTGAAGTGGTCCCAATGGTCCTGACGTCCTACTGTCCAACTTTGGTGGAGGTAAGAGCTTGCCTTCCCACGCAAACAGTAACCCTGTTCACCACATGTTTTTCAGTTGCCAAGGCTTGTTGGCATCCTTCTATGAAATTCTTTGTGCACAATGTAACTCTGGCCCCCAGCACTCCTTCCTGCAATGCACAGCTTCCTGAGTGGTTCTCTGGCGGTGTGGGATCCTTTGTTTTTGTGCTGCATGGGCCTCCTTTTGCAACTCCGTTGTCCCTGTGCTGGAGGACTCCTGTGTGCATTGGGTGGTCTTCTGTGGGCTCTCTGAGTTGCTGAGAGCACCCTCCTCCTCCTGGGTAGAGTCAACCAGGTCCCTCCTGGTCCCAGACAGTGCCATTTTCCGCTAATCGTGAGCTTTGCGTGTGCCAAGGTTTGTTGGCGGAATCCAGCGACACAAACCAGACTGCAATCATCCATCCGGTGTGGGTTATCATCTGCACCAACCAGGAACCCGCATTCCATCTTCTTGGGTGCAGTAGTGACTGTTGTTCTTCACCAGTGGTTCTTCTTTTGCACCTTGATTCAGGTTAGCAGGGGCTCCTGTCCTCCCTGTACTCTTTTGTGCTTCTTGGACCTAATCCCATTCTTCCACAGGTCTTTAGGCCCAGGAATCCACCCTTTGTGTCTTGAAGTATCTTCTGGTTCTTGCATTATCTTTTTTCTCGTGTTCTTGTGTGTTCTAGGAAAGTTACTGTGATTTACTCCTGGTTTCCTGGGCTCTGAGGTGGGTTCTATTACTTACCTTTGGTGTTTTCTAATACTCCCAGCGCCCCTCTACACACCACAGTTGCCTAGGTGGGAAACCAACATTCGCATTCTACTTTTTTAGTATATGGTTTGTGTTTCCCCTAGGCCCATTTCTAACCATTGTGAGTTTCACTAATTGCACTTTTCTAACTGTTTTTATTGCTATTGCTGCATACTAGTGTATATAATTGGTGTATTACTTACCTCCTAACGGAGTATGGTCCCTATAGTATTTTTGGCATTTGTGTCACTAAAATAAAGTACCTTTATTTTTGTAACACTGAGTATTTTCTTTAATGTGTGTGAGTGCTGTGTGACTACAGTGGTATTGCATGAGCTTTGCATGTCTCCTAGATAAGCCTTGGCTACAGCTACCCCTAGAGAGCCTGGCTTCTAGACACTGCCTACATTTCACTAATAAGGGATAACTGGACCTGGTATAAGGTGTAAGTACCATAGGTACACAATACAAACCAGGCCAGCCTCCTCTAAACCACTGTACTATAGAGGTTACTTTTTACATTTTTCTTGTAATTGGTGGCATTGGGTCATCCAGATAACTTGTGTAATGCCCGAATACCAGTCTTTCTTGATTTCCCCTGTTGATGTTTTCCCACTACATTTGATCTTTTATATTTTGATTGAATAAACGTATGAAACATTCCATTTGCATACTACTTTAATATCATTGTTTATGGGAGTGGTGTTGCATTTTAATCAAGGGACCCCTGTTCCTTTAAAGTTAGTTTACTGCTCCATTTCAGGACACTCTACTTACTCCATGACACTACGCCACACCAGTCGATGACACATCATTCTCCTTTATGCCATTAACTTTGAGCTATGCTGAATAGTAGTCTCACTAGTGTACAGCATGGCTAAAACACATTGGCAAAGGCAATAGAACTTGCACAGGTGAGACCTATTGGCTTTGCCAATGCTTGTTTATAATGTATGATCTTCAAGGTGACTTGCAATATCCTTTTGTATGCCAGGGGTATTTTACCCCATATAATACATGGTCACACCACCAACTTTCCCACAAACCACTTAAAACCTTAGTGCATAGCCTCTGTCATTCCAAGCTATTAAAGTAGAGCAGAAGAAAGAAAAGCAACATTCAATTTTTTGCTTTAAACAGCTGCATTAATTATGCTCTGTGACCTGATCTGCCTTTTACCTTGGCTGCTAGCTCTGGCAGAAGGCAGTGTAATGTCAGAACTCGACTGTAATAACCCTATCAGAGTCATTTTCCGATGTCTTTTCTTTATAATCAGTGAATGTCTTTTCTTTATACGCAGTGACTTGGTGCATCACAAACAGCCGTTTCTAAAGAAATTAGTGACTGCAGTTTATACAGAGATTAGAGAATCCATGTTTATATAGCCTGTAACCGCAAGAGCTTCTTCAGTTGAAATGCTTCTAGTTATGACTGATGTGGAGCTGAGCTACCCAAGATCACACACAGGAGTAGAAGTGTTATTAGAACTATGGTTTCCGAGCACAGTTTACAACTCTTGTACATAATCGCTTTTGATATCTCCAGTGCGGTTCCAATTGGCATGAGGCGAAGGGCATGGTGGGTGTGGGGCGCAAAGGGTATGTTCTTCCTTTTTACCCTCCTACCTTTTTTTGCTTGGTGCATGAAGATGCAAGGTTAATCAACATGTTATTTTCACATTTGAGCTAATTACTTTGTGAATGTAAATAACAATTAAAGATACTTTCAGACTGTGAAAACATGCCTTCCTTTCTCCCTATTTCACTTCCAATATATATGATTGTGTATATTTATCGGAGCCTGCAGTTCGTAAACAACGAGCGATTTGTATAGGGTTGATTGAAAGTCCCCAAGGCTGTCCCTGTCCCCCCCAGAAATGTATTGTCTCCTACGCCCCTGAGCAGATCTATCTGTTCTTTTCAGAGTAGTGGCACAACAAATACATCAAAACATATGCGCATCTCTGTCATATATATGCTCTCCTACACAGGCCTTGCTACCCACATGAAAACCGGATCCGTCTTTGAAAAACATTGACGCACCTGCCACTATTTAGTTGCCCCATATAGGCGTGTTGCTTCACACAACCTTTGTCAGTATCACCTCTGCAAACGAGTCTATTTTGATGACCCTGACCGGTCTCTCTAGGAAAAAGATTAATAGTCAAAGGATTGGGACACTTAACACATAGATCTCACATGTCTGTTCCATTCCACAATACAAGTCACACTCTCAGACAATGTACTTGTCTCTTTTTAATCAAACTTGCACGCCACCAAATAAATCTATTTGATGTTTACGTTCTCTCGCACCTCTTCCTGTTCAAATTCAGTTAGATATTGCATCAACTTCAATGAAACAAAGCCTTTTTGTAGCCCTCCACTTAAAAGTAATCTTTTTTTCTGAACTATTGTCTTACTGAACTTACATCGTTTACAAAACGCCACAGCAACATCTTAGATTGTAGGTTCCAAATTGAGAATGTAAAAATTAATCTAAAGAAAACACGATTTTTGAGAAATTTAAGATTGCTGGAATGCTTTTCTAGGACTACTGGAAATGAATTGATAACCTACCTTGTAAATTATGGTTGCAAAATAGGTATCTCAAAATGAGCACGTGATCGAAGTGTAATTGTGTAAAACAAAAATAAATGTATTTTAATAAACAAATAAACGCAAATTGGTCAATTCATGTCCAGCCGGTTTAAGCAGTGACCAAATTACCCATATGAAGGTTCACATTTCTTTCTTTCCTACCTGCACAACTCGAGGCAACCGTCTGTATTCTCATATTGCCTACCTTATTGTGTAATTGTTTAAAGTCTTTAAAGAATGAAGATGGCCAGCTTGCTTTATCACGATGTTTGGAAAGATTAAGGGTTACCATTAGAAATAATATGTAATATAAAACGTGGAAATGCACCGGAATGCAATCACTCACTCCAGAGGTGTAATACTTAGTGATTCAAAGGAAGGCTCAGGCTAGTCCTTCTTTCAGTTATGAAATGCATTTGGCATCTTGGGAAAAAAGAAAACAATTTTCCTTCGAATATGAAGCATGTTTACTGCAATAAAAATATATCAATCTGCCTTGGTAAACACGGTTACAAGTAACTGACAAATGAAAATCGCTGCATAATTCTTCGTTACAATAAATATCTTATAAGCGTGGAAAATTCCACAGAATGCATTAACAATTCATATGCCCACCCCTCCCTTGGCTGTGAAGGCAGAATACATGTTCTTAGGAGGCTAGCTTGCAACGATCCTACTCCCATTTAAAAAAAAAAAACCGTGGGCAATATGCCGAAAATGAAGCTGCAATGAACAGTTCGATCTTTCGGCAGCAGGTTTCTGAAACGGTATGTAAGTGGTCTGTGCACACAAATAATGTTTGTAGTCAAAACATAGACCCCTTCAGATGCTGTGTGGGGGTGGTCCACCTTCTGTTGTCATATTATCTGTCTTATTTTACATAATAATTCATTTGTTGCAATGAATCTGCTTACTGCTTTTCATTCAGCCTCTCGTTATGACACTTTGGCAATAAAAACGAGTTGCCGCCTATACCAAGATAAATTATTTCTCATCCTGGAAGGAAATAAGGCTCGGAGGACACCCGAGCGAAGCATGCAGTATATCCGCTGAACACTAGGAAATATCCTAATGAATCACTGCACCTGCCTTGGCATGCAGCAAACACGCGTATATACAATCAATGCTGTTCATATAGTGACACCTGTACAGCGGTTGCACGAGCCCCTCCCTACACGGTTCAGGTCTACTAGAAAATGTACGCAGGATTTGTGTAGTTAGTGAAACAGGGCAGGAGAGTGTAAAGAGTGTTCTTAAATAGTGACGAGAAAACGCCGTTTCCACTAATTATTGAATCCACTTGCTCTGGCATATTTCGTAAGCTTTGCTTTATTTCTGTACTACTGTATATATGTATTCTCAAAAAAGCATTCCCGTCTTGGAAGCACTGCCATTCAGTATGTGTGCTCGGCGATATGTTGTCCTGCTCGCCTGCCCCCTCCGCCGGCAGTCGCGGGCACCGCATATGCAGTAAATTGCGGGCAGACCCGGCCGGGCCTGAAGTCGTTAGTCTCTGTGCAGGGGGGTCTATGCAGGCGCTCCGGGCCAAGCATCTCGGCCTGTATTGCGTTGGTAAAAGCGTCAGGTCGCCTGCGTCGGTGTAAACCCGCAGGACGGGGGAATGCAGCACATCTTGTACTGTCAGGGCGCAGAGGCGAGCCCCAGAGCTCACTCTCTATCAGTAATGTTACGAACAGGCTCACCAATAATGAGGTAATAGCGTGGACATTTTTGATGATGGTGCAGTTTCTAAGATCTGCGAAAAGCCAAACATCTGTACATTATTTATGCTGTAGAAATACCTACCCCCCTTCCTCCAGGAAGAAGGAGGGTTACTGATTGCTAAGGCAGAAAGTGTAGCACCAGAAATCACACCGCTCTGACCTTGCAAGTCTCACTGCATGCCTTAGCTGTCGTGTTTATTTTTTTCCTTCCAACTGAAACATAGCTCTGCATCATAAATATTACCAGAAAAGTTGATTTTCTAGCTGTTGGTGCATTTTTGGACACATTTTCTGTAATGGTCTCCGTCACGTACCCGATTTCAGCTGACGCTCTCTACTGACTGAGGGAAAAAATGCCATTTTAGTTGCTTTTCCTCCTCACCAAATAAATTGAGTGTCTTAAGGATGCATTGAACATCCCCAGTGAACGTCATGGCTTCGAATAGTGCTACAACAGCTATGCAGAAAACAGGATTTACATTTAAACAATCTAAATACCGTATCAGGCCCCACCTAGGAAGGAACTTTAAGGCACATTATGCACCTCCTCACCAGTCTCTCAAAAACGAAGAAAACCTAGATCACACATAGGACTATTAAAATCTCCCCTTCGCCTTATTTCACATATTTTTAAGTGGTGCGAGACATTGGGCACCTTTAAAACACTATATTAAACGCGCCCTAACAGTATCACATATACCAATAAAAAATGCAACCTGTATTCCACAAAATTGTACAATTTATGTAGTGGTGTGTATTTCGCAGGCTGCAATCGTTTTCATTGTCACCGACGATTAATTTAAAAAAAATCGAATAATCATTGCCCCTTGCCATTTACATATCGCCAGCTACCATCTGTTCTCCTCAGCAGCAGTAAATGATGGGTAATTAACTCGGCGCCTTTGTCTTCCTCTAGCTCCATGCCTGACACATATAGATTTTCCACTCAGCCCGTGCGTGTGAGGGTGGGAGGGAGGGGCGCTGTGAAATGTGCTGCAAAGCAGCACTTTGGAGTAACAATGTATGCTGGGATGCGTGCAGAAGGCGTTGTGCCTGCGGGAAGGCACACTAGTCCTATGACGGCCCAGAAACCCGATCAGATGTTGACCTCGGAGACAGCCAGCCCCACCCCTGTTGTGGTTATTCGGGTCCGAAGTCCATAGATGCCTGTACAAAAAAAAAAAAAAAAAACCTGAGCTATTTCCTGGGCCAATGACGGAAACGACGCCACAGTGGGCGAGTAAAAACACAGATCGAAAAAATACATCATGTCGGCTGATGAATGCCAGTACAGCAGCCACGGTCTCCATTTCATGCGAGGGTATATAAGGTGTCGAATTATAAATGTGACGTTTGCTGCAAAGCCTGCAGATGCTATTTAAAGAAAGGGATACGCTATCAGGCCCTTCTTTGAGAATAATTGAAACCTCTAGGGATGTCAAACATCCTGTTAAAATATTCAGAACTATTAAATTACGGGCTTCGGGAAGCAAAGGGCGTATAGATGTCCAGGTCTATACCTTTCCAGAAAATGAGCGTGCCGTAAGTGCAGGGGAACGCCACCATTCAGTACAGATACATCAACAAGGCACGCAGAAGCATTTTTCTTTCGTTTTGCTTTCTACGCTGATGGCAACATACATTTAGAAACAATTCTACCGAACTAGCAAACAGACACACTTTTACTCCACTAAATAGCTATGCCAAAGAGCAAAGCACATACTTCTGCTACTGAAAATTATCATTAAAGCAATAAGAATGTATTGGTGATTTCATCCATGATTGCAGGGCGCCTATGCTTCGCACAAAAATACGTTGTTTATATTTAAACGCTTGCGCTTAGTGTCTGAAATATTTCGTAATGTGAAAAGTGAAACTAATAGCACCCTTACGTTCCGGCTGCTTAGCCTTTTCAGACTGCGTTAGGCATCGCTAATATAGATCAACCTCCGGTCTTCGCCCTCTATCTCTAATCATGTTCATGAGGCACTCCGTGGAAATTCATAGCCGATTTTGTAATTTACGAGTAGAATAACTGATTGGGTGAAAGTCAATCTTCTAGTTGTATGACGAATGTTTACGGTGCCCAATGAAAGCAAACTCTCGGACTGATGAAATACATTTACATTAAGAATCATTACTCTTATCAATAATACACTGCCATGTTTAATAACCCAATAATGCAGTAACCGTTGAGTTTAGTAACAAAATGGCCATAACGCATACTTACGTTTCCTTTTCTATATCACAGCCAGCAATCCCGTACCCAATAACTAGAAATTGAATGCATTTTACTTTTTTTCAGACTGACTTGGCTAAATATAAAGGCAACATAATAATACATGTAATAATGTATTATAGATAGTTAGAAACCATGGTTCTCAATTTGAGGAGACATTCAACATCCATTGAGCCATTTTTGTAGCCTAAACATTTTTTTGTAATTGATGAAAATCTACTAAGAAGAGATAAAAGTAAATGACTCACCCAGTCTTAATTTCTTTAGAAAGGGGGATTGACAGATGTGGTATTAAAAAAACACACACACACTAAGAGGTCAGTATGGGTTAGATCCCTTTTCCATGAATTATGATTTTTAGTTCTGGTCTAGAGAGAGTATTAGCTGTTAACCTATTGGAATAAAACATTTTACATAAAAATAACAAATAAAAATACATACATCTATACATGCATAGACAGACTTTGTGTATGCACTCTTTATTTATTGAGATGTTAAGCCGTTATTCCCATTTAACTTCCACTCACCACTGCATAAAGCCTTTGACTCTGGGTCAGCTTCATATCTTTTACTATCAGGGAAGCCTGAAACTCCTTCAGTGTGACTAGTAAAAAGAAAATAATTTGGGTATCGTAATTTGCTTTTTATGATTCAAGTATTTCCAGAATGCCTTATGTATCAAACTCATATCCCCTGCTAAATGTGATAGTGACAAACCATTAAAAGTGTAAAACATCTTTGGTTATGCACCCATCAGTATCTCGTTTAGAATACACCAAAACACAGGTTAAGATTTTCTTATTTGGGAAATTTCTGTCCAGCTTGTGCCAGGACTTTCTGTAAATTGCAGTTCATCACACAATGAATTTGTCTTTGATCTTGAATTCCTAAATACATGCTCACATTTTTCTGCATGTTATTTGTTTATATGAAAATTAACCTTCATAGTAAATAAGAATAACCAGTAAAACACCTGTCTTTTCCTAATGAACTTAGAACCTACTATGAATCCATAATAATGTATAAATTCTACTATCAAAAGCCAAGTTCTTTGTGGGTCACGTAGGAATAAAAAGTGTAGGCATGAATTTAAACATCTGCATATAAGAACAACATTATTTTCAACTATTTGCATTGTATTTTTCAGATGCCTGGGTGTTGTTGAATGCCCAAAGTCAAAGATGACAAATTAATATTCAATAAATAGGCATAAGCATGATCGTGTTATGGTTCTTCATATAATGCACTTTTATATTTATTTACAAAAACTGATTTGTATTAATTTGTGTATGAACATTTTATTGATTGAGTGAAGCATTTCTCGAACAAATCAGATCGATAGATTTATTAAATCATAATGACCATTCTTGGGCAAAATCATAGATGAATTTTTCCCAAGAAAACTCATAGAAAACAGTACATTTTTTTCTGGACTATAGGTGATGTTAGTCTGTATAGCATGTATATTCATAGTTTGTCTTTATTTTTATTTTGACAGTTATAGAATTGATATGTGTGCTTATCTAAGATGCTGCTATCAGACTTCGGGAAAGCCACACAGAGCTTGTTTGCCTAAACATAGGTTTGACCAATGAATAGGGCTACACATTTTAGTCACCAGATATGCTGGTCAGGAAGTTTGTGCTATACAGTCTTCTGAAGCCTAAATTTGTAATGGAAGATAGATAGGGAGCTACTAGTAGAGGGGTACATACATTTTTGGCTTTTGTATTTCGGATTACTGTTTTTACACCCAACATTAAAATACCCCTTTTTGAAATGATCAACGAAGAAGGCACACTCAATAGGGTGCCACAATTTATTTAATATCACTTCAGAGTACGATAGGCCAGTAATTGTGACAAGTGTGGTATTAATAGCCACAGAAAAAAAACAAATGGAAAGTCCCCAGGTTTTGATGACGCCTTGGCTGTTATTCTCTACAGAGCTGGAATTTATGGACCTCAAATGTTAAGGTTACTGAATGGATATGGGTCACATCCCATCAGCCGTGCAAGTAATGGGAATACTACTGATAATTAAAGAAGGCTATCATAACTGTTTGTTGAATTACTGTTCTATAAAATGGTGTGTGAGATACTCTTATTAGAAATAAATGTTTTGGGGAAATAAGGTAATTATACAGTTACAGAACACGTTTTGCAAAAAGCTGACTATCTTCCAAATGTTTTTCTTACATTTACAAAGGCTAAAATATGTATAGTTACACAAAGATGCATTGCATATTACTTTCAGTGATCTGAAAAACAGTTTTTATTGTGTACTTAGGTTAATCTGTACACATATTAGGATGTTCAGGATAGTACGAAAATAGTGTAAGTAGTTTAAAGGTCTTACATGAAGTGAACTGTGCAATGATAAGGTAGAGATAGACTACGTGTACATTTGGAGCAAACAAGGGTGTCCACAAGGACGTTTCTTGGCTGCATGTAGTTTTTTGTTAGACATAAATGATTTAGGATTATAAGGAAGTGTTTTAATTAGGTTAAAGGTCTTACGTTAGGGATCTATGCAATTTTGAGGTGGAGGAAGACAAGGCGTAAGGTTGGAGCAAACAAGGGTGTAAACAAGTGGTTTTCCTGGCTGCATTTCTTTAATTATGCATAAACAACATAGATGTTTAAGAAAACCTTTTACCTAGTTCAAATGTCTTACACAAAGGATCCTTGCAATGGTAAGGTGGAGGAAGACTATGCATACATTTGGAGCAAACAAGGGTGTTTACAATGATGTTTTCTGGCAGTATGTGATTTGCTTTCATACATAAACAATGTAGCTTCAGGGCTTTGACTGTGAGTAGTGATATACCATAATCGAGACATATTCCCAAACTAATGTTATTATTTGTAGATGATCTAGATGATGTTGCCTTAGTTTCCCACTCACAAATTAGGGCAAAAACATAGATGGGCAAATTAGTTTCTGGTATAATTATGTTAATATTAAATCAAGAAATAGTAAGTTGCTTTTGCAAAAATACTCATAACATTTTAAGACAAATCTTTACTGCCAGAGGGATGTCACTAAATATGCATATTAGGGAAAAGTTAATTGATAGCTTTACACAGAGGTGCTGCTTTCTGTTATTCAATAAAAAACTTGGGAGAAAAGTAATATGCAGGCTACTTGAATTCTGTATGGCCAGAGTTCAGACACAAGCCACATAGGATTCTGAAATGTGGGGATCTGAATTAATTGCATGAAAATACAGGATTTTAAAAACAATTGTATTCTTTTCAGAAAAGTAAGACAACAGTCATCTTTCACCTCGAGTTAGTGGCGAAGGATAGTTGTTGGAAAGGGGATATAGTTTGATAATGAGTGGTGTGTATGGCTTGTAGACCTCCCGCCATAGGGCCATAAAGAAATGCAGTTGTTGATATAAATATTATTTTTGCCAAGTCTAGGTTTGCTTAAAGGACTGTAACCTAAAAATATATTGACCATTTCCAGTGAGTGGCTCTAGTTATGTGATGCCATTTTTGAACTTTTAAAGTCTGTGAAGCATTTGGCATTTTGTAAGTTGAGTTTGTTGTTGAAACTACCTATAAAATAGCCATGTTCTTTAACTAATGTTGATTATTCCTGCTTCTCATGGGAAATGGTTCTTTAAAACGGATCCATTTAATGTGTGATTATATAGGCAACCAGCCCAAAAACAAACTTGATGTTTATTGATTGAAGTGTAGTGTATTCTGATGAGATTAATCTGCTGTGCACGGGTAATAACGGACTTTATTTGATTTATAAAAAGACTGGCACACCACTGATCGCTCCAGAGGGGTTCTGTGTGTGTGTGTGTGTGGGGGGGGGGGTGTTGGTGTTCACAATAGCAATAAATCAACCCGCCGACATTTCAAGCACAGATTGGAATATTAGTGAGCCATTACAGGTACAACAACTTTTAAACAATACAAGCATTAGTGTTTTTTTTCACAAACCTACATTTTGTGGAACATCTACTCTAGAAGAAGAGAGAAGATATAAAGCTAGAGTATCCGTTTTATATGCTATCTGAGGAAAAGGTCATGGGGAAATATTGCTTCCATCCACAGCTGATCCTTGACATTGCAGAACGGCATCACCAACATTCTGCTCCTATGCCATCTTGACCAAGTTAAGGTTTCATGTACACTGCATTTCCTGACCACTGGATTATTCAAAAGGACCAGGGATTTTACAGCTGCCATCCCACAGGCAGCCAATCACTGAAATGCTTCACAAGTCAAGTACAACAGTATATCACCTTCCCACATTGCCCAAGCCCAAGAAATGGGTAGCATGGCAGTTTTGCATTAATTGCTTTCCCCCCTAGGTGTTTAGACCTACTCATTGCACACATGTGAACCATCAGCCACCCCGGCTGATGGCACACCATTATAACAAATGTCACCTAAGGAAGTCTCTCATTGTGCAAGGTGTCTACCAAGCCATGCAATTTGTGTTATGTATATGCTAGCTTTTGCTGGTGCAACTCATGAAAGTTTTGTTTTCCATAAATTGGTGATGCCACAACACTTGTTTGTTGGGGATTATAAAGACTTTTGGGTACAGCAATCACACGTAGGACATGTATGTTCTCTCAGTGCATACCATCACAGTGGTTGGCACGCATCAAAACAATCGCCGCTGTATTGCACCAGATGTATGTTATAAATGCAGAGATATCTGGAATTCAGAAGTTCACAATGCATCATAACGCACATAGTTAGCATCCTCAAGATGCGCTTTGGGGCCTGTATTACTAATAGAGTGTAGTAGTCTATAAATGAGTGTGCAAGGTGCATACTGGGGCAGTGCACCCTATTACACTGAATATACTGTTCTGATGAAGTCTTGATTGTTATCCTCTACAGGACCGGAGTTCGGGTACCTCAAATGTTAAGGATTAGTATTACACATTATACTAGTGGGCCTGTAGCACTTTGTGCCACCCACTAAAGTAACCTCTTAAAACATGCATAAGGCCTGCCATTTCAGCTTGGAGGTGCAGTTTTAAACCAAGACATGTTTTAAGGGGCTACTTCGGTGGATGGCAGAATACGTGCTGCAGGCACACTAGTATTATTAAAGGAAAAATGGTCCCTACAAACAACAATCACACTTAATTTAAATTAATTAGTTTTACCATGACACACTGTCTTCATACGAAAATAAAAACACATTTCTTAACAATCAAAAGGCAGTGGGGAATTTCAGGAGAAACCAAAAATTAATACAATATACTTAGGCAGCTGTAACTGATGTATATAAAGAACATACCATCATCATAGTCTGTTTGTTTTGGATTCATGATCCATAAAACAAATACAGACAGTAAAACATACAATCTTTAAACATGCTTAAGATTTCTTCATTATTAAATGACTCTTAAGGTTTTAGAAAAATCGAAAAGAAAAGACACTAATTAATACTTCAGAATGATGCTCAAAATATCAAAGTGCTATGCCTCTGTAAAAGAGTTCTAACAGACAGTCTCTTTAAAAAGTTAAAATTCATATGTCATTTATTCACACACAAGATTACAATTAAAAAAATTTGAGCAGGTCAGCAAAATGCAGAGCAATATTTTGAACAGTAAAGACTGGTAAGTAGGCATAGGGGAACCCAACCATATGCAATATACAAATCAAGTCAAGTTAAAATAAGGATAAACTATTTGTTAGAAAACACTCACCATAATATAGATTTCTATTGGAGAAGCTGCTTCCAACACTAACAAGATATCTTTTGCATATGAACCATGCATATGAACCATGCGACATTTAGAAATTTGGCAACACTAATAACAATCATACCTCTGGTATCAGAGTTTAAGATTCTTAGAGCAACCTCATACTGACTGAAGCCCAGTGGTTGGCACGCAGGTTTGACTTTTTGCATGGTGTGTGTTTATGTTTATATATATATATATATATATATATATACATACAGTGCAAAAGAAAAAACATGGTGGAGAGTTTCAGTCTCCAACTTTCATGATGGACATAAAGTGCACAAGCTGGTGTTATTTCCTCAGGTAGCAGTAAAACTATAAATAAGTAAAATCCCACATCTAATTTTTAAGTACAACTGCTTGCGTAGGAGACCTAAGATAGTGTCAAAAGATGCTTCATATGCAGGGATATTTTTGTGATCTAGAAATATATCAATCAAGCTACCTATCTTACAGCTCTTTAATTCCTCCCCCATAGATGCTCCCTTAACCTTTCCTAAATCAATTGCTTTGATGTTGTGGAAACTTCATCTAGGGAATCCCAGAGGAGATGAAGGTCTAGATTATGTAGCATGTTTTTAATGTAGGCTAACTAAGGAGTTATTAAATGACCCTGGGAGCTTAATAGTTCCTTTAGTGGGGGCCTATAGATTAGGAGGCTGCCCTGGCTTATAGTGGGCACCTGATGGTACTTACACCTTGTGCCAGGTCCAGTTATCCCTTATTAGTAGATTAGTAGTGTTCTAGCAGCTTAGGCTGATAGAGGTAGCTATAGCAGAGCAGCCAAGGCTGAACTAGGAGACATGCAAAGCTCCTACTATACCACTTATATCATATAGCACTATATCATAAGAAACACAATACTCAGAGTTACAAAAAATAAAGGTACTTTATTTTAGTGACAATATTCCAAAAGTATCTCAGAGGATATACTCCCTTTGGAGGTAAGTACAATACACAAAGTATACACACAAACCAAAATCAGATACGTAAACAGTTAGAAAAGTAGTGCAAACACGATAGAATACAATAGAATGCAATAGGAGACAATAGGCCTGGGGCAACACAAACCATATACTCCAAAAGTGGAATTCGAACCACAAATGGGCCCCAGGCCTAGTGTAGTGTGTAGAGGGTCACTAGGAGTGTAAGAAAACACTAAGGGGCATATTTATACTCCGTTTGCGCCGAATGTGCATCAAAAATTTTGACGCACTTTCAGCGCAAACGTTGCCCCATATTTAAACCCTGACTCCCGATCCGGTGCACCAGGAA
Organism: Pleurodeles waltl; assembly: GCF_031143425.1. NCBI lineage: Eukaryota > Metazoa > Chordata > Amphibia > Caudata > Salamandridae > Pleurodeles > Pleurodeles waltl. The sequence goes on from NC_090439.1 coordinate 691,795,506, forward strand.
AATGGCGCTATGTGCGCCAGTTTTTGGAAGCGGCACCCCGCCCTGCGTTAATGACATGCAGGGTAGGCGTTCCCGTCCAAAAACAGACGCACATAGCGGTGCGTGGTATTTATGCTTCAGGGCAAAAATCACTCCCGCGCGGCAGGCGGCGCAAAAAAATGGCGCAAAGCACGAATATCGTGAAATTTTAACGCCTGGGTCAGGGCAGGCGTTAAAATGGGGCAAACACACCTGTACTTAATCAGAACACACAGAATAAACAACAGAGCAGCAGAGCAGCAGAGCAGCAACAGGGAGACATGGAGGTGATTTTTCTTCAACGTGCACGTAGACGCAGAGCCCTGCAGCAACAACAGCAGCCACAACAACAACAGCAGGGACCCCAAAGACAGCGCAGAAGGCAGGAGAGGATATTCTGCCCAAGAACAACCCTGCATGGTCTCAGGGAACGAGACATCATACAGAGGTACCGGTTGAACTGGCAGGCCATTCAGCAGCTGCTGACAAATATTGAACAGCAATTGGCCCCCACTTTAGTGACTCCACGCACTATCCCAACCGAAACAAAGCTGCTTGCCGTACTTCACATGCTGGCAAGTGGCTCCTTTCAGACAACTGGTGCCCTGGTTGGTGAAATCTCACAACCATCTTTCTCCGCATTCCTGCCTAAAGTACTGGATGCCATCATTGGACTGACACCCCGCCACATCTGCTTCCCTAACACAGTGCAGAAGCAGCAGGAAACTAAACAGGGGTTCTACGCCATCAGTGGCTTTCCGCACGTCCTTGGTGCAATCGACTGCACACACGTACGCCTTGTGCCACCTGCTGCGAGTGAACACCTCTACCGCAACAGGAAGCACACACATTCCATCAACGTGCAGGCCATAGTCGATCACCAAGGACTGATCAGCAACATTGTGGCTAAATATCCTGGGAGTGTACATGACGCATTCATCTTCCGTCACTGCACCATCAACCAACACTTCCAGGATGGACGGTATGGCAATGGTCTACTTGTTGGTAAGGACAAAAATCTACTTATATATTCACTGCACAGAAACCCTCTAGGATAAACAACCCATACACCACAATAGCAACACCTAGACAGGAACACACTGAGGTACTCACATCACTAGCCATGTTTCACAAGTCACCATTGAACCTCTCACACCTTGGAATTTACTCCACAGCTTAGTGTGAAGACATTCATGACTGTGGTTGCCTAAATGTCACCTTGCAAATTGGAAGTCTCACAATAACCTGTACACTAATACAATGCATAACTTTTAAGGGATGGGATGGCCTGGGTATGTTCAATTGAACGTTTCTAATACCCTTTCATGTTTCAACTCTGCATGGAACTATCATCACACCCCCAGTGAGGACACATGGACACCTGTGTCACAAGTCACAATGCAAGGGAGGGCACACTGTACTTGAGAAACCGATACATCCTGCTGACAAACAGTTAGCCAACAAACACTTGCTCAGCCAAGGAAAAAAAACAATGCCAAAGTTTCCACCAACAACCATAGGTTGTCACATTAGTACACAAAATAGTCACAGACAACACAACACAACTACTTCCATCAAAGATACGTACAACAGTGCCTCCTACATCTAATTGATACCATTCTGTGTTTCTCTTTCAGCTGATCAGGGGTATGGCATCCAGCCTTGGCTAATGACACCATATGGGAACCCAAATACTGCTGCTGAGCGGGCATACAATGACGCCCACAAGAGGACACGCAGCATTGTGGAGCGGACCTTTGGGATCCTAAAGTCAAGGTTCCGCTGCCTTGACATCACTGGCGGAAGCCTACTATACTCCCCAGAGATGGTCTGCAAGATCATATGCACTTGTGCCATATTACACAATATTTGTGTAAAAAGGAACATTCCCCTCCTTGAACCGGACCCAGACATGCCTGAGGATGATGATGAGGAGGATGCTGGCCTGCAACAGGAGGGGGAACAACCTAACACCGCAGCAGGAGTGCGTAGGTGCCAACAGCTTGTGAACAATTTTTTTACTTAAGTTATTATAATCACTTGTATTCCACACTTGTAAATAAACACAGATAACAAACACCACATCATCCTTTGGCCTATTCATTTCTGACCACCTTTAGTTTGAAATAGCTGAAGATGAATGTCGTCTCATTGATCAAGAATGCCATTAAAATTCATCACACCAAAAATAAACATCACAACTGTATGCACAGAGGGAAGGATGTGACATGTTACATTACCATACACAGAGCCCAACAAGAGTACAAATGTGACAATTACACATGCCGGATCCAAACAACTGAAACAGTCTCTCATCCAGCCCAAAATTGGAGATCATTTGAAAGTCACATCACACGTGTTCAGAGACAGGGTGGGACCATCCATGTGTACGTGAACATGTCATCAATGGCTTCTCTCAAGTGTATGATGTGAGCAATACACAATTGCAACAACATCTGCTGCCACTAACTCAGGAGGAGACCTTGAAGTTACAGTGACAACATACACACAGACAGGTCATAGTGGATCCACATTCCCACACACATGTACACATATGTCATACAACCAACCTAATATTTGAAAGTAGACCATCACAGTTGTGTCCCAGTTTGAACCTAGCAGGAAGATTGTAACATGACACTAAACCAGTTTATGCAGAAAGGGACACAGACAACCAAAAAAATCTTCGCATCATCACATCGTGAACGCTGAGAGTCTTGCAAACTTAGTCATATGAAAATGGTATGCAACTTAGCTCCAAATCATCATTACTGCAAACGTCAAATGGGCTAATGAGATGAATGAATGGTCAACAGTCATTCATACCATATGGCCTTACATTAGCACGCTGCTGCAGGTTTGCCATGATATAATAAAAATACTCCATGGATACAGTAGCTATTCTGGATGGTCAAATCCTAGGGTGCTGGGGGCCTAAATCCACCTCTACCGCCCCCAAAACATACAAGAATCATGTACTTGTGAACTAAACACATGCATAAGGCACATGTGTGGCCTCCATGTCACAAGTCCTACACAAATATGAAACACAAAATCATAATGGGACATGGTCAGCCCCATAAAAACTGAAAGTGACTCTCCCACTCCCTGTTAGGACTACAGATAAAAGCATCACCATCATAAAGGTGGGCACATTTTGGAGACGGAATACATAATGGTATCCCAGGCATCATTTCAAAATAGCCATCAGCAATTACACCAAATATGTTGTCAAATATGGTCAATACATTAGTTAAAGTATCCCAAACATTACAGTGTGAAGGCCGTCTATACATAAAAGTACGGACATGTGTCATATACAAACACAAATGTGTCTCACATCGCACGATTTGACCATGACAAATCACCTTTCCAAAGCTAAACACATGAAGACATTAGGATAAATTTGCTCCATATTCTACGCATACAGCATGGCCGTCATAATTTGTTCACGTACATGAGTGCACACAATGCAGAGTCAGATACAAATGTATCCAAAAGTGTCTTGATATTTCGCCTTCAAAATATAATTAACATCCACAATATTTTTGACTCTGCATCATGTGCACTACTGTACGTGTAAAAAAAACGACGCTCATGATGTATGCGTGGTAAAATTGACGCTACATGGACAATATGTTGGTAATTTCATGTACATTATTAATTATTAATATTCATATCATATTTTTTCACTCCGCATCATGTGCACCACTGTACGTGTAAAAAAAACAACGCCCATGATGTATGCGTGGTAAAATTGACGCTACATGGACAATATGTTGGTCATTTCATGTACATTATTAATTATTAATATTCATATCAAATTTTTTCACTCCGCATCATGTGCACCACTGTACGTATAAAAAAAACGACGCCCATGATGTATGCGTGGTAAAATTGACGCTACATGGACAATATGTTGGTCATTTCATGTACATTATTAATTATTAATATTCATATCATATTTTTTCACTCCGCATCATGTGCACCACTGTACGTGTAAAAAAAACGACGCCCATGATGTATGCGTGGTAAAATTGACGCTACATGGACAATATGTTGGTCATTTCATGTACATTATTAATTATTAATATTCATATCATATTTTTTCACTCCGCATCATGTGCACTGTAATGCGTCAAAAAAAATTGACGCACAACTGTGTATGCGTGAAAATATGACGCATAACGGGAAAATAAAAACGGCGGCCATTTTATGCAGGAAGTGATGTAATAGGATATCCTGTTTACAAAATCTGTACTGGGAGTTAACTTTCACTTTCACTTTGCAGTCTCAGATTTATCTAGACTGTGTGGTTGTGTGAAAGGTGTTGTCCTGTGTTTTACTGCTTTTGTGTCCTGTGTGCCTTGTATTTTGTCTTAGTGTCAATCTATTATTGTTGTATAACATTGTCTCAGTCTGTTTAGTGTTATTTTGTCTATACCTGTGATAGTTTGTATTGTCTGTGGGAGTCTGTTGTGGGTAGCATAGTTTGGGGGGTTAGTTGGGCTATTTTTCTCCTTTTTCTTTTTCTTTCACACCTCTACCTTTCCCCATTTCCCCCTTTTTATTTCATATTTTTTTGGTACATTCTTATTCCTCTCAATATGTCAGGTAGGCCTCGCCTGTCCAGGATGGGGGAAGACGAATTGGGGGGGTTCATATGGCTCGTAAGCCATTTCCTCCCACTAATGCTGGAAGCTGGGGGCCGTGTGATACAGGGGTATCACACAGAGGCGAGGAAAATCCGGTGGGAGAAGGTGCGCCATCACCTGGTCCGGGTCTATGGGAGTCTCAGGAATGTACACCAACTCAAGCACCGCTGGGCAGATCTGATCACCAGGGAACAGGACCTGCTGGGCCACCTGGGACTCCGGATTGGTGGCCATGTTGGTGAGTAAAAAACAATTAAATGGGAATGACAGAAATCGGTGTGTGAACATGTGATGATTGTTAGCCAATCTGCAAAATAAGTAGCTGAGTGTGTGTAATGCCAGGGAAACCTAGGCCCATGGTTATACACATTAATCCCCATTTTTGCAACACATGTACACGCAATGACAGCTTTATAAATTCAACATCTATTTGTATTATGCTAAGTCGCCCCCTCTCTGCGTCACAAAATGTTTCAAATGCTGCACTACAAAGGTATACATATGTGTCCTAATGTGTATTTGTTGCAGAATGTGTATGAAGACCTATGCTACCAGTCCGATGGCTCATTTTTGCAACACATACCAGATGCCTGTAGCTGCATGTAATGTAGTGTTGCATTTGTGTCAGAAAAGCAACACGTGAACGGCTCTATTTGTACTCCACTGGTCATAATGGCCAGTGAGTATGTCATGTAGAAACAACATACCTACATATGCAGACGCCATAGCTAGACAGAAAATTGGAAACACGTGATGATGCTATACATGTGTGTTGCCGTCACGTCACATGAAGTTAGTCATGTTGTTCACACATATGTCACATGTGTGTCTGGTTGCTGTCTGTTGACCCTGTCCAAATAGCCTGTTTAATTGTGAGTGGTCATGCAGTCCTCATGGAACCAGTTTTGGAATGTCTCTCGGGGATGCACATGCTGAGATGTATGGATAACATTATTGTTGGGGCATACTAATGGAGGATTAACTTGGACGACACATGACTGTCCTGACCACTGCATGAGTGTAGTAGGGTGTGACACTGGAGCAGGAGACTCATCCAATGATAATGTTGAATACAAAGTGATCCATGCAGGATGAGCATGTGTGAAAGTCTATCATTACCATGTCATATTCACACAGTGTCATTGTAACAGAAATCATTTGTCCGTTCACACAGTCTGAGTATAATCTTTGTTTCATGCTTTACAGGTGGACCAGCCCCGTACACCGTGGGAGAGGTGGCCCATTTTGACGACCCCGATACCTACAGTGAGTGTCGCCTGAGTGCTATTTACATTGTTTGGTAATGACGCATGATGGATTACTGTGTGTTCAAGAGAATTCATGATTTGATGTGCTGGCCGTTCATTGGCTTTGTTCTTTTAGTGTGATATCAAATTTGAAGAATGTTTCTGCAAAGCAATACGTAGTCATCTCTCAGATTGAGGGGCTGTAGCCCATTCAATTAGGGCGGCAATTGGGAATGGTATGACTCATTTGGAATACACTGGTCAATGTTAGACTTGGTCAGGGACTTGCCATGAACTGAGTCTGCATATCAGACTGACAGTCTCCCAGATAGCTTAGGCACATGGCTTTGATGACAAGTGCTTCTTCCTAGTTGAGGATGGACAGTGTACACTGTAGGTTGGATCTTCCGTGGGCATGTACTTCCACAAGGTGAACTCGAAGTGTGTGTGACTTGAGTGCAATGCCCTAGGTGTTCAGTTGAATCATGTGAATGGGTGTACTACCTCCCCTGTGTGTGTTGTTAAACATGCCTCACTAATAGTATGTTATGTTGGGCTAAGTCATAACATTTTGACATGTGTGGGCCTGGGATGTGACAAGGTTGGGCTGACTACAACGTGTTGCTAGCCCTTCATAGGTGTTGTGTGTGAAGGCACATAATTGTTGAACTTTCTGTACACTCCTGGGTGTGCATTGAACATGGGATTGTTGGTTGTTCTTCCCACACCACCCACAAAGACTGGGATGTTACTGTGAAACCGGGTACCTAGGACTGTAGCAACCAGTATGTTACACGTACTTAACACCTTTTGTGACTTGAGTTAGTACCTTGGGCCAGAGTGAGAAAAATGTCTACACGTTGCAAATGGCATAAATATATGTGTGGGATTTGCAAACGTCTGTTTCCTATTCCAAAATGTATTTGGTGGTCATGTACATATGAGGAAAATGCTTTTCAAAATGGATATAATAAAGGGTTTTACCAGACCTACTTGCAAATCACAGTGGTAGGCAATCCCATTTGCAACCGAGTACGTGGTTGCAAAGTGAGTAGCTGTTATCATCCACTTGAAGTGGATGGTAACCACCTTGCTGACTGGAAGGGGTCCTCATTGTAAAGCTTCACCTTTGTGAGTGGACTAAAATAATCCTGCGCAAAACAGCCAGTGGTCTAAGGGACCAATAATTACCGTGAACATTTCCAAGTAGAATTGTTGTGATTTAAAAATAATTACAGCTCATTTTCCTTTCCGGTAAACGGCCTACACTTGGGGAAAAATAACTTGCTTAATTTAAAAACAGTCACGTCTATGGAGTTCTGCTGGTCCCAGCAGGCCTCCATCCCCGTGAGTGCCCATGTTGCTAAGGTGGGGCAACTTGGAACCCACATCATTGATGTTCATGAGGTGGGTTTTAGGGACCCCATAGCGACTCGCAGACGGTGTCAGAGACACCGTTCTGCTTTGCAAATTGCTAGTTGATTTTCCTAAATTCCTACATCTGACACCTAGTGTGGACATATGATTCTGGGCCAGGGGTTCAATCTTAGCACACAACTAATTAAAAATGCTATTGAGTGAGGAGTGTGAGTGTTATCACATAGAATGACATATGTACTGAAGTCAGTATGCGGAAGAGCTGGTGCCATAATGTCAAATGCCTTAGGTATGATTTGGATGAGTAGTTTAGGGTGATGTCATCCATCATGTAGAGACATGGATATGCTAGGTGTGATATGACCTTAGGTATGCATGATTCACATGTACTTCCTCTGAGCATTTCCGTGAACTATGTTGTAACAATTGCTGCATACAATATATTTATAGTAATGGACAAATGAGCCATTGTGGGATTCAACCCACTGTAAATTCAATGCTCAATATTTCCCTTTTCTCTTCACAGCTGCAAACCTGAGTGCCGCAGAGCGCAACCATTTTGAGCGCAGGGCAATGAGGTACAGGCGCATCCTGCAGGTGCAGTGTGGGTATCGGAGGATGGCCCGCAGATACAATTCCGATCGGGCCTCCGGGGCATGGTATGCCACACCACAGGCTCCACCAACGGTGCCACCTACAACCACCGCCACTACAACCACCAGGTCTGCCCAAGGGGACCCAGCGACGGACCAGGCATCTTCCTCAAGACCTGGACCCAGCCGTGTGTTGGGAGCAGGGCTGTCCCGTGGCCACTCCACTCCAGCAACAACCTCCACCTCCACCGGCACGCAGACCAGCAGTGACCCTCCGATTGACCCTGCAGCCTTCCAGGCATTGTCTAGAAAATTGGACAGGTTAATTCGCAAGGTGGACAACCTGACGGAGGACATGGCTGAGTTTAAGGAGAAGGTGCGCTCCATCCGGCGCACACTTCAGAGGGCAAATCTTTAGTCATTTTGCCCTCCTGAACTTTTACCCCTCCCCTCTCACCTCTTTCCTCTTTTCATACTGTTAGTTGGGTTTGGGGGGTTAGTTATAGGATAAGTATAGGTAATTAGCTTAGTTAGTGTTAGGTAAGAGGGTGGGGGGTCCTTATTCTTTCTATCTAATATTTTTGTGTGGGTGGGTGGGTGGGGGGCAATGTTGGGATTCCTGTTTCATAAAAAAAAAAATATATATATATGTTTGTTTAGGATAGTATAGTATGTGTGTAGGTTAGTAAGTGTTGTCCTGCATGTGTCTTGTCTCTTAATGGTGGGTGGGGGGTTGATGTTTAGATCGTTTCGTTACATGTGTAGAGAAAGTTTAGCTTAGGTTAGTTAGGGACAGTTGTGGGTTAGTAGTAGTCAGGTTAGATTAGTGTAGGTTTACCTTTCCCTTAGTTGCCTCTTTTATTACTACTTTTAAATAAAAATTTTGTTAACCCTTTACCTGATGCGTTAGGTGCTACCTTTTCATGGCCTTGACATCAGTGTAGCAGAAAGTTTAAGTATGACATTTGTGTTCCATGCTCGCTATCCCCAGGCTTATGAGGTTTAACATGCCAGCTACCCGTGTGCTAACTTGGTAAGTATCCACCATGTTGGAGAGCCACCATTGGTAGTGTGCATTGATCATCAAGGTTTGGGGTTGGTATGTATCCTACTTCACAAAGAGTGCTTCCAGACTTGTTATTGTAGGTAAATAGATAGGTCGGACAGCATTGTGAAGTTCAGGGAGAGCTTTATAGATGATGATTTGTTCACACTCTTGTCTTGTTGCTGTCATTGCTGACCTACATCATGTGTGTACTGATTCAGCATTAATTTCCTTCATGGAAGTATACGCCGTAAGGGTGATTGATGCTGTGTAATTTGTTTATCATTCCTTTCATTCAACAGCATAATTTCAAATTTTAGTATTGCATGGTGCCTACATTTCTCAGCCACCATTAGTTGTGTAGAATAGCTATAGATGGTGCATCATTCTGTCCAACACAGCATGATTGTGTGTGCTTAGTCCCTTCATCAGTTATTTTCCTCAGTATAGTAAAGCTATGATGCAATCCTGGCCACTGCACAGATGTTTCAGTATACATGAAATCAGGACAGTAGTATACTGTAGAGAATCGACATGGTTGCCACACAGCCACTTTGGAGTTATCTACTGCACAGTTGAATTTTGAAATGACACAGAGACACAATAGGTGTGCAAGTGATATTTATTTATAGGTGGTGTTGTGCAAAATGTCCATTCACCATGTTTGCTGACTCCTTTCTGGTGCATTATTACATGGTGATCCTACAGAAGGGGTGTGGATGATGCTCCTGACATGCTGGGGTGATGTCACAGACAGTGCAGAGGAACATGAAATGCCAAATGGTAGGAGAGAAACATTCACTGGCAAGGTGGACAAGTCATACAGTGGATTGCCGAACAGTCATTGAGGTTAGTTGTAGTGAGACTGGCATGTGTCGAAACGTAGGACCTTGGTCAGAGTAGGGCATGGTGCAGGGACTAGGGCTTCCGGGTACTCTTGCGTGTGAATGTTATCTGTTCCATGTCTTCTTATTCTGATGTGTGTGTTGCCTGGTGTGTCCTTGTTGTTGTTAGTTGTGAAGGGGCAACACACACCTCAGTGTTAGAAGACATGGAGGCAGACATCCCGGGGGCTGATCCCTGTTGAGTAAGGAAGGGCAGTACTGCAGCAAGGAGGGCCTGCTGGTTTTTCAGAATGGCAGCCACATCCCGATGGTAGGCAGCCAGGTCGGCCCTGAGGGGTACTATGTTGCATTCGTGCACACGTTGAGTGGCTTGCAGTTTGAGTTGTTGTGTCAACTGGATGACAGCTGTGCCAGTTTCCTTCAGTGTTTTTGAAATGTCCTCCAAGAGCAAATTTCTGGCTTGCATTGCAGCTGCCTGATCAGCAGTTGACAACATGCACGAACGCACCCCCTCAAGGCTGGCTGCCATATTTTGCATCCCCACCCGCACCTCCTTGGCCAGCTCCCGCTGGACCCCAACAACAGTTCTTTCGAAGCTGGTGCCAGTGTCGTCAGAGTCCTCAGCTGTGTTGGAGCTGGCAGGTCTTACAATTGGGGTGGCGGGTGGTTCTACTGTGGTGGCTGCTTGTTCTGTGCTCCTCCTTGTGACTGAAGGTGGGGTTTGGAGGCTTTCAAGGACCATGTCAATGGTCTCTTGTGGGAGGTTGATGGTCTCGTCATCCATGTCATCAGGGAACTCATGGACAGGCAGATCAGCAGGAGATCCGTGTTCCTCTGCAATGAAACAGGGAACAATTAGTGTGTCTGTGTTGTGACAATTTTGCAGTAAGATACAAGCCTTTGGATGCCTTAACATTGTACTCTGTGTTTGTCTAGGTATCTGCTGTCCGTCATAGGGCATTGTTGTGGGCCTATGGCCCACCTGTGTGTCACATGTTTGATATGGATCTTTCAGACATGTCTGCCAGGTCGCCTCTAGCTGTTGCTTTGTAATTATTTAGGAATAGGTGTTTTTTTCTCCTACTCCTCACTCGGTGTTTCACTATTGTTATGGAGGGACATTTTGTAGGGTGGGCTCTCATTATCCAACATGTGATTCTTGGCTTTCTAGGCAGCAGGATAGCTAATGGTGTGGGGGACTAAGTTTGACCCACTTGTAAATAACTCTGTCACCCAGATATTCAATTTAGCTAAGACTAACTAGCAGTGCCTCTGGTCTCCCACATCAAAGGAATGTTTACACATCCGAGCGCATGACATCTTTGGAACTTCTCAGGGAAGTGGTGGTCACTCAGGTCCTACACATTTCTATCTTTTCCGGTATGTTCCCATACACAAATGACAAAGGCAGTATTAGTTTGATATGTAGTTTCATTGTACAACTGACTTGTAGGAATTTAGGTGTGAGCCCCAATTACACAAACAATACACACTGTTAGAATTGAAATAGTCCGCAGGAGAGTAATACATTGGTACACAGCTTTCATGGTGCCTAACAGTTTCTACTCTCCCTCTGCATTTTCTATGTATAGCACAGCATGTTAAGTTTGGAGGTTGCCTGTCAGAATCACAGGGGAGACATCATCCCTCATATCAGAGGAATGGGCTAGGATCTGGTTGTGCATCAGCAGCAAGGCAGGCAGCATCTAGTTATTATTTTCTGTTTGGAAACTCCCCCATGCATGTCTTGGGACAAGGAAGTGAATGTAAAAGACATATGTCATGGTGATGACAAAGTTTCCCTACGCAGGAATGCCAAACCTTAACCCCTACCACATCTATCAGCAACGTACCAGACGGTATCCTTGACTGGGGAACAGAGTGAATATGTTCTGGCAAACTCCAGTGCAGAAGTAGGCAAAACAGTGTGATTTGACTAATTGACAACACCTTAGGACTGACTATTTGCTACATTAACTGATAGGAAGGGCAATGAGAATCATTTAGTGCAAATTGCTCTGAGGCACTTAGATGTGAGCAAATGAGTATAAGTACAATCAGGGTAAGATTTGACTAATTGACAACACCTTAGGACTGACTATTTGCTACATTAACTGATAGGAAGGGCAATGAGAATCATTTAGTGCAAATTGCTCTGAGGCACTTAGATGTGAGCAAATGAGTATAAGTACAATCAGGGTAAGATGCACAAAGGCCTCCAGCCTGAGGCTAATACGCAAAGTATACGTTTCACTTGCCACACTACACTTTGACTGACTGTGGGTATTGTGACTGCCCTGGCAGCACACTTGCCTCTCAGGCCCTGCCCCATACACTTTTTATTCACATTGCATGATCTGTACATGTCACGTGGCATTACCTATGCATGTCAATGTTAGGATGTGGTATGGATGTAAACATTCTTGATGTTTTGAGATGATGTTGGGTGATGTGTATTGAATTGGATTGGCCTGTTTATCGTATGAATGTCCTATTTGTTTGTCCGACTTTGCAGGTGTGTTTCAGTGACCAGTTGCCTGTGTCCCCTCCTCAATGTTGTTGTCTGAGCAGTATGACATTAGTGATGTAGCCTTGTTAGCCAGGCACGCGAGGGACCCTGACGTATGCAGCATGTGTGTATCGTTAGTGCTGTGTGGCTCCTATTGCTGTTTACTTAGGCTTATGTATGTGTCAGTTATGGACATTCGGCATTTGAGTGTACTGGTACCTTTGTCTTATTTCTAGGAGTAATTGCAGATGTCATCCTCACCCCCTAATTTAGGTATGTATGTTCCAGGGTGGGGTTCCTACCATTTGGTGCTATAGCTGCACAGACATGAGAGGTGTTATTGTCAACTGTGGTGGCAGTTAAGTTGCAGTTGTTGTATTTGCTACAGCATCACAGGTAGGGACCTAGTTGATGGGGAATAGATTTTGCAATACAAGTGCCTGGATGTGGATTTGAGGTAGTGTCCTTCCCACCTGTCACTGCTTTCCCTTGGCTCTCTTGTTGTACTTACAGGATGTCCCCGTGGGACTGTTGTTGTTGCTGTATTTTGTCGTGCCCCAGCTTCGGTCAGTACTGGGCATGCCCCCCTGCTGTGCCCCTTTCCCCATGCCACTTCATATATGTGCTGACTTACATGCATTGTGTAGTAGGAATCCCCCCCTGCTTACAGTCCCCATTATTGTATTATGATTCCCCATGCGACTTACCCTGCATGTGCGTAGTGTCGTGGTAGTCTGCGCTGTCCAGTCCTTGAATCCCTGTGACGATCTCCTCCGGGATGACGGCTGCGACCATCTCCTCCATGTGGTCCAGGGCCTCCTGTTGTGCTGGACTCCCCCCTCCAGTCTGCATTGCTGCCTTCCTGTTCCTGGCCATTTTCTCTTTGGTCCTACGTTTGCAGTCATGCCAGCGTTTCTTACACTCGGTGACTGTCCGGCGTTCTTCAGCCACACTGTTAATCTTGTCCACAATTTGTTTCCAGATGGCCTCTCTCCTACTGAGTGGCAATTTAGAGGTGATGAAAAGTTGGTGCTGGTGTTCCGTCACCTCTTTCACCAGGATTTCCTGCTCCTCTGCACTGAAGCGACACTTTCTTTTTTTTAAAAAAATGTCCTGGTTCCTGTATGCTTCCTCCTGGCTGGTTCCTGGTCTGCTCTCATCCTCTTGGGGTCTGTTGGGGCATCTAGGATCCATTTTGGGTCTCCTCTCCTGAAAGGGCAGTTTTCACGCAAAAATGTGACGCAATAGCGTGAAAAAAAACGGCGTTTTCACGATTGCGCTGTCGTAAATCGACCCACAGTGATGTGCGTCGCATTTACGTTGGTTTCCTTTACGACAGACGGACGCTGTCTGCGTCACGAAATAATGACTCCCACCTGTTGGTTGCGCCGCCGTACGTCAAAGTATAAATTTGACGCCCGCATGGCGCATCCAAATGGCGTTAGGCGGCGCAAATTTTTTTGACGCAAAATTGCGTTAGCGCAGTTTTGCGTCAAAAAGTATAAATATGGCCCTAAGGGTGTCCAAGATACCCCACCCCAAGACCCTGAAAAGTGGGAGTAAAGCTACCCTGCTACCCCAAAAAGACAGTAAAGTCGAGATAGGGGATTCTGCAAGGACAACAACTGACTGTAATGCATTCCTGGACCTGAGGACCTGCAAAGGAAGGGGACCAAGTCCAAGAGTCACGCAAGTGTCCAGGGGGGGCAGGAGCCCACTAAACCCCGGATGAAGGTGCAAAAGGGCTGCCTCTGAATGGAAGAAGCCAAAGATTCTGCAACAACTTAAGGGGCCAGGGACTTCTCCTTTGGTCAGGAGACATCCCACAGAGTGCTGGAGGATGCAGAGTTGTTTCCACGCAAAAAGATTGCAAACCAGCCTTGCTAGCTGCAAGAGTTGTGATTAAAGGTTTTGGGTGCTGCCAGGGCACAGAAAGGACCAGGAGGTTGCCCCTTGGAGGAGGAGACAGAGGAGGCACTCAGCAACCCAGAGAGCCCATGCAGAAGCAGGCAGCACCCGCAAAAGCACCTGAACAGGCTTTCAGAAGATCTGAGCATGATGGTCATCTCAGCACAACAAAAGGGGGTCCCACGAAGTCGGAGTCCAACTCAGCGAGTTGGGCAATGCAGGACGGAGTGCTGGCGGCCTGGGCTATGCTGTGCACAAAGGAAGTCTTGCAAAAGTGCACAGAAGCCCTAGCAGCTGCAGTTCACCAGTACACAGGATTACTGTCTGGCGTGGGGAGGCAGGGACTTACCTCCACCAAATTTGGACAGAAGGGCCACTGGACTGTCGGGGACACTAGGATACAGCTCTTGTGTTCCAGGAACCAAGCTCGTCAAGATGAGAGGGGATCCAGAGGACCGGTGATGTAGAAATTTGGTGCCTGCGTTGGCAGGGGGAAGATTCTGTTGACCCATAGGAGATTTCTTCTTCGCTTCCAGTGCAGGGTGAAGGCAGACAGCTCTCAGAGCATGCACCACCAGGAAACAGTCAAGAAAGCCGTCAGGATGAGGTGCTACAATGTTGCTGGTAGTCTTCTTGCTACTTTGTTGCGGTTTTGCAGGTGTCAGCGGTCAATCCTTGGCAGAAGTCGAAGAGAGAAGTGCAGAGGAACTCTGGTGAGCTCTTGCATTCGTTATCTGGTGAGAAACCCACAGGAGAGACCCTAAATAGCCCTCAGAGGAGAATTGGCTTCCAGTAGGCAGGTCGCTCCTCGCCGCTTCCACTTTGCTGGTTGTATCTCTTCCCAGCCTCCGTCTGTTTTTCTTTTCCTTTTCCTAAACCCCTGCCGCTGCGTCCCCGTGGCCCCTCCCCCGACTCCTCTCCGTCCGTTTTTCTTTTTCCATTTCCTAAACCCCTGCCGCTGCATCCCCGCGGCCCCTCCCCTTTCCCCCTCCTCCTCTCCCTCGCCTTTTGGCGAGCCAAAGGCAAGCTCGTTTGCACCCGTCCGTGCCTGGACCGCGCCCAGCGCCACTTCCCCTGGACCTCAAGGCCCCCACACCTCCCTACGTCACTACACTGCCAGCGATCTCCACACCCTCAATCCAGGGCACCCCTCCACCTGCTTCCTGTCCTCGCCAAAGAACACCACAGGACCTTTCTCCTGTCAAGCCTGCCGCTTCACCTGCACCCTAATGCACCACAACAGACCAGCTGACAACCACCTCAGCTGCATCCTACTCAACACCCGTTCCATCCACAAACATGCAGTTGAACTCTGGGACCTACTGACCTCGACCTAGCCGGACGTCGCCTTCCTAACCGAAACCTGGACACACTCAGCCTCAGAACCCGACATAGCCATAGCTATCCCTGAAGGCTACAAGATCACCAGAAGAGACCACACCAACAAACAAGGAGGAGGAATCACCATAGTCCACAAAAGCACTATCAGAGTCTCGACCAGCACCCATGACACCCTCAACCTCGCCGAGCACCTCCACTTCAGAATCCACTTCAACGCCAACACCACCCTCAAAGGAACTCTGATCTATAGACCCCCAGACCCCTGCTCTCACTTCTGCGAAGCCATCGCCGACATCGTCAGTATCAACGCCCTCGACTCCACAGAGTACATCCTCCTCGGCGATCTGAACTTTCACCTAGAAAACAACAACGATGCCAACACCATCAACCTGCTGGACAACCTCGGCCTCAGACAACTCGTAAGCTCACCCACCCACTCCGCAGGCAACTCACTCGACCCTGTCTTCTCTGCCAGCAACCACATCTATATCAGCCACACCACCAAAGTCAGCTGGACAGACCACCGATACATCCACTTCTCCTACCTGAAGCCAGTCACCCACCACCACCGCGCACAACCCCCCAACGCAACTGGAGAAAAATATCAACGGATCAACTGATTTCCACACTCGCCCGGGACCCAACCCTGAGACCACGGAACCCAATCCAGCCGCCACCAACCTACATCGCTGGATAGAGGACTACGCCAACACCCTTGCACCGCTCAAAAAACTCCCAAACACCTTCTACAGAATCAAGGCCAGATGGTACACCACAGACCTACAGGAATCCAAACGGGTATGCCACAGAATGGAAAAAAACTAGCACCGCAAACCTGTTGTGCCGCAGCGTGTGGCGCGAGCCACACATTCGGCTTGGGCCACGGGGCCCGGCAGGGAGACGTGCTGCGTCCCCAGCCTGCTGTGCACTTTACGAGGCCCCAAATTGGCATGGGGCCTCGTTCCTTCATAGCGCAACGCGCTTACATGCAGGTCTAACCCTCCCCCACTCACATGTTCTTGTCATCTTCTTCTTTTTCTTCCTTTTCATTGTGCCTCCCTTTATGTTTCTTCTTTTTTCCCATATTACCCCTCTCTTCCCAGCATGCTTTGGTTCCCTTCTCTCTATGGCTCCTAGTCCATTGTGTTCTATGTGTTTTTTTCCATATCTAAGATGGTGTCCTTCCACTTCCTGTTGGTCGCTTTCTGTTTTTTGGTATTTAAGGGCTGTGATTCTTTCTCTCCTTGCGCTGCAACACTTTCTGTTTGGATGGTGTCTTCGCCCCTGCTTCCTCGTATCCGATACTGGTTCACGTCTGTTCCAGTGTCTATTCAATTTGCTCCTGTTTCAGGAACTTTTCCTTTCAGGAGGTTTTTTTCCCCTTTCAGGTTTTTTTTTCCCTATGGCACTACTTCTGAAGGACACGGCCTGCCCTTGGCATTTCCATTGCCTGCAGTACCGTGGCTACCAGAAAGAGTCACCCTACCTGGGCCAAGGCCAAACATTCAGGAACAAGATCCTCACCACTCGTTCTGCGGACTCCAGGTTAAAGCAGCATGTAAGTCGTGACAGAACCTACCAACTCCAACCACATCGCATTCAAGGATGCCATACGCAAACATCAACAACTGATCCGCACCACCAAAAGGACCCACTTCAAAAACCGCATTGACACCAGCGCTCACAACAGTAAAGAGCTCTTTGGCATCATCAGAGGGCTCTCTGCTCCCACGACTTGCTCCAACGAACCCCCGCCATCACAGGAGTTCTGCAACTCACTCGCAACCCACTTCCGTCGAAAGATAGAAGAAATCCACAACAGCTTCAACCCCCAGACCCACCAGCTGACTACAAACACCCACGAACCCAATCCACCAAGCGACACCCACCTCCTCTACACCTGGACCCCCGTCAACAAAGAAGACACCGCCAACACCATGGCCTCCATCCACTCCGGATCACCATCGGACCCCTGCCCACACCATATCTTCAATAATGCAAATATCATCATCGCTCCCCACCTCTGCAACACCATCAACAGCTCCTTCAAGTCAGCCACCTTCCCAGAAAGCGGGAAGCACGCAGAAGTCAACACCCTGCTGCAAAAACCCAAGGCAGACCCAGACGACCGAAGAAGTACCGACCAATCTCCCTCCTCCCGTTCCCAGCCAAAGTAATCGAAAAAATCGTGAACAGCCAACTATCCCAATTCCTGGAAGACAGCAAGGCACTCGACACCTCCCAATCTGGATTCCGCAAACACCACAGCACCGAGACCGCACTCATCGCTGCCACAGACGACATCAGGATCATGCTCGATGAAGGAGAAACAGCAGCACTCTCTGCAGCCTTTGACACGGTTTGTCATCACACTCTCTGCACACGCCTCCATAACGCCAGAATCCGTGACAAAGCACTCGACTGGATCTCATAATTTCTTTCAGGCAGAACCCAGAGAGGCCACCTTCCACCGTTCATATCAGAAGCCTCCAATATCATCTGTGGCGTCCCCCAAGGCTCATCTCTCAGCCGCACGCTCTTCAACGTGTACATGGCCCCACTCGCCAACATCGCACGAACACACCACATCAACATCATTTCCGCAGCAGACGACACTCAGCTAATCCTATCCCTCACAAAAGACCCTATAGCTGCAAAAAACAAGCTCCACAACGGACTCCAAGCCATCGCCAGCTGGATGGAAGCAAGCCGCCTCAAATTAAACACAGACAAGACAGAGATCCACATCTTCGGAGCCAACTCCTCAGCATGGAACGACTCCTGGTGGCCCATCTCCCTAGGATCCTCACCACCTCCCACCACCCACGCACGCAACCTGGGATTCATCTTGGATTCCACACTCAGCATGACCCAGCAGGTCAACGCCATCTCCTCTTCTTGCTACAACACCCTCCGCATGCTCCGAAAAATCTTCAAGTGGATTCCCGTCGAAACCATGAAAACTGTCACCCACGCCCTGATCAGCAGCAGACTGGACTATGGAAACGCCCTTTATGCAGGAACAACCAAACTCCAAACAAAGCTGCAAAGAATCCAGAACGCATCCGCCCGACTCATTCTGGACGTCCCACGCCGCCACCTCAGAGTCTTACACCAGCTACCAATACCAAAGAGGATCACCTTCAAACTCCTCGTCCACGCACACAGGGCCCACCACAACACAGGCCCAACCCACCTCAACGAAAGACACACCTTCCACACCCCCATCCGCAACCTTCGCTCTGTCAGCCTCGCCCTCCCCTCCATTCCCCGCATCCACCGCACCACCGCCGGAGGAAGATCCTTTTCCCACCTGGCCGCCAAGACCTGGAACTCTGTACCGCTCCACCTTCACCAGACCCAAGACCGCTTAACTTTCAGGAAACACCTAAAGACATGGCTTTACGACCAGTAGCCCCCCCCAGCGCCTTGAGACCCTAACGGGTGATTAGTGTGCTTTATAAATCTTGTGATTGATTGATTGATTGATAAACAGGTAAGAGCCTATCAGGAGAGGTCTCGGATGTCAGCTGCTGGCACTGGCCACTCAGAGGTCTCCATTGTGCCCTCACACGTCTGCTTTCAAGATTGCAGAGGTCTGGGACACACTGGAGGAGCTCTGGGCACCACCCCTGGGGTGGTGATGGACAGGGGAGTGGTCACTCCCCTTTCCTTTGTCCAGTTGCGCACCAGAGTAGGGGCTGGGGGCTCCCTGAACCGGTGTAGACTGGCTTATGCAAGGAGGGCACCATCTGTGCCCTTCAAAGCATTTCCAGCGGTTGGGGGAGGCTACTCCTCCGCAGCCCTTAACACCTACTTGCAAAGGGAGAGGGTGTAACACCCTCTCTCAGAGGAAATCCTTTGTTCTGCATTCTTGGGACTGGGCTGCCCAGACCCAAGCAGGGCAGAAACCCATCTGTGGGTTGGCAGCAGCGGTAGCTGCAGAGAAAACCGCAGAGAGCAAGTTTGGCAGTACCCGGGGTCCATGCTGGAGCCCCGGTATTGGGGTGACAATTCCATGATCCTAGACATTTTACAAGGCCATGTTCAGAGTTACCATTGTGAAGCTACACATAGGTATTGACCTATATGTAGTTCATGCGTGTAGTGGTGTCCACGCACTCACAAAGTCCGGGGAAATTGCCCTGAACAATGTGGGGGCACCTTGGCTAGTGCAAGGGTGCCCTCACACTTAGTAACTTTGCACCTAACCTTCACTAAGTGGGGGTTAGACATATAGGTGACTTATAAGTTACTTAAGTGCAGTGAAAATGGCTGTGAAATAATTTGGACGTTATTTCACTCAGGCTGCAGTGGCAGTCCTGTGTAAAAATTGTCTGAGCTCCCTCTGGGTGGCAAAAGAAATGCTGCAGACCATAGGGATCTCCTGGAACCCCAATACCCTGGGTTCCTAGGTACCATATACTAGGGAATTATAAGGGTGTTCCAGTGTGTCAATCAGAATTGGTAAAATTAGTCACTAGCCTGAAGTGACAATTTTAAAAGCAGAGAGAGCATAAACACTGAGGTTCCGGTTAGCAGAGCCTCAGTGATACAGTTAGGCACCATACAGGGAACACATAAAGGGCACACTTTATGAGCACTGGGGTCCTGGCTAGCAGGATCCCAGTGACACAGGCTAAAACAAACATACATACAAGTAAAAATGTGGGTAACATGCCAGGCAAGGTGGTACTTTCCTACATATAGGTCTCTAGATCCTCAGTGGACCAAAGTCTATCCCAGTACAAGAAGGGTCTCAGGTTCAGGGTAAAAGAGATTGGATACACTCCATTGTTAAGTGACAATGGAAAGCAGGGAGTGCTCTGCAGAATATTTATTAAGGACCAAAAGAATCTATATTCCGCTGCAGTGAGTTAGTTGTCTTTTACATACCCCCACAACTCCGAGCCGTAGATGGCTGAAATTTTAGCTTTAACATTATAAATTTCAACAGCTGTAGAAAGGATTCTGAATTTGATTCTCTTTGCTAGTTTAAGGGTGGCCCCTGATTCCTCATGTAGCGTTAGAATGCTCTTACTTATGTGTGGTGTCCAACTAAATTTGTGTGACAGTTTCACTCCCAAGTAAACAAAATCATGCACTTACTCTAGTGGTGTGCTCAGCACTAAAATGTTATTTCTCACAGTTTTATATGGGTTTAGTGGCACAAACTTAGTTTTACAAGTGTTTAGCTCAAGCCCTCTATCAGCACAAATAATACAAAATGGTCTAGGAGAACCTAAAGCCCTGCAGGAGTTTTAGATATAAGGAGAGTATCGTGAGTGAACACAAGCACTTTAGCACTGGTTAGCAGTGGTACAGTGTATAGGGTCCTTATGACAACAAAAATGAATTAAGCAAAACAGGAGGAGAGAAGAAAAAAATGGGGGTGATCCTGCAGAGATGGCCAAGTCGAACACATGTCTTATGGTATGTAGGCACATGTCAGATGGCACCGGGAAACATATAGCTATATAGGCATGGAACACCTTCATAGGCTTACATTATTTGGTTATGCTCAGGAATGATGCCTGTGTGGAATATCCACAATATGGTTCAGAATCAAAGCTAGGATAGGTGAAGCTATTTGTGACTTTTGAATCTGTTGCTCACATCATTATTATTAACAAATGTTGATGTAAAATGGAAATTCATGTTCAGGTGTGGACAGGTTATCCACTAAAGCCTATACACCTGGTCATGTGTGTCATCCACTTTGAGTTAAAGTCTAAAATACATACGTTGAAATGCTCTTTTCACTTTAAAGTAGAGATCTTGCTTTGTCACTAGTTTGAAACACATAACTGCATACACAACAAGACTGATGGGCCTTTCTGTATTATTCTCCACAATCAGGAGCACACAGTCATGGGATGACCCTCAGGACCCAGCGAAATTGAGGAAGACTTCAGCATCAGGGTAGGTACCCACCACCACTGCAACATACCAAGTTGAGAAGGAAGATGAGTAGAACAAGACATTATCTGTTGCAGAGGCAGTTTCTCTCTGACTCTGGATCCTGTGCTAAATGTCTGAAGACACAGGCAGAAATGGCTATCATGAATACAAATGCAAAAAAAACAAGTGATGGACGGAATGCTGAACAATGTCAAACATTAACCCCCAGTACAGAGATCTGGGCCTAAATCCATCGTTTTTTTGCTGCCCATGCCATTCCAGTTTGGACCCAGCCATATGCAAATCAGTCTTGACCGTGTTCCCCATGAGAACAGTCCAGCCCGAACTGCCAGGTCAGGTCTTCCCTGGACTGGAAACAAGCATCCTGGGAACGGTTTTGGGGTTTCACCCCTCATCAGCCAGGCTAGCTTGAATCCAGTGGCATGGGAAGCACGGGACCCACGTCTGGGCATACCCTTCCCACTTAGGGCGACAAAATGCTGAACAATGTCAAACATTCACCCCCAGTACAGAGATCTGGGCCTAAATCCATCGTTTTTTTGCTGCCCATGCCATTCCAGTTTGGACCCAGCCATATGCAAATCAGTCTTGACCCTGTTCCCCATGGGAACAGTCCAGCCCGAACTGCCAGGTCAGGTCTTCCCTGGACTGGAAACAAGCATCCTGGGACCGTTTTCGGGGTTTCACCCCTCATCAGCCAGGCTAGCTTGAATCCAGTGGCATGGGAAGCACGGGACCCACGTCTGGGCACACCCTTCCCACTTAGGGTGAAAAATGCAAAAAGAACAAGTGATTTACGGAATGCTGAACAATGTCAAACATTCACCCCCAGTACAGAGATCTGGGCCTAAATCCATCGTTTTTTTGCTGCCCATGCTATTCCAGTTTGGACCCAGCCATATGCAAATCAGTCTTGACCCTGTTCCCCATGGGACCAGTCCAGCCCGAACTGCCAGGTCAGGTCTTCCCTGGACTGGAAACAAGCAACCTGGGACCGTTTTCGGGGTTTCACCCCTCATCAGCCAGGCTAGCTTGAATCCAGTGGCATGGGAAGCACGGGAGCCACGTCTGGGCATACCCTTCCCACTTAGGGCGACAAATGCAAAAAGAACAAGTGATTGACGGAATGCTGAACAATGTCAAACATTCACCCCCAGTACAGAGATCTGGGCCTAAATCCATCGTTTTTTTGCTGCCCATGCCATTCCAGTTTGGACCAAGCCATATGCAAATCAGTCTGTCCAGCCCGAACTGCCAGGTCAGGTCTTCCCTGGACTGGAAACAAGCATCCTGGGACCGGTTTTGGGGTTTCACCCCTCATCAGCCAGGCTAGCTTGAATCCAGTGGCATGGGAAGCACAGGACCCACGTCTGGGGATACCCTTCCCACTTAGGGCGACAAATGCAAAAAGAACAAGTGATGGACGGAATGCTGAACAATGTCAAACATTCACCCCCAGTACAGAGATCTGGGCCTAAATCCATCGTTTTTTTGCTGCCCATGCCATTCCAGTTTGGACCCAGCCATATGCAAATCAGTCTTGACCCTGTTCCCCATGGGAACAGTCCAGCCCGAACTGCCAGGTCAGGTCTTCCCTGGACTGGAAACAAGCATGCTGGGACCGGTTTCGGGGTTTCACCCCTCATCAGCCAGGTTAGCTTAAATCCAGTGACATGGGAAGCACGGGACCCACGTCTGGGCATACCCTTCCCACTTAGGCCTCAAATGCAAAAAGAACAAGTGATGGATGGAATGCTGAACAATGTCAAACATTCACCCCCAGTACAGAGATCTGGGCCTAAATCCATCATTTCTTTTGCTGCCCATGCCACTCCTGTTTGAAACCAGCCATATGCAAATCAGTCTTGACCCTGTTCCCCATGGGAACAGTCCAGCCCGAACTGCCAGGTCAGGTTCTCCCTGGATTGGAAGCAAGCATCCTGGGACCAGTTTCGGGGTTTCACCCCTCATCAGCCAGGCTAGCTTGAATCCAGTGGCATGGGAAGCACAGGACCCACGTCTGGGCATGCCCTTCCCACTTAGGGCGACAAATGCAAAAAGAACAAGTGATGGACGGAATGCTGAACAATGTCAACCATTCACCCCCAGTACAGAGATCTGGGCCTAAATCCATTGTTTTTTTTGCTGCCCATGCCATTCCAGTTTGGACCCAGCCATATGCAAATCAGTCTTAACCCTGTTCCCCATGGGAACAGTCCAGCCCGAAATGCCAGGTCAGGTCTTCCCTGGACTGGAAACAAGCATCCTGGGACCGGTTTCGGGGTTTCACCCCTCATCAGCCAGGCTAGCTTAAATCCAGTGGCATGGGAAGCATGGGACCCACGTCTGGGCATACCCTTCCCACTTAGGGCGACAAATGCAAAAAAAACATGGATTCAAGACATGCCACGAGGAGAATAGAAAGGTGGCCCTCTTCGCCAGGCACAGCTTATGGTGGATATTCATAAAGGCACAAGACCACCTCATCCTGAGCCACCTCTCTCATCACATTAGCAGTGTGTGCCAAGCATGAGAACAGCAGAGTACTTTATGTTTTCTCAGTGACACTCCAGTGAGGCTAAAACCTCTTGTTCCTGTCTAGCAGTCTCCTCCCAGTGCTTTGTGCGTCTCCTGATCACTTTTCACTTGGATTTTGAGGTAGAAGGATAACTCTCTTTGACTCCTGGATATACCTTTGGATTTTTAAGGACTTTTTTATGTTAAATCAAACAAGTTCAAAAAATATTTTATAAGGGTGTTTGCTTGGGCATGCACCAGAGTTTCTTTGTACTTCAATTTTCTTTTAAAAATTTATAGTGGTGGGTAGCCTAGAGTTTAAGTATGGGCCTAGTTATTATTTATTTTGCATTTCATTGATTTTACATTTTTTGTAAGGGAAAATTGTTGCACAGCTCAGTACCTTTTCTTCACGTTTGTAACATTTGCAATATTATTTTACTAGGTTGCCTAGATTTCCAAAGGGCCATCTAGACAGTAGGTCTAGTACAAGTAGTCATCAATGCATGAAAAAAATGTTTCATTGGTGTATGTTTTTAAAACTTAATTTAGGGCAAGGATGGCATTGGATTAAATAAAAAATCTTAGCTGTTGTTTGCAGTTCATATTTTTTGCATAAAGTGTATATATTGTGGGATAATATTAGATGACATTGGAGAAAGTGTGTTGTGAAGTTTTTATAGCTCAGTTACTTTTCGTGTTTTGCATTGCTGAATTAATTTTAGTATTTTCTTCAGTGTTACCACCATGCCTCTTTATGACCAGAGTGTGTGTTTGTCATTGTCCACTATTTGTCTTTGTTATACATGCCCTGTGGCCAGAGGCCATTTTGTGCAGTCTATGTCCATAGGATTGCATGTGCTTTTTGTTCTCCATGCCTCCTTGTTCGCAGTTGTTGTTGGATCATGTTGCTAGTGGCCATTTTGTGCATCCAGCCCATGTGTCTTTGCCATAGACTTTATTCGTTGGCCATGCATCCTTGCTCCTTGTTGCTTGACTATGTGGCTGGCAGACATTGTGTGCATCCAGCCAGTGTGTCTTTGCCATTGACTTGTATGTGTTTTTTATTCTCCTTGCTCCTTGATGTTGTTGTTTGACCATGTTGCTGGCAGCCATTGTGTGTATGCAGACAGTGTTGCTTCGCCATAGGCTTGCATGTGTTCTCTGTTCCCCATGCCTTCTTACTCCTTGTTGCTGTTGTTTGAATATGTGGCTGACAGACATTTTGTTCATCCAGTCAGTGTCTTTTTGCCATAGGCTTGCATGTATTCTTTGCTCCCCATGCCTCCTTGATCCTTGTTGGTGTTTGACCATGTGACTGCTGGCCATTTTGTGCACCTAGCCACTGTGCCTTTGCCATAGGCTTGCATGTGTTCCTTATTTATTCCCCATGCCTCCAGCCAGTGTTCCTTTGCCATAGGCGTGCATGTGTTCTTTGTTCCCCATGCCTCTTCCTCCATGTGGCTGGCAGTGATTTTGTGCACCCAGCCAGTGTGTTTTTGCCAATGCCTTGCATGAATTGATGTGATACTACTAATATTCTTGCAGATCATTTTAGTACATGTATAATAAACAAATATGATTCTGAGAAACATTGCTTATATTATTTCCTTACTTTTTTTGGATTTTTGCAGTTTACACCTCATTTGCCCTTTCCCCACAATTGGATTTTCTTCTTGTCCTCCCATACAAAGATTGGCAATTATTGATGATTTGTTTGATTTAAGTTTATATTTTAATTTCTTATTTTTATTTTATATGTTTATTTTTCATTTAACCTTTTATTTTTATGTTAATTGTAATTATTTTAATTTAATTTGTTTCTTTATTATTTTAATTTTGTTTATTCAATTGTTTTATTATAATATTTTATTTAATGTTTTACTTTAATTTCTTGTTTGTATATATATATATATTTTTTTTTCAATGTTTAACATTTTCATTCTAATAATTTATTTAATTCTGTATTTTGCCATGATCCATCCATAGGCGCACAGCCACGCTACAGCATTTGGTTTCTTTATGTGTATAATAATTCCATTTCCTCCTCGATACCCTGGCTGTGGTGCACTGCAGACAAATCAGCAACATAATTCTTGTTTTAATGATAATTCCATAACCCTGCACCACCTTCCCATCACAGGTGTTTTAAAGAGTATTCTATTTACCCATGCACCTCTCTCTGACTACCACAGGTGTCTCCTTTAAAACAGATTGAGATAAAGCAGAGTTATATCTGCATGTTGTGTTACCTGATTGATTTGAAGTGAAATGTTATGGGTTGGTGGTGTGGTTTGACTTTACATGTTTGATTAAAATGGCATTTATTACATAAGTAACCAACTACACTAATATCACATTTGTCTGTACTATTTTAACCTGCAACAATGCCACGTTTCACTAACTACATGTTTTTCTTACTTGGTTGCTTTTAGGTGCACAAGAGAAGAGACACATCACATCACCTGCAGTACAGCCAAAGAGAAGGCCTGTACAATGCTCCTAAGAAAGTTGTCAGTGAGAAGAAGCAGCTTTCCACTGGTGGCGTGCCAACAGCAACCTTTTTCGGAAGATGTATGCCTGCCACATCGGTCCCCCCAGGAGGAACCTGGGAGCAGTACTCCTGCATCATCTGCACCACCCCAACCTAAGCCAAAGTCTATGTCTGTCAGTGAAGCAGCCACTGCATTCATGGCAACACCGACGAGCAGTAATGTTGAATTGGAGTTTTCCCTTTTGCAAAGTAGTACCTGTAGGAAAGTCCTGCTTTTTGCCCTGGTCACCCCCAAATATTTTGGACAGGTACTGGTGGTTACTGACTCTTGGCTGTGCTCTAAGTACTGCTTACCAGTCCCAGGGCCAGTGCTCTGTGTAAAGTGGATATGAAAATTAGGCTAATTATAATTGGCAAAATTAACCTACCTATAAGTCCCTAGTATATCGTAGGGCATGTAGGTTTGGGGACCCCAGCATAGGTAGTGCCCCAATAGGAGCAATGCTGAGGTGCCCAGTGTCATTTTAAAGGCAGGTCTGCCTTGCTGGCTGCTTTTAAATTTAAGTTACACGTAAATTCGACTTTGGAATTAAAAGTAGTTCGAAAGTCTTAAACTACCTTATTTTTACATATAAGTCACCCCTAAGGTGTGCCCTATGTGCCCCTAGGTCTGGGTGCCATGTAACTATAAACAGGGACCTTATAAAAATAGTTTTAGAAGCCCTGGTGAGGTAAATCAGCCAAATTCATTTTTCCCTCATTGTAGTGAATGACCTTCATAGGCTAGAATGGTAGGACTTTATTTTAATTTTATAAGTCCCCGTTAAGTAACAGATACCACAAGTTTGGTATCAAATTAATTGTTGTAATAAATCCCACACCTTCAGTTGTTGGATTTAATACAACTTGTTCAGGTAATGAGTTTTAAACTTTACCTGAAAAGTTGCCAACTCCAGCCCTGCAGTGTTTTTGCTGCTTTGCTCTGATTGGCCAACCTCTGGCAGCGTGGCTAGACTGCCTGGATGAGGTGTGAAGTGGCCTGGCTCAACACAAAGAGATGTGCCTGGGGGAGGAGATCTCCCCTCAGCAGATGGGGAGGCAGGAAGGGGGAGGGCTGCCAAACTGGTCTTCAAAGGCAGTAAAGGACATTTGGAGCAATCCAGCAACACCCTTACATCCTGCAAACCCAGACAATTAGGTGCACCCTTGGTTAGATTAGGAGAGGGCAGGTGAGGGGTGTGTTTAGGATTTTTAGCCACACCAGTGGGTGGGCTCAGCCAGAGGTAACCTCCAAAAATCACTTTCAGCCATGATGGATTTTTGAGGAATGTTGCTCCTTGGGATTGATTTTTGCCACACTTCCCAGGAAGTGGTCATCACAGGGGAAAGGAACCTGTCCCTGATTGGAGAACGAGGACCCCCCTGTTTTTCACCGACGAGCAAGGATAAAACTGGCAGACCTGCACCCACACCTCACATCCCTATCTGATTCCAACAAGGAAGAACTACAGAAGAAGAAGGACTGCCCTGCTGGACCCCTGACCTGCACCTAGACACTGCACTCTGGAGGACTGCACCAGCTGCACATTTGGGCTTCACCACAAGAAAGACTTTGCCTGGCTTCAACTGGTTAAAGGAGGGACTCCCTGTCTGCTACAGATGAAAACTTGCTAACAAGAGTCGCCTGCACCAACTCCTGAAGAAGCCAACAAGCTGACCACTGCCTGGTGGCCAAAAAGGAGTTTGTGCCAGGTGCATTCTGGGAGTTGTAGTCCGCACCCTCAAGGAGCAACTCAGAGCTTCTGGAACTTTGGCGTGAGCTATGGACCTCAAAAGACCCTTAAAGAAGCACCTGGAAGAAGATCCAGAAGATTAGAAAACTTTTGGAAAAAAAGCTCCATAAAGGGGCCGACCCGCCGCGTCAACTCTAGTCGGCGTGCCTCAACCGCGACCCGGACTGACTTGCAGGTTCTTCCAGGTGAAGAAAATCTCGGAAAAAGCGACTAAGTCAGAACGTAGGAAGTTGACCGGGACCTCCCAGGCAGTGTATCCGAAGAGGGCTCCAAGGACGTTGGATCAAGATTCAGGTTTGCCCCGGTCGAAAGATTTTCACCTCAAAAAAACAACTAAGCCTGAAGGTAAAAATCTCCACCGAAGGCTCCGGTGATGCGTATCGGAGGAAGAGTTCCAGGAGGTCAGATTGGACTGGCGACTTGGTCCCGCTGAAGAAATTCTCCAGAAAAACGACTAAGTCCTAAGGTAAACTTTTGACCGAGGCCTCCCGTGGGCTATAGCCGAGCCGGGCTCCACCGTGGTCGTCCTTAAACTTTGACTTTGCCCCGGTCGAGGTGCGACTAGATGACCAGATTGGCACTTTTTGTTTCTATGTGCTAGAAGGCATTCATTCTTTAAAAATTCATATCTCTGGTTCCCCTATCCAATTCTATTTGTTTTGGTGTCATTTTAAAGCTAAAAATATTTCCTATTTTTATAAATTGATTTTGGATTTTTAAACAGTTTCCTGTGCTTTATTTAATTATTGTTTTGTGACATTTGAATCCTTTACGCTTTGTCTCCTAAGTTAAGCCTTGTCGCTCGTTGCCAAGCAACCAAGGGTTGAGCTAGGTTTAATTTACTGAGACCTAACTGGACCTACGTGGAGGTTAGTGGCCTATTGCTAAGTGTAGGTAATACCTGCCCTTAAAGGGAGTTTACAGATTGTGAATAGCAGTTATCAGTATTATTCAACGTTAGGGCAATAAGATGCAAGGAAGTTACTGCACAATATACTTTGCCCTATCCAGTCTTTTTTCAATGTAAGGTTATGACCAAATATTGTGGAGGGCTGATATCAGTATTATTCATTCTTGGGGGTAATTTGATGTTATGATTTTATCGCATAATGCACTTTGTCCCACTTATTGTCATGGTTTGGATCTAGATATTTTCCTTAGTCTTACTTACTCTTTTCAAGAAATTATATGCATTTGGTATTATTGGGCTGTACTATGAAACTATAAATGTATTGTTCCTCCTTTGTATTCTCGAGGGAGGGGGTTTAAACATTTCTTAAAATTTTGGTTTGATTTCAAGTATCAGGTCTTAAGTGAAGTGCAGAGATAAAGGCAAAAGATGTTGAGGAGGTGGCAGCACGGTTGACACTTTAGAGGGTGTTCCAAGAGTATCTGGATGACCCACAAGGGGTGTATGTGGATCAAAACCTATTGGTTTATTGGGATGGGATAATGCATCAATGGCCACATTTCAGCAGGCTGGCAATAAATATTTGGCTTGTCCTGTAGCCAGTGTATCTGCTGAATGTGTGTTCACTGCAGCTGGTGCAGTCGTTACAGTGAGAAGTACCAGGGTCTCGCCTTAAAATGTGGAGAGATTAATCATGATCAAAACAAACCAGCATTTTATACCGCCTGATTACACCATTCACGAAACACCAGATGAGGATGAACAGGATGATTGGTCAGAATCAAGTGTGTTTGTTGACCAACTTCTGGGTTAACCACCTGAGTTTGAGGACTAACTCTACTTCCAGTGTCGCCTTAAAACTTTTAAATTATTTCTCGTTGAACTTTCTTTCTTTACAACAAAATAATATCTAGTGGAACATTATGTTTGTGTCGGATTTATGCTGCCCCATAATTTCTTAAACACATATATGGCCGGATTGGTGTTGGGCCCATGTGAAGTGAAGAAGCCCTCATATTCCCTTCAGGATATTGGAGAAAATGCCTGCCTCCCTCACATGCCATTGCCTATCCTTTTTTTACATCACCTAGCAGGGCTGCCCCAGAAGATCATTGATTAAAACACTGCCAGTGCCAATGTCAAATTCCACTGTGTTGCTACCATCAAAGAGGAGATAATATTTTCTGTCAACACACTGTGCTTGGATTGGAAGAGGTAACTACTTGCTTTTGCACCAATGAGGGGTAATATGTTGAGTGATTTTGAGTGATGATTAATGATGTATGTGGTGTCTGACAATGAGAGAGGTCAGTAGACACCAACCTTTCCATATGGCTGTGTGTGAGAAGGTGCTCTGTGCCAAGCAGAGCTCTGAGGTGGTGATTCTTGATCCTTACTTAAACCTTTGCAAGATGACAGGATGCACTCTGGTGTCAACTGCCAGGCTCCTGTAACAAAACATTGAAATGCATTGGAAGCAAAGGGAGATTTATGCCCTTATTTTTTAGTATGAGTTTATTTTGAGTCATTAACACATTTCTTGAAAATTAGGTTTTGCTGAAATACTTATGATCATTCTGTTCCCTCACATTATATTACAATGGATAGTGTGGTGGGAGTTTAAACTATTATTTAACTTACTTTGTTAAGGTACAGCAAAATTACATTGTCTGATTCAGTGTGTACAGTTATTCAGTATTGTCACTGAGAGTGTGGGTATGGTAGACTCTCATGCAACTGACAATAGGCCAGATGCTAGTGGTCTTGTCCTGGTGGAAGATTTGTCTCTACCTGCAGTGTGTATTCTATTTCAAATACTTTTCTCCTAGGGAATAGAGGCACTTGGACCAAAGATTGCCGGCATTGTCCAAATTAACATTCTACCTATTACCCCTTTGCTTTTAACTGTATGATATGTTACGGTAAAAAAGTAAACACACCAAGCTGTCTACAGTAATTGCACTTTGAAATACTGTTCTATCACTACCTTTGAGCTCCGTGTTCCTGGACCCCTTTTACAACGTTGAAAGGTGGAGAGCTCTATCTGATCTTTGCATCCACTGATTAGATTGGTGCATGTAGTTATCTGAAAGTACAAACATAACTGCCCCCTTTAAATATCTGATGCCTAGAGCAAATCACTGAAGTCCCTAACCAATGAAAATCCCATTTTCACTTCACCTCCACCATGTTAGCTCAGGCTCCCAGAGACCTGCTCCACGCTTTAGTATCCAATGAGTAGATGCAGAGTGAAATGCTATAAACAGAGATTCACTCAAGCAATCACCTCCAGAATATTAAAAACTGAAGCATCACAGACTTCTTTTAAAATAGCTCAAGTGCTTACTGTATTTACTAGGTATGTTTTTGCTAATGGGTCGGTCAATTCTTTAAAAAGATTAACAAAAATAATTTCCAGTGTACATTAACAAGATCTAAACAGGCTTTTATATATGATCACGTTCCAGAAAGCTGAGGTGCTGTTTCATTACTCCTCAGCATGGTTCAGATTCACTGTTATGTCCCAATTGTTTCTTACCACTGGTAGAGTGTCTCTTGGAGCCAAGCAACCCTTCAGAAATAAAAGTAAAATATTCACTCTATAAACACATTGCTTTCCATCTGAAGCATCAATAGCTACAACACATTGTTTATGCAACAGTCTCAGTATTCCAAAAATGTAATTTGTAAATTTTAATTTCATGCCTATGTCTTCCTACGGAATAAGTATGCACAAGCACAACATGCACTCACATATACATGCATAACGTTTACTTACATCAGCATCAGATTCCTGCAAGCATGTAGATCAATGTATTCTGCTTGGGCTTCCCAGTTCCAGCTGAAGCTTTTAGGAACGGAAGTCAATGACAAGCCAAAAACTGACATGTAATTAAGCAGCGCTGCCACAACTTATTTTTATGGCCCAGGTGAGGACGACAGCACCCTAAAAGGCACTGGTGCCTAAACAAGCCGAGCCAGCCTGTAAAAAAATGCCCAAGTCAAACCTCCCCTAGAAAAGGACTGGGACGTTATTAACCAAAGCATTATTCCCTAATCCCGATGTCACCAAAGCAGTGAGTGTGCCAGTAAACTCCACTCCATCAGCAGTGGGTGGAGTTTGTCAAACTTTGTGCTCCTAGCGGAGTGGCAAAAACTCTGGGAACACCACAAGCAAAGATATTATAGGCAGGACTACTGGCAGCTGGCAGGGGTGTCAGTGATATCATCGCTTGGAGGATGGAGCTTGGGGATGGTGTGCTGCTAAACTGGGGCCCGGGTCAGAGGCCGCTATTTCTGCCTCTTCATTATTTAGGCCCAGCTGCCACTGGTATTCTTCCTCGATAGTCTCCAGTCCCTGCCACCACAGATGGACAGCTATCTCCTAGTGGATGGTGCTGGTGGGCCAGCAGAAGTAGCTATGTTGAGAAAAACAAAAAGAAAAAAGACAAATTGTAAACAGTGCTCTTTCCAAACACTTGTTAAAAATTAAGTAGTGGGTAGTACAGTAGCAGTACATTGCTGGAACCCTAGGAACATTGACATTTAATGTGAATATGATTAGGAGAGTCACAGGGCCAATTTCTTTGACCCACACATGTTTCACATAAAATCACTGACTGTCTGGTAGAAAAGAATTAAGGCAGAATAACACCAAATAAAAAAAAAATGATTTGATTTTTTTTCTTTTAAATTATTTTTCTAGATCCCCTGCTCAGACGGCTTGAAGGGAATAGGAAGATTATGCCGGTGTGTAGGCATGGATGGGACACAAAAGTCCTAGCGTATGTATGCGGATGATATAGCCATTATAACTTCCAATCCGAATTCAGCACTGAAAGAAATCGAAGAGGTGACGACCAAGTTCGGGATGTTCTCTGGGTATTTGTTAAATAGAACCAAAACACAGTTGTTGGTTAACCAATATACAAATTCTCAGGACAATCGGAGGGTGGAGCATGCAGTTTACTTGGGTATCAATATTTCACCAAGAGTAGGAGAAATCATCAACCTGAATTTAGATCCAATACTTGCGAAGGCTAAAAACGATATGCATAGATGGAATAATTTGCATATGACTATAATGGGGAGGTGTAATATGGTCAAAATGATTCTCCTCCCAAAATTATTGTATATATTCCGGGCCATACCCTTGAACTTCACAAATTCTTGGTTTGAAGATATGGACCGGGTAGTTATGAGATTTATTTGGGCATATGGCAAGTGTAGAAGATCGGGTAAGTTTATGTCTCTACCTCGGGAAAAGTGGGGGTGGGCCTTGCCTAATATGAAGCTATATCAAATGGCAGCAGCATTTCAATATATGCGCCCATTATGGGGGGAAAGAGCACGGGAGAATGAGGTTGAAGATGCTCCCAATATTTATGAGCTGCTCGTGGGATCCGCCGCCAATGGGTGTTTGTTAACCTTCCATGAACCTGGGTATTATAAGAAAGCTCGATACAAGGTATTAGAGGTGGCCTATAAATGCTGGCGGCCATGGCGTATAAAGAACGGGCTTGGAAGATTTAACTATTATACCCTAATTAAGAATAATCCGTAGCTTCCGGAAATATTTAAGGATAACTATATGGCAAAATGGGCCTCCAAAGGCATAGTGAGGTTATGAAACTTTTTCAACGATTCTGGAATGAAGGCGTTTATGAGTCTTCAAGAACGGTACAGTTTAGAACAAAGGGATTTTTTTAAATTTCTACAGGTACAAGACTTTTTGGGCAAGAAAACGGGGGGGGCACAGGGGTTTAAAAGTAACCTACTGTTAAAAGGTATTCTGGGGGAATCTAATATGACTATCAAATTAATTTATTCCTTATTGATGGCAGAACAACCCAATGATTTGGGGAAGCACAGTGAAAGGTGGAACGGCAAATTGGTTGATGGAAGTGCTAATTTTCTCAAATCACTTGAATTAGGACACACTATGCTACTCTCTTCGTCTCTACAAGCACAACATTATAAGACCATGTTCGACCTGTACTATACACGGCCCACCTTGTTAAGTGGGGGGGCTCACAAGGAATTAACTGTCCAAGGTGTGGGGTCCACGGAACAGATATAGTTCATATGTTCGCCACGTGCATGGAATTAACGACATTGAGAGATGGCATGCAACTCGTGATAAAAGAAATATTGGGGTATGACGTGGTCCTTACCCCGTAGATCATGGTCTTAGGGGTCGCTGAGCAAATAAGGGGACGACAGAGAGCGTTTATTTTCCTTGCTATTGTGGTTTATCGATTATGTATTTCCTCTGCATGGGTGAACCCGCAAACCACTGTCGTGGCAGCAGTGGCTGGGCCGGTTATTATCTGTGTATCATCTGGAAATTGCCCTGTATGAATGGAAGGGGAGATTGGCTAGGAAGAAAGGCAAAGCTATTTGGGGACAATTTCAGAATTGGCTTTTGGCCAATGAATGAAGGCTCAATCTGAGGTTTTATCTGGATGATAAATGAGGAAAGAGTCCCTTTCCAGCCGAATGAGAAGATGTAATCATATATATATATATTTTTTTTCGCGAACTGTATGTTTATTGGCAATGATGTATGAATGTAATTATCTCTCTTCCATTTCCCAAAATAATAAAATAAAAAAAAAGAATTTAATTATTTTTCTAGTAACTAAACAATACTTTGAGTGGGAAAAAATAACTGCCTTTTATTTATGAATAAGGCATTATGTACTAAGTATGGAGTCTAAGTTGTTGTGCTAAATTAATGAAGGCATAGTAGCTAGCGCTTTGGGTACTTTGACATTTTCTGCAGCTGCTGCAGCTGTAGTCGACAATTATCTATCTTTAATTCCAATGGCCTGCTCTTCTCCAAATGCCTTTCACTTTCTACCCTGACTCCAAAGAGGCAGGTGAATAATACATAATATACTATGTCACACATGCCACATATAGCATGCAGATTTTATTATCCTGTCTGCTGTAAGTAGACTTTGAGGAAATGATGCACTACAGGGAAACGAACAGGCTATATATATTGTATTTGGCATATTCATCACAGAGTATCCCTTAAGCCAAACTTTAAATCAAACCAGGCACTTAGTTCCGCTTAACTCACTGGCCTAGCCCACCAAAACAAATGTATTTGCTGGGCAGTAAGGAATGGAAACTGGATGTACTCTTCTGAAGGGTAAGGTAGAGGGATTAGGCGGGTAGGTAGAGCTTTTGCTATAGAATAGAGGGTTTCACTGATCATTGATTCATAATGTGCCTAAGCTTTGGCTTATTCAGTCGCTGTAATAAATGAAAGTCTGAAGGGAAAAATCTGAACAGGCTTAAAATATATCTGTTATGGGAAACCTTGAAATATATTTTGGAATCATTTCACATGGCTATAAAAATGTGGCGCATGCCAAAAATTGATTTTTCAACTTTTTTGGTAGGCTTGGATGGAAGAACTCAGGTAAGAATAAAGGAGTGAAGTACTAAGAGGTGACTGAGTGGGCACAGGGAAACACACCTTGTGTGTTCAGTTTGCAATGCATTGAAAACTTTGTAAATGCCACATTAACTGAAGTAGATGCACATTGTACAGTCAGCACTACAGTCACAAATTGAACCACACTTCACTTCCTCAGTCATCGGTGGTGAAATGTCATGGGCAGGACAGGGGTTGATGAATGATAATAGGTGGGATACATATCTGCCTCGCTTAACAAATACAGTGAGTCAACGGATTAGAACAAAAATTAAAATACCTCTTGTAGGAAGGTAGCCTCTTTCTAGCCTTGTTACCCCCACTTTTGGCCTGTTTGTGAGTATATGTCAGGGTGTTTTTACTGTCTCACTGGGATCCTGCTAGCCACGGCCCCAGTGCTCATAGTGGAAACCCTATGTTGTCAGTGTGTTTGATATGTGTCACTGGGATCCTGCTAGCCAGGACCCCATTTCTCATAAGTTTGTGGCCTATATGTGTTCCCTGTGTGGTGCCAAACTGTATCACTGAGGCTCTGCTAACCAGAACCTCAGTGTTTATGCCCTCTCTGCTTTTAAAATTGTCACTGCAGGCTAGTGACTATTTTCACCAATTCTGATTTGCACACTGAACACCCTTATAATTCTCTAGTTTATGGTACCTACGTACCTAGGGTATTGGGGTTCCCTATGGGCTGCAGCATTTCTTTTGCCACCCATAGGGAGCTCAGACAATTCTTACACAGGACTGCCACTGCAGCCTGAGTGAAATAAAGTCCACGTTATTTCACAGCCATTTTATACTGCACTTAAGTAACTTATAAGTCACCTATATGTCTAACCCTCACTTAGTGAAGGTTAGGTGCAAAGTTACTAAGTGTGAGCTAAGTGTGAGCCAAGGTGCCCCCACATTGTTCAGGGCAATTTCCCCAGTCTTTGTGAGTGCAGTGACACCATTACACACGTGAACTACATATAGGTCAATACTTATATGTAGCTTCACAATGGAAACTCCAAACATGGCCTTGTAACATGTCTAAGATCATGGAATTTCCCCCCCAAGCCAAATGTGGTATTGGGGTGCCAATCCCATGCATACCCGGGGCTCCAGCTTGGACCCCGGGTAATAACAAACTAGCTCTCTGGCGTTTTCTTTGTAGCTATCGCTGCTGCCAACCCACAGACAGGCTTCTGCCCTCCTGCGGTCTGGGCAGCCCAGTCCCAGGAAGGCAGAACAAAGGATTTCCCCTGAGAGAGGGTGTTACACCCTCTCCCTTTGGAAATAGGTGTTAAGGGCTGGGGAGGAGTAGCCTCCCCCAGCCTCTGGAAATGCTTTGAAGGTCACAGATGGTGCCCTCCTTGCATAAGCCAGTCTACACCGGTTCAGGGAGCCCCCAGCCCCTGCTCTGGTGCGAAACTGGACAAAGGAAAGGGGAGTGACCACTCCCCTGTCCATCACCACCCCAGGGGTGGTGCCCAGAGCTCCTCCAGTGTGTCCCAGACCTCTGCAATCTTGAATGCAGACGTGTGAGGGCACAATTAAGACCTCTGAGTGGCCAGTGCCAGCAGGTGACATCAGAGACCCCTCCTGATAGGCTCCAAATCCTCCTCTGAGGGTTATTTAGGGTCTCTCCTGTGGGTTTCTCTTCAGAAAATTAATGCAAGAGCTGACCAGAGTTCCTCTGCACTTCTCTCTTCAACTTCTGCCAACGATTGACCACTGACTGCTCCAGGACGCCTGCAAAACTGCAACAATGTAGCAAGAAGACTATCAGCAACATTGTAGCACCTAATCCTGCCGGCTTTCTAGACTGATTCCTGGTGGTGCATGCTCTGAGGGCTGTATGCCTTCACCCTGCACTGGAAGCCAAGAAGAAAGCTTCCGTGGGTTGATGGAATCTTTCCCCTGCCAACGCAGGCATCAATCTTCTGCATCAGCGGTCCTCTGGGTCCCCTCTCATCGTGACGAACGTGGTCCCTGGAACACAGGAGTTGGATCAAAGTGACCCCGACAGTCCTGTGGTCCTTCTGTCCAAATTTGGTGGAGGTAAGTCCTTGCCTTCCCACGCCAGACAGTAATCATTTGTACTGCGTGATCTGCAGCTGCTAGGGCTTCTGTGCACTTTTGCAAGGATTCCTTCATGCACATCCTAGACCAGGTCCCCAGCACTCTGTCCTGTATTGCTCAACTCACTGAGCTGACCTCCGACTTCGTGAGACCCTCTTTTGTTGTGCTGAGATGACCACCATGCTCAGATTTCTTGAATGCCTGTTCAGGTGCTTCTGCAGGTGCTGCCTGCTTTTGCATGGGCTCTCTCTGTTGCTGAGCATGCCCTCTGTCTCCTCCTCCAAGGGGCGACCTCCTGGTCCTTCCTGGGCCCTGGCAACACCCAAAATCTTTAAACGTGACTTTTGCAGCTAGCAAGGCTTGTTTTCAGTCTTTCTTCATCCTCCAGCACGCCGTGGGACATCTTGTGACAAAAGGAGAAGTTCCTGGCACCTTACGTTGTTGCAGAATCTTCAGCTTCTTCCACCCAGAGACAGCCCTTTGGACCTTCATCCTGGATTTAGTCGGCTCCTGCCCCCCCTGGACACTTGCATGACTCTTGGACTTGGTCCCCTTCCTTTACATGTCCACAGGTCCAGGAATCCATCTTCAGTGCTTTGCAGTCAGTTGTTGGCTTTGCAGAATCCCCTATATCAACTTTACTGTCTTTTTGGTGGGGTGGGGTATCTTGGACACCCTTAGTGTTTTCTTACACTCCCAGCGACCCTTTACACACTACACTAGGCCTGGGGTCCATTTGTGGTTCGCATGACACTTTTGGAGTATATGGTTTGTGTTGCCCCTAGGCCCTTTTGTCTCCTATTGCATTCTATTGTGTTTACAGTGTTTGCACTACTTTTCTAAGTGTTTTACTTACTTGATTTTTGGTTTGTGTGTATATTTTGTGTATATTACTTACCTCCTAAGGGAGTATATCCTCTGAGATACTTTTGGCATATTGTCACTAAAATAAAGCACCTTTATTTTTAGTAACTCGGAGTATGGTGTTTTCTTGTGATATAGTGCTATATGATATAAGTGGTATAGTAGGAGCTTTGCATGTCTCCTAGTTCACCCTAAGCTGCTCTGCTATAGCTACCTCTATCAGCCTAAGCTGCTAGAACACTGCTAATCTACAAATAAGAGATAACTGGTCCTGGCACAAGGTGTAAGTACCATCAGGTACCCACTATAAATCAGGCCAGCCTCCTACACCTCCCACTTTGAACCATAGCTTTGATAACCATAAAACAAAATAAGTGAAGTAGGTGAGCAGCAAGCTTGTCTCCAGAAGAGCTGCCTTGTTTATTCATCCGAGCAATTATCCAGTCATCCTTTCATTCTTCAAGCTTTACTTTCTCTCATCCAGTCTTTCGCCAAAATTTCCAATTCAAAATCCATCCATTCATTATTTACCCTTGCTTTCAATCATCCTTTCACCCATCCCTCCATTTACCCAGTACTCACCCACACATCCTTTCATTCATCTCACCCACCCTGCAAGTCTTCCCCATGGACATCTACGCCATGCTCCACGGGAACACCAACGTCGACGAAGACGATGGTGAGTACAGCCGCCTAGCACATAAGGGAGGGAGGGAGGAAAAGGACACACACACCATACACACAACCAGCTGCAGACGAAAAACAATGGCACACAACACATGGCATAATAATGCAAGGACAATAAAAATACAGTAATGAGAATTTATTGATTGTGAACAGCTACCAAAAGAACCAATTGTATGAAACAGAAAAAATGTACAGAAAGGGCCAATGCCGAATCCAACGAACTAAGGGACCACATGGCCATAGGGCTCAGTACAAGGCCCAACTAGAATCCTGACTTCATCCTGATATAACTCTGCAGGGGCATCAGTTTGCAAGTGGGCAGGCACCTCAGGGGGATGTGGGGGGCACCTCAGCCAAAGTCAGGAACAAGCCCACTGGTTCCGGAGGGAGCTCCATTTTGACATCTCTGTCCTGGGGAGTGCAAGGCCACAGTCTCTGGAGTGGGTGACTTTCCCACTGGTTCTGGAGGGGGCTCCATGCCCATTACTCTGTCCTGGGGAGTGCAAGGCCACAGTCTCTGGAGTGGGTGACTTTCCCAATAGTTCTGGAGGAGGCTCCATGCACATTACTCTGTGCTGGGGAGTGCAAGGCCATAATCTCTGGAGTGGGTGACTTTCCCACTGGTTCTGGAGGGGGCTCCATGCCCATTACTCTGTCCTGGGGAGTGCAAGGTCACAATCTCTCAGGTGGGGGCATGCCCACTGCTTCTGGAGGGGACCCATTATACAGTAGTCCCTGAAGCGTGGCCTACATGTCTTCCGCTGGTGGTGATGGCTGCACGGTGTCATCTGGAGGTGAGGGCTGCACAGTGTCAGTAGTTGAAGGTGCCTCCTGGGCAGCTTCTGCTGGAGGTGAGGGCTAAAGTGTGGTGGCAGGTGGAGGTGCGTCCTGGGCAGCCTCTGCTGGAGGTGAGGGATGCACTTCCTCAGCTGGCGGTGGGGGCCCTGTGACCACTGGTGGTTCTGGATGTGTCACCATGACAGCCTCCGCTGGAGTCTTGGGCTTCTTCCCCTTCATAGCAGGAGGCATGGGATGCTTACCCTTCGTGGCAAGGGTTGAGGGCTTCTTCCCCTTCATGGCAGGTTGTGCATGCTCCTTAGCCTTCTGGGCAGGAGTCGAGGGCTCCCTTCCTTTCATGTGGTGATGGCTGCACAGTGTCATCTGGAGGTGAGGGCTGCACAGTGTCAGTAGCTGAAGGTGCCTCCTGGGCAGCTTCTGCTGGAGGTGAGGGCTAAAGTGTGGTGGCAGGTGGAGGTGCGTCCTGGGCAGCCTCTGCTGGAGGTGAGGGATGCACTTCCTCAGCTGGCGGTGGGGGCCCTGTGACCACTGGTGGTTCTGGAGGTGTCACCATGACAGCCTCCGCTGGAGTCTTGGGCTTCTTCCCCTTAATAGCAGGAGGCATGGGATGCTTACCCTTCGTGGCAAGGGTTGAGGGCTTCTTCCCCTTCATGGCAGGTTGTGCATGCTCCTTAGCCTTCTGGGCAGGAGTCGAGGGCTCCCTTCCTTTCATGGCAGGAGGTGCAGGCTCCTTTCCCTTCATGGCAGGAGGTGTGCGATCCGTAGCCTTCCTGGCTGGTGGAGTGGGATCCTTCATTGACTTGCTACCACGACTAGGTGGTGCCACCACTGTCCACGTGGACTGTTTGGCTGAGGTGCTGGGTTGGGTCATTGGGACCCTGCTCTCACAGGGAGGACAGGGGGAGGCGGGGAGAAGAGGTCAAGTTGGGCAAGGACTTGCTACCACGACTAGGTGGTGCCACCACTGTCCGCGTGGACTGTTTGGCTGAGGTGCTGGGTTGGGTCATTGGGACCCTGCTCTCACAGGGAGGACAGGGGGAGGCGGGGAGAAGAGGTCAAGTTGGGCAAGGAAATGTTTCTTAGGGATGGTGAGGCGGGATGAGGGAGGAGGGATGGGAGTGGAGGTTGAGGGAGTGGTTGTAGGAGGTATATGTCTGCTGGATTTGGGTGCAGGTGCATGGGCAGTGCGTTGATGTGAGGTGGATGACTGTTGGGGGTGTGAGTGCTAACGTTTGTTTCCTTTAGGAAGGGGGGGCAGACAGGGTGGGAGAGGACACATGGGACACGTGAATGGATGTTATGGAGGTCTCTGCCAGGGAGGTGTGTGTGCTGCTTGGTGTGGTGATGCTGGTTGTGGCTGTTGATGCAGTACATGCAGGTGTGAATATGGATGAGATTGTGAGGGAGGTGGAGGAAGAGAAGGAGGGGGAAGGCAGTCTGGTGTTTGTGCGAGTGCTTGTGAGATGAAGTGTGGTGCCTGTGTTTGACTGTGACACTCTTGGGTGTTGTCTTGTGTGCATGCTCGTCTGTATGTGTGAATGGGATGGGTTGGGGTTGAGGAGACTGGGACTGGGAAGTGGTAGTTGGAGGGGGGCAGTAGGAACAGGGACAATGGCTGCCATCAGAGAGGAGGCCAGAGCCTGAATGGATCTCTGTTGGGCTGTCAATCCACTGTGGATGCCCTCCAGGAATGCATTGCATTGCTGCATCTGGGATGCCAGCCCCTGGATGGCATTCACAATGGTTGACTGCCCTACAGAGATGGACCTCAGGAGGTTAATAGCCTCCTCACTGAGGGCAGCAGGGTTCACTGGGGCAGGGCCTGAGGTGCCTGGGTGAAAGAGATGTCCACCCTCCTGGGTTAGCGGGCACGGGAAACTCGCTGAGGGGCTACTGGAAGGGTGGTGCTGGTATGGGGGTGGTGGCTATACCTGCAGCTGGGGTGGTCACAGAGGTGTCTGCCACCAACAGGGAGCTTCCATCGGAGGAGGTATCTGAGTCTGTGTTGTCACCTTCTGTCTCCGCCGTGGTGCTCCCCTCGCCCTCCGTTCCACTGGTTCCATCGGCATCAGTGGACTCTGCCTCCTGGGTCCTGTGGGATGCAGCTCCCTCTGTCGCTGGTGCCCCTGCTCCTCCACCATATGATGCTAATGCACACATGGACAGGATGACAGAAAAAAATAGGGGGGAGAGAGAAAAAGGAAACACGGGGTCAATTACTGCACCAACACCACAGTTGGCATACACAGCATTGTCACACACAGGGATCAGGCTTGAGCACTATGCATTGCACTGCCAGTGATTTGGCTAGACTCCACGGCAAGATGAGGGCCACACACCACCAACTGCACCCCTCCTGGTACCCACAGATCCCTGGCTGACATGGAATGCTAACAAGATAGGTTACCTGCATTTGCCAAACACACATTACCCTTGAGCAGAATTACTCTGCAATGTCTAGCCCGGCCATAGGGGTACCCACTAACTCACATCCACCACCCGGATCCCATGGCACCTGCCAATTATTGTAATAATTCCCACTGTACTTACCCCCTTATGGGTGCTGTGATTCCCTCAAGCACCCATCCTGCTCTGGGTAGGCCACCGCCAGTATGCAAGCCATCAGGGGGGTCAGGTTTCGAAAGGCACCCCTTCCTCGTTGGGAGGCCATCCCCAGCTGGGCCTCAGCGGTCTTCCATTCCCAGCGTCTCACGTCCTCCCACCGTTTTGGACAGTGGGTGCTCTGCCTGCCATAAACCCCCAGGGTCCACACGCTCTTGGCAATGGCACGTCATAATCCCTTCTTTTGATGGGCGCTGACCTGCAGAGGTAATGTAGATAGGAGGGCACCATTAACCATACAATCCAGCCTGTCACACTTATGGCCCACCAATCCCATTTCTGTCACCACTGGCACACTCATCGGCCGGCGCACACCAGGTACACCACCAGAAGACATTCCCCCACCGATGACACAATGCTTGCACACACATCTCCATGCATCCTTCACACATGCATCGTGCCTAAGGTGTACTCACCTGTTGGTCTGGATGCCCATACAGCAGTCCGTACTAAGGTAGGATCCCATCCACCAATTGCTCCAACTCCTCTGAAGTGAAGGTAGGGACCCTTTCCCTGGGTTACACGGGCCATGGCAGGTTCCAGACACGGGTCACAGCAGCACACACAGTGTAGGTGTTCTCCTGTTGAAGGTCTGGAAACAAGTGAGGAATCAGATAGAAAATGACAGTCACGTCCGAGGCGGTGTACACAAACACCGCCGGCGCAGATCCCCATTGGCCACTGTACTCCATAGAGCCCCATATTATCCAATGAAGAATTGCACTGCGGTGCAAGGCTGCCTTCCGCCACGATGCCCAACATCAGCAGAGTTACCTCACTTCCACCTGTCCCTACTTACAGGACAGGCAGTTGCCATTTCATGGTGGAGAACAATGCTCCTATCAACCTTAATTGCGTCACAGCCTAGATTAGCACATACCTCGCCATTCCCACTGTCCCATCACATGAATGCATTATGTGTACTGAGGTTGTGGTTCCATTGTTCAAATTGTGACAGCCTACTCTTGTGTCCCTTAGATACCTACCACTTTGGATGAATGGGAGAAGGAGACATACCCCCATGTACAGACCCCTGGTGGACTTGACTACACTGGAGGAAAAGGCACATTATACTCACCTATAGACTGGACAGAGCCACAATAACTAAGCTGTGAACCGAATTGGAGCCTGACCTGATATCTGCTATTCGTTATCCCTCTGGGATCCCCCCTCTTGTGCAAGTGGTATCAGTGCTCCATTTCCTGACAACTGGTTCTTTCCAGGTGACAGTGGGCTTGGCAGCAGGAATGTCACAGCCAATGTTCTCAATCATGCTGGCAAGAGTTTTGTCGGCCCTGGTGAAACACATGTGCAGCCACATAGCTTTTCCCAAGTGGAACATTTGGCCACAGTGAAATCCAGATTCTATGCAATGGGACATATACCCAATATTATTGGGGCGATTGATGGAACACAAATTGCATTTCTCCCCCCTGCCAAAATGAACAGGTGTTCAGGAATCGAAAGAGTTTCCACTCACTGAATGTGCAAA
The DNA here is from genome assembly GCF_031143425.1 of Pleurodeles waltl. NCBI lineage: Eukaryota > Metazoa > Chordata > Amphibia > Caudata > Salamandridae > Pleurodeles > Pleurodeles waltl. The sequence goes on from NC_090439.1 coordinate 691,839,655, forward strand.
TGATGTGCCTGGCAGACCAGTACATCTCCCACATCAGTCCTGGGTCAGTGGATGATGACTTTGTTCTGAGGAACTGCAGCATCCCAAATGTGATGGCCCAACTACAGAGGCACAGGGTGTGGCTAATAGGTGAGCCATGGTCCCCACCCATTGTATGTTAGTGTATGCCTTCAGGTGTCATCCCCAAATCATTGTGTGAGTCAAAATATTGTCCCTCAATACTTGCAGGTGACTCCGGCTACCCAAACCTATTGTGGCTGCTGACCCCTGTGAGGAATGCCCGGACAGGGGCTCAGGAACTTTATAATGAGGCACATGGGTGAACCAGAAGGATCATTGAGAGGACCTTCGGGCTCCTGAAGGCCAGGTTCAGGTGCCTCAATCTCACAGGTGGATCCCTGTTCTAATCACCCGGGAAGGTCTGCCAGATAGTAGTGGCATGCTGCATTTTACACAACCTGGCCCTCAGATGGCATGTACCCTTTCTGCAGGAGGAGGGGGCTGGAAATGCCCCTGTGGCAGCAGTGGACCCTGAGGACAGTAAGGATGATTAGCCTGAGGATGAGTATGAGGACAACCGAACATTAATTATCTGTCAATACTTCCAATGACACACAGATGAGACAGTGCAACTGACCATTCCTCTGACTATTGATGTATTCTGTATGACTGTAGCATGATGGCATTAACTTCCTTTGCATCTCAACTTACTGTCACCTATGGCTTGTCATTTTACAGCTGTTGGTGATATAACAACTGTGTACTGATGTGATGACTACAGACAGCTACATGTCCTTATTTCTATGCTCTCACAGTGCTCAGATTATTTGCACTAGATGTGACTGTTTCCATAAATGCACATTTTCAAAACACAAAATACTAGTAGTCAAGTTGTGTTCAAGGGTGTTTATTGTAGTGTTATGAAATTGAGGGAAAAGTGCAATGGAATGGGGTGATGATGGAGGAAAGTCCAGGGTATTGTTCCAAGCTGTTTGTAGCACAGGTCCAGTGTCCAAGGGGCTGTAGGAAGGGGAGCAAAGGCTGGATGGGAAACAAGGGGGACAATCAGGAGAGACTTCTCTCCTGACGGTGGTCTTGGCTTGCAGGGAATGTTTGCGGGATGGTTCACCTTCTGCAGGAGGAGGTGTGCCAGTGGCCTGTGGGTCCTGTGGCGGGGCCTCCTGCCCACTAGCTGCAGCAGAGGTGGAGGGCTGGTCAATGAACTGGCTAGTGGTAGGGGCCCACTGCTGTGCTGTTGCCTGTTCCCTGGGCCTGTCCTCTCCCTGGTCTTCCCAGTGTCCCTGTTGGCCTGTGCCTCTGTCCCCTGAACGGTGTGGCCTGGGGTCCCTGTACCGGTGGGCACACTACTGATTGATGTGTCCAGGGGAAAGAGGTGTAAGTACGCTGGGTGGGTGCTGTGGTGTTGGATACTGATGGGGGAGGCTCTGTGGTGGACTGTGAGTGAGCTTGGGTGATCTACTGTCCAGTGGTCCCTGATGGGCCAGGTTGTTGGTCCAAATCCTAAAGTCCAGAGTTACTGTCATCACTGGGGGCATCTTCTGTTGGGGGACTGGACAGTCAGTGCACCTCCTCTCTGCTGACATTGGCTGAGGCACCTGTGGGGATGTAAGTGATGTAATATGCTTCATGCCTGTTAATGTGTATGACATATTGTACATCCCTGGTTTTCACTCTATCGTTGCTGTTGGTGATGTATTGTGTGGATATTAGTTTCCCTATGCTGTGCATGCTTTGGTGATGGGTGTCCATACATTGGTATGGCATGCAGGATTTGGCATTGGGGTTAGTCATCTGCGTTGGTGCAGTGTTTGGGGTGGAGTGATGCGAGTGAGGGTGAGAGAGAGTGATGGCATGCATGCGGTTGATAAGTGGTAAATGTTGACTTACCAGTGTCCAGTCCTCTGGCTACTCCAGCGAGTCCCTCAGGATGTGGTAGTGCCAAGTTTTGCTCCCCCCATGCTATGGGGAAGGAGGTGGGGCTCCACTGCCAGTTCTCTGTATGGTGAGCTGGTTCCTTGCTGCCATGGAACGTGCCTTCCCCCGTAGGTCGTTCCACCTCTCCCTGATGTTGGCTCTTGTTCTTGGGTGCTGTACCACTGCGTTCACCCTGTCCACAATTCTCCGCCATAGCTCCATCTTTCTGGCAATGGATATCTGCTGTACCTTGCTCCAAACAGCTGTGGCTCTACCATGACTATTTTCTCCACTATGACCCTTAACTTCTCATCAGTGAAACGGGGGTGCCGTAGTGGGGACATGGGTGTTGTGTGGTGTGTGTTGATGAGAGTGTGTTGAGTAATCTGGTGGGGTGTGTGATGTGGGGTGCGTGATGGATGGATGGGTGTATGTGGTGTGTGTGTCTAGTTGTCTCTTTGCTGTTCGTGTCAATCTCCTGGCAGTAATTGTTGTTTGTGGGTAATGTGGGTGTATGTTTTATAGTGCTGTGGATATGTGGGTGTGGTGTGTGTATGAGTGTCAGGTATGTGTTTTTAGTATTGGCCAATGCAGTATTGTTTTGTATGTGGGTGTCCATTTTGAGCCTGGCTGTATGTACCGCCAATGGTTTACCGCCATTGAAAGTCTGCCGTGGTGATTCGTGGGTCATACTATGGTGGGATTTGTTCTGTTGGCGTAACGGTATGGGTGTTGGTACTGCCACTTTAGCACTGACCTTTGAGCAGGCAGAATTGTGCATGTGGCAGTATTCTGTCAGATTAGTGTGTGTGTGTCATAATATGGCAAACGGATATTCACCACCGTGGCGGTATGTTGGTGGCCGTCACCATGGCGGTAAGTGGGATTTACCACCAATGTCATAATGAGGGCAATAGTGTTGGTTGACAAATGCAATGGGACCTCATACTTTCAAGCCATGCTGCACTGTCAAGGAAACTGCTGATTTCCTGTATAAATTAATGACACAGCACAACATTGAGGGTTGGGGGGCTGGTCCATGGCCACTCTCTCGTTAACTGATAGAGCACAAGCAAGAACAAGAAAGCCTTCTCAACAAACATACATGGCGAATATTTAAATTACTAGCTTACTTGGGCCTGCAATCTTCACAGTATACAGTGAGTAACAAAAACTGTTCTCAGTCTTACAGTGGCACAAGATATATAAGGGAGAAGGAAAGATTACCACCAAAGCAGAAGAAATCTACAAACTAGTACAGACATTAAAAAGTAAGTTTAAAAAAAAATGATGAAATAAGGAAAGAAAGATAATGCACGGATAACAGGAATTAATCAAAAATTGGAAAGGGGAGTTGGTAAAAAGAAGACTGCATAAAAACTTAACTAGACAAAATTAAAAGTAGTATAATAGTGGGTAGAGGTAAAAGTTAGGAAAATACTAATATTAAATAATAGGACTTACTGGGGTGAGCAGAGCCTTCAGCAGTGGCGCTGGTGGTCGGCGCCTCCACAGCCCCAGCCCTTCTGGGACCCACATAGACGCTGCCCCTCTTTTTGCCCTTGGGTGCTGATCTAAGAAATAAAGAAGATAAAAAATAGATTATTGGTACAGTTAATTCTCCACAAAATTATTATAACAGGCAAATGCAGTAACATTGTGCTTATCTAAATCAGATCGCCTATGGTACTAGTATCGACTATCGTTGAGTTGGTTATAGCAATCTTAAAATCCCTATTCCAAATTTCCTTATCAAAAACTACATTTGAAATTAATGCATTGCAATGAATAATCTTTGATTGTATTCTCATTTATCAACCCCATTGATGGATCAACTCAGTCTCCCTTTTTTGCAGTGCATAGATGCATACTAGTGCTACACATCATTGTGAAATTGATTGGGACTGTATGAGGTACATAAAAGTCACAGTGAAAGCTAGCTCACTGATATCACTAATTCACCATGGTGACAGGAGGACAGAGGAGTCTGCATTGCAATGGCTTCTTAAATAATCAGCCAAAGCGAGCACTGATGAGTAGAATTAGGTAACGCTGATCACCTGCCTAGGTCAAACTGGATCACAGGATAATATTCTTTACATAAACTTAACTTATCTCTGAGTGTGAGCAACATGCAATTCAGGAAAAAAGGTAAAGTTTAGAACACAAACACAACAAATAATTGTTACTTACTGAGCCCTAGAATCTCAACGCCTAGCAGGTCGAGCAAGTCCTGCTCACGATTGAGGATATCCGGGCAGCAGTGCGTCAGCTGCTGGGTGGTGTGCTGGACCTGGCTGGCATGCCACACACATCTGTGCACCCTCCCCCCTCACAGCAGACGCTCCCGCAGTGAGTACCGACAGACAGCCCTGCTGCTAGCATGCATGGAAAAAAGGCAATGCTGCCACCTCCACCTCACAGAATATTGTCCAGGGCGCACCCCTTGGTGGTGCAACCATCCACAAGGTAGGAAGCTGCTGCTAGCTGTTCGGGGGCTGGTGCCACTCCTCCCTTGGTTGCTGCCCTGCTTGGCTATGGTGCCGGGTGGGGTAAAGAAAAGAAACAGGAGCAGAAAGGAAGAAAGAAAGAAATACGGAAATAAAGGCAAAAATAAACAATAATACAAAAAGCCACAAAAAAACACAAAAAATGAAATAAACATAAAATACACAGACACAAAAACACACACTAATTCAATAAATAAAAATGAGGGGTAGATTAATTAGCAGGTTGGAGGATTGAAAAGATTAGCAAGGGATTCAAAATCAAGCCCAGCACCATGAACAGATTAAAAAAACAAAATGTCCACGCCCATGCGAACCATGTGGTGACATTCATGTGTAATTTTGAATGCGAGGACATACTCCTTGTTGCATTGAATGTAAAATGAAATGCGAATGTGCATACTGGGAAAACTCCACTTGCATGCAAAGCTACACATAGTGGGCAGAGTTTTTGAACTACTTTGTGGCATTCTGCATAGTGCAACTCCTCAAATTCCACCCATGTCTAATTCAAAATCATGTATAGTGACATCACAACAAACAGTCTTGCAACACGTACCTTTTGAATGTAGGTAGGAGTAATATTTCTGATACACCTCTCAGCTGTGTGATGCAGATCATCAGTGAGGTAAACCTGTGGTCCTTTGAACCATGCACAATCAGGATATGAAAACTGAAATATAAAATTGCTGTCTTTGTGTAAAGATGGGCTTTGCAGTCGTGTTCCAACTATTTTTTTCAGCACATGTGCTGTAGTGTTTGAGTTGGACCTGGGCCTGAATGCATGATTGCTGGGTCCCCTGTTAGGGCATTTATTTACCTTCCCATATTGCCAATTATTATCCCCCTCATGGTGCTTAACTCCACACCGATACATTAAGGATGTCAGCCACACCTCTTCCTTCTCTGTGCTACTGAGGATGTGAGCAGACATAGCATTCACCTACAAGGTTTGCACAATGTCTACTTCTATCTCAACAAAGTTCTTCTTCGGTAGGATGGTTTGTATCTCCAGTGCTGTTCTGGCTACCAAATGTCATGTGGCAAAAGTGGAAGATGCAGGTCTGTGTCAGTAGTTTCTATCTATGTGCTTTAGATTGCTATTGCCACACATCGTGTTCGCATCAGGTCAAGTGTGTTTACTTTCCTATCCCCCAATCAGAATCCTGTGTAGCACAAATGAATGCCATTTAATATTACTATGCAATGTCTACATAGGAACATGCAAGTTACAAATGTAGGGGTAGATTCATTAACTTTTGGCTCAAAGCAGTACAGTAACCAAAGTTGTATCAAAGGGTGAGAGAAAAAACAGTGGCATATCTGCTAAGATATGGTGCTGTTTTTCCCTTCCCTAGCCCTTGCACATTTTACACTGCAATAAGTAGTGTATCAAGCACCATAGTGCAAGGTTATGTGCATTCTGTTCTGGAAAATTTGGAGATTTTTAAAACCTGCTCCATTTGTACGCCTCCCTCAAGGCTGTGTAATATGGCTCAAATCCCTTTCTATGAATGTTTATAGAAAGGGATTTGCAACAACACCTATGGGTGGTTATGTGAGAATGCCCATGTACCTCACATGGTATGCCCCATTGATGCAAAGTAGCACAGAGTAGTGCATAGTGCCACTTTTCATTACTTTATGCAACTTTTCAATGCAAATATTGATTTGCATTGGAAAGAAAATAACACCACAACACTTTGCACAAAGTGAGCCTCAGTCTTCCTTGTAGTAGCATTAGGTTCACTGTTATTGGGTGTCAAGGACAGGATACTTACATTGGAGCTGAATGTCACCTTTTTCTGCCCACACCCTGGAACAACTGTCACATATAAGATTCATGCACCAAGCTGTGGCATAATTGGGGGAATAGGTCAGGTCTGGGAGTAGATATTGCTGAAGATAGGTCCTGTTACTTGGATGGCTACAAGATGCAGTTCAGTGAAAAGTTAGCAGTAGATAATATCGGAAAAAGGTTCCTAACTTTTAGTTGGGTCACCCTTGTCCTCTGGTTGATAAGAGGATACTATTACAGTTTTGGCAGTGGAAAGGGAAACAGATTTGCAATTAATGGACAAACCAAGCAAAGGATTACCAACATGTACAGCACAATACCGCTCTTTAGTTTACTTTGTTTTCTTTCCTAAAAAAGAGCGGTTATGCTCACTTGTATATTTGTCACTACCTGCTTTACTACACAATAAATTAAGGTATTTTTCTTGCTTTGCTTTACCAAGGCTCCACTGGAAGTGGTTAATTGTTTTATGATTGCTCTGGGATGATCATTTGTCAAACCCCTCACAGAAAGGTCTCTCAAATCTTTTTCCAAAATTTTCAGATTTATGTTCACTGAGGGGCATATTTATGGTTTTGTGGCACAGTAAGTTACCTTGCTACACCGTTCTATATCACCGGGAAAGGGCAGGAATGCACTGTATTTATGGCATACAGCACATTCCTATCCTTTCCCACTGCACTGCCGCCGTTTCGCCAGCCTGTCAACAAAGCAGGCACCCTTGCACCATTGTGTAAAGCTCCCTGTGTTGCATGCAGGATTGTTTTTGGAAAGAAACGGCACCTACCTGCATAAAAACAATTCTGAGAGGCTTCTTTCTCTTTCTAGTGTGCCACAGAATGCAGCACATATAGAAAGAGGAAAAAACAAGGAGAAATGAAGATATTTCTCCTCGTTGCACTTCCCCTGGAGAAGTGTAAGTTTTTGGCACATCCCCAGGTTCACAATGTCTTAGAAATCTTGGGATTGGCAAAAAACCATGGGTCTTGCACTGGAACATGTACTGCAACACCCATGGAACATATCCCTAGAGCAGGGTAAGGCAATGCAGCAATTTGCGTTGCCTTGCCTGACTCAATATTTATGAGGCCATTCAAAGCCATGCAAAATGGCTTTGCATGCCCTCATAAATATAATTTAGCGGTTTGTACTGCTGTTGCATCACAAAAAGTGACGCAACGGCGGCGCAAGAGCCTCATGAATAAGGGCCTAACTACTCAAACTTATCATTTGTCTGCGCTAAGGCTGACTCCAACACACTTGGGTTCCTAAATGTGCTGTACTTTAAAAGAAAACACTAGCAACAAACTCAAACTGGGCACTGGTTATATTATTAAGGACACACTTAACTTAATGCTACTATGAGACCAGTATCTTAAATAGAAATTTCATATGAATTGCTATTGACATCACAGAATCTCTGAAAGACCGTGGAGGAGCACATTGGGTCACAGGGGAGAAGTTTTGTCAGAGGTAGAAAGAAGAATCCATTGCCATCCACCCCATCCTGCATTATGGCTAACCAAAATTGCTAGGATGAAGGACGTAAAAGCGTAAAGAGAAATTTAGCGACCAGGAACTTGAAATTTTAGAAGAATATGCCATTGAAAATTAGAAACTTTTTGCAAGTCATCAGCAACAATTTTAGAAGCTACCAAATGACATATCTGGGCACATATCCAGCAGAGGATAAATGCGGTTGACAAACAGGAGCGTGGAAGAAATGAGCTACAGTTGTGCATAAAAGAAAGATCTGTGGCACGAAAACAAGATGTTTCACGTACTGGAGGAGGACCAAATACTGAACATCCAGAGAAACCCCTGAGGCAACTGAATGAACCTACTCTTCAGTCAAAGGCAGTGAAAGATGTCATGTCCATTGTCACATTTAAAAGCACTCCAAGTACTACTGGTAAGTTTCAAATTTTATTCTAGTATTAATACTACCTATGTATATGTAACAGATCTTGCACACATAGAAATCATTCACTTGCGCATCTATTATTTTAAATGTGTAACATTAAATTTTTAATGCAGTGCACGTTTTATGTAGGATATTGCAGTGCTCTGTGGTCCATGCAGCTAACAGTATTAGAAGGAATATTTGTTCTTGAAGTGAGCTATTTTTAAAAAAATCACATTTGGTTTGTTGCGATTTGTTGCAATTGTTTATCAGTTTCCAAGTCAACGTATGCTATATAAAACATTACTGATTACTAATGAACAAATACGCTTTTCACATCAATAATTATTGAGTAGTCATCACAAAAGCATGATAAACATTATGAATGTGTAGTTAAATCTAATGCCCTTAAACATTGCAATGAAATGTCACCCCTCTCACTTCTTCTTCAAAAAGACTTTGGCAACACAATGAGAACACTACAAAAACACTCCACACAAGTTTAGAAAAATAGGGATTATTTTTGTAAATAAAACAAGACAAAAATGTCAATAATCCAATTAATATATATCACGAGTTATGATTCTTTAAAGGTAAAGGTCAAAACACTGCTTAATTTCAAAGGTCTGCTCTCAGAGCTTTTATGGTAATGTCCTACGAGTGATAAAATGTAACAAGTTTGTTTCTGGACTCAGCGCGTCCCTTGGTTTCAGTACCTTCGGTGAGAGAAAGCAGTCACTGGAGCTGTTGGTGGGCCTCAATCACTGAGGGCCCGCATTGCTGCAGGCGAGAGCAAGGTTGTCCGGGTGTCGGATGGCCAGGAAGGCGGGGCACACATGGTAATTGAGCACTCCTGCGTAGCTGCTCCACTAGTGGTCACAGGTACAGAGGCACTGCTCCTTCAGCTCTCACAGGTGCAGAGGCATTGCTCCTCTGCCGTTCATAGCAAGAACCAAATGTAAAAGATTCACTTGCACAGGACGGTGTGGGGGCTGAGATGAAGCACCACACTCACTTCTCGGGAATGCCAGTGGGTAACAGGCACACTCTGAATGGTGAAGGGAGCTGAGATGAAGAATTAGGTTTTTGATGTCCCTGAGACCTCAAGGAGAACAGGGGACAAGCCAGCAAGCCTTTCAAGTGACTCTGGGTTTAGTCCTTGGCAGGGCAGATATCAGCAGGTAGCACAGCAGCACAACAAAGCAGAGAAGCAGTTCCTTGGAATAGTTATCCTGGCAGAATGGCAATCATTACAGCACAGCAGTCTTTACTCCAGCAGAGTCTTTTTCAGTTACAGTAGTGTAATACTTTCAGCGGGTCAGAGACCCAGCAATTATACCAAAAAGTGCCTTTGATGCGGGGAATGACATTAAAGGGTCTCTATGAAGTGCATAGGTCCCCCTTTCAGTCCAGCTCTCGCTCCAGACTATCAGTGGGGGGTAATCAGCTCTTTGTGAAGGGCTCAGTTTGAAGTTTAAGTATGAGCCCTTCCCATTCTTCCTGCCCTGGAAGATCCATCTGTATGCAGATGAATGCAGATACAGTTTAGTGTCCAGTGTTTTGGATGTCTGGAGGGAATGAACACATGTAGCTGTCACCCAGCCATTGCCAGATGGGTATTGGAGACAGGCTGTCCGGCACACAGGGCAGCGAGAGCAGAGAAATGCACACTTTCTAAAAGTGTCATTTCTAAAATAGTAATAATAAATCAGAACTTACCAGTTAAGAGGATTTATCATTACCACTCCAATGATATAAAACATTAGGCAGCTACTACTTTCTGATCAGGAATTGAAACTTAAAAGTATTTTAAGGAATTACCAATGCTAATCTATGTGAGGAGCAGGCCTCACAGCACTGAAAAATTAAATAGGCTTTTGTCACTACCAGGACACGTACAACTTAAAAGTACATGTCCTGCCTTTTACCTAGATAGCACCCTGCCCTATGGGCTACCTAGGTCCCACCTTAAAGGTGACTTATATTTAATAAAAGGGGAGTTTAAGTGTCATGGTTCCAACTGTGAGCAGGGCTAGTCATGCCATATTCCCCTCCTTATGAGGGATATCAGAGATGTTGTTATTTTCTTCTCATCACAGTACCAGTTTAAATCATGTTATGCCTTTGAAACCTAGTGTAACTTGGCAACCCAGTTATTAACATAATAGAAATGTTTAAAGCAAATACGGACCAAAGCTTGTTGCCAAGATAACGTCTGAACGCCTGGGCCTCACCCAGGTAATCCAGGAAGCACATGTCAACAGTTGACAACTGCCGGCTCTTTAATTGATCCTCTTAATGGAAAAAAGACAGCTGAGAAACATGTGCAATTACAATAATGACTAATGTGTTCCTCTGTTTTCCCCATGTGGTTCCTTGAACTTGGTTCGGACTGGCAATAAATGCCTGCATTTCAGACTAAATCCTGCTTAGCCATGTTTTACTTGGAAGCAATGCTTACTTGTCTCCAGTCGTCAGCAGCCTTCCCTTCACAGTGGCAGCCCTCTCTTCGCAGCAGCATCCATTCCTTCACAGCAACAGGCTCCTCCACTCAGCGATGAGCTTTGTGAGTTCCGACCTAGTATTTACGATCTTCTACGCAGTTACCACAGTACCTATCAAAAGGCAGGCAGCTTGCAATTATCTCTTGCATCACTCTTTCTTGCACTGGCAAAAATACAAGAGTCATCTTAAATAAGGTAACACAAGTTTTTCTGTTTAATTTGGGATCTTGATCAGCACTGAATAATCAAATGTATCTAAAGCCAGCAATAATATTTGGATCAATCTCAAGACTGAAAAGACATTAGAGAATACTTTCTGGATCTGTGCTTGTAGTTGGTTTTCAAACTGTGTTTTCTCCATTGGAATCTGTTTTTGGTGTTCTAAAGACTTTTGGGACAAATGAGAACTATAAACTGAGTGCCAAGGCATATTTGCATATGAACCTTGAACTCTTGAGACGCTCGAACCACTGAAGAATTTGAAATAGTTTTGTTGTGAATAACCCAGTAATTTTCTCTCAGTAGAAATCCTTGTACATGATAATTCCAGTTCGTGATAATTCCTGGATAATTCTTGAATCACACTGGGGAAAGATTCTAGTGTGAATTATTGTTATGTTGATTTGACGTTAGTTAACCCCTTCTGTGCCGCGGACGTAGTGGTTACGTCCCGCGGCACAGTGCTGCTGTGCCGAGGACGTAACCACTACGTCCTCGGCACACAGCCCAGAGGGAGCGCTCTCGCTCCCTCTGTGTGCTTCCCCCCACCCCCCCAAAGTCAGGGATGGAAGGGGAAGCCCTTCCCCTTCCACCCCCGACCCCCCCACCCCCCCATAATGACGTCAGCGCGCGATCGCGCGCTGACTTCATTATGGGGATTTCGCCGCACAGGAAGCCATTTGCTTCCTGTGCGGCGAACGGAGAAGAGGTGAGTTCCTCTTCCCGGTGGGTGGGGGGTTGGGCTAAAGAGGCACCGGGGGAAAGGAAAGGCTTTTCCTTTCCCCCGGTGTCTCTTTGAGCATTCCTGCTGCCCGATCGCATTGCGATCGGGCAGCAGGAATGCCCACTAGACACCAGGGATTTTTTTTTTTTGTTGTTCTTTCCTGTTTCTTGTTGGCGGCGAGCGGCCCCTTGGGCAAGGGTCGCTCCCCTTGTGGGGGCAATTTGTTACGGCCATTTCTGCCCCCCTTGGGGGCAGATTGGCCTACTTTTTAGGCGGATCTGCCCCCAAGGGGGGCAGAAACCACTGGATCACCAGGGATTTTTATTTTCTGTGCATTTATGTTGGGGGGGTGCCCCCTTGGGCAAGGGGCGCCCCCCCCAAGGGGGCAGAGAACTGTTGGCCTTTTCTGCCCCCCTTGGGGGCAGATCGGCCTATTTTTTTTAGGTCCATCTGCCCCCAAGGGGGGCAGAAGCCACTTAGGCACCAGGGATTGTGTGTGTAGTGAATGGGGGGGCGCCCCCTTGGGCAAGGGTCGCTCCCCTGTGGGGGGCATGTCCTTTAGGGCCATTTCTGCCCCCCTTGAGGGCAGATTGGCTACTTTTTAGCCAGATCTGCCCCCAAGGGGGGCAGAAAACACTAGATCACCAGGGTTTTTTATTTTTATGTGTATTTATGTGGGGCGGGTGCCCCCTTGGGCAAGGGGCGCCCCCCCAAGGGGGCAGAGAACTGTTGGCCTTTTCTACCCCCCTTGGGGGCAAATCGGCCTATTTTTTTTAGGTCCATCTGCCCCCAAGGGGGGCAGAAGCCACTTAGGCACCAGGGATTGTGTGTGTAGTGGATGGGGGGGCGCCCCCTTGGGCAAGGGTCGCTCCCCTTTGGGGGGCATGTCTTTTAGGGCCATTTCTGCCCCCCTTGAGGGCAGATCAGCCTATTATTTTTAGGCTGATCTGCCCCCCAAGGGGGGCAGAAACCACTAGAACGCCAGGGATGTTTTTTTATGTGTTTATTTTTGTGGGGGGGCGTCCCCTTGGGCACGGGGCGCCCCCCCAAGGGGGGCATTGACCTGTTGGCCATTTCTGCCCCCCCTGGGGGCAGATGGGCCTATTTTTCTAGACCCACCTGCCCCCAAGGGGGGCAGAAGCCACGTAGACACCAGCGATAGTGTGTGTGTGTGTGTTAGTGGATGGGGGGGGGGGCTTGGGCAAGGGTCGCCCCCCACTTTGGGGGCACATGTACCCAGGCCATTTCTGCACCCCTTGGAGACAGATCAGCCTATTATTTTTAGGCTGATCTGCCCCCAAGGGGGGCAGAAACCACTAGAACGCCAGGGATGTTTTTTTATGTGTTTATTTTTGTGTGGGGGCGTCCCCTTGGGCACGGGGCGCCCCCCCAAGGGGGGCATTGACCTGTTGGCCATTTCTGCCCCCCCTGGGGGCAGATGGGCCTATTTTTCTAGACCCACCTGCCCCCAAGGGGGGCAGAAGCCACGTAGACACCAGGGATAGTGTGTGTGTGTTAGTGGATGGGGGGGGGCTTGGGCAAGGGTCGCCCCCCACTTTGGGGGCACATGTACCCAGGCCATTTCTGCACCCCTTGGAGACAGATCAGCCTATTATTTTTAGGCTGATCTGCCCCCAAGGGGGGCAGAAACCACTAGAACGCCAGGGATGTTTTTTTATGTGTTTATTTTTGTGGGGGGCATCCCCTTGGGCACGGGGCGCCCCCCCCCAAGGGGGGCATTGACCTGTTGGCCATTTCTGCCCCCCCTGGGGGCAGATGGGCCTATTTTTCTAGACCCACCTGCCCCCAAGGGGGGCAGAAGCCACGTAGACACCAGGGATAGTGTATGTGTGTGTGTGTGTTAGTGGATGGGGGGGGGGCTTGGGCAAGGGTCGCCCCCCATTTTGGGGGCACATGTACCCAGGCCATTTCTGCACCCCTTGGAGACAGATCAGCCTATTATTTTTAGGCTGATCTGCCCCCAAGGGGGGCAGAAACCACTAGAACGCCAGGGATTTTTTTTTATGTGTTTATTTTTGTGTGGGGGCGTCCCCTTGTGCACGGGCGCCCCCCCAAGGGGGGCATTGACCTGTTGGCCATTTCTGCCCCCCCTGGGGGCAGATGGGCCTATTTTTCTAGACCCACCTGCCCCCAAGGGGGGCAGAAGCCACGTAGACACCAGGGATAGTGTGTGTGTGTGTGTGTGTTAGTGGATGGGGGGGGGCTTGGGCAAGGGTCGCCCCCCACTTTGGGGGCACATGTACCCAGGCCATTTCTGCACCCCTTGGAGACAGATCAGCCTATTATTTTTAGGCTGATCTGCCCCCAAGGGGGGCAGAAACCACTAGAACGCCAGGGATTTTTTTTTATGTGTTTATCTTTGTGTGGGGGCGTCCCCTTGGGCACGGGCGCCCCCCCAAGGGGGGCATTGACCTGTTGGCCATTTCTGCCCCCCCCTGGGGGCAGATGGGCCTATTTTTCTAGAACCACCTGCCCCCAAGGGGGCAGAAGCCACTTAGGCACCAGGGATAGTGTTGTGTGTGTTTTTTTTGTTTGAGGGCTGTCCCCTTTGGCAAGGGTCGCTCTCCATGGGGACACAGTACTAAAGGTATTTTTTGGCTTCCTTGGGGCAGACAGGCCTATTTTTTTAGTAGGCCCATCTGCCCCTATGGCAGAATCCACTTAGGCACCAATTTCTAAAATGTTTGATGGTGGGGTGTTTGTCAACTGAAGAAGTCTTTGCATTTGTGATAAAAAATGTTTTCCTCCTTTTTGTTCTAGTTCAAAGCTTTTGCTTTATTTGCTGTGGCTCCTTGCGGTTTTGGCGGTGGTTGACCTGCAGTTTGCACAGTTGCATGTTTTAGGTAAGTAAAAACAATTTACTCCAAAGGAGTATTGTTGCCATGCATGAATGACATGTTTGTAGGGGGTGTACTAAATGCAGGATTGTGTGTGAAATTGTCCTTAGGTTTGTGCACAATGATATTTGTTTTGTCTTATTTCTAATTTGCCTTTCTTTCTTTCTTTTTAGTGGGATATCATTGGTGATTGCTGTGTAGTTGCTGGTGAATCAAGCTTTTTCAGGCAAGTGAGCGGTATAGTTTTTGAGTTTGTAACTCTTACTAACAAAGCTACACTTTGTTACTTGTCTTACACAGTGCTGGTTGTTGGTGGTGAATTTGTCCAGTTAATTTTAGCAGGAGAGATCATGGCTAGCCGCAGGATGACCGCTCAGCAGGTGGTTGGTATGCTTTTTGAGTCACAGTCTGATCATGACTATGAGACGGACTCTGCATCTGAGGCAGAGGAGGAAGTCAGAGATTCTGGCAGTGATGTTTCTGTTGGAGGGGAATCTTCTGATGATGAAGCCACACTCAGTGCAGATGAAGGTTCTGTTTTAGAGGAGGACATTGATGTGCCAATAGTGCAGCAACCTGGGGCTGAAAGGTTTCCCGTTAGAAGACCTGATGTCTGGGTTGCCCCAAACATGGAGCAGCCAGAGTTGCCTGCCTTTACTGGTCTCCCGGGGTGTAACGCCAATACAGAGAACTTTATGCCTATCAATTTCTTTGAGTTATTCATGGATGATGTGTTTTTGGAAGAGATTGTTGAGCAGACTAATTTGTATGCGGAGCAGCATTTGAGGGACAACGCTGCTAGACTTAGGCCACACTCTAGAGCTGCCCAGTGGATTCCCACAAATTTGGAGGAGCTAAAAAAGTTTTTGGGTTTGACTTTTTTGATGGGGTTGATAAGGAAGCCGTCACTGGCTTCTTATTGGTCTACTAGTCCCTTGATGTCAACAGCTATATTTCCAGCTACCATGAGTCGTAATCGGTATTTACTTCTTCTTAGGATGCTGCATTTTGTTGACAATGCATTAGCCTTGCCACAAGATCACCCAGATTCTGACCGTCTTTTTAAGATTAGGCCTGTCCTTGATCATTTTGTAGATCGGTTTTCGGAGGTCTATGTTCCAGGCAAAGAGATAAGTGTGGACGAGTCTTTGGTCCTCTTCAAGGGTCGTTTGGTTTTTAGGCAGTACATTCCTAGCAAAAGGGCACGATATGGAATTAAATTGTATATGCTGTCTGAAAGTAGGACAGGATATGTGTATAGTTTCCGTGTGTACACTGGTAGGGATTCCAATATTGACCCCCCTGGTTGTCCTCCCACTTTTGGAGTTACTGAGAAAATAGTGTGGGATCTTGGTAGACGACTGTTTAACAAAGGTCACCATTTGTATGTAGATAACTTCTACACTGGTGTGCAGTTGTTCAAGGAATTGTTTAGAGTGGACACAGTTGCTTGTGGCACAATCCGTTCTAACCGGAAAGGCTATCCAAGGGAGCTTGTCTGTAAAAAACTTGAGAGGGGACAGTGCTGTGCCTTGCGGAACGAGGAGCTGCTAGCTTTGAAATTTTCAGACAAGAGGGATGTCTACATGCTAAGTACCATCCATGATGAGAGTACTTCCCCTGTGACTGTTTGGGGCCAGGTTGCTGAAGTGCGCAAACCTGTGTGCATTTTAGATTATAATAAGCACATGGGAGGTGTAGATAGAGTTGACCAGAGGTTGGAACCTTATACTGCTATTCGTAAGTCTTATGTTTGGTATAAGAAGTTAGCACTTCACCTCTTCCACTTAGCAACCTTCAATGCTTTTATTGTGTTTAGGGATAGGTCTCCAGACTCAAAGATGACATTTGTGAAATTTCAGGAGTCAGTGATAGAGAGCCTTATTGTGGTGGAACAGGCCAGAGTTCCTAGAGAAGCAGTGGTGGAGGATGTGGCTAGATTGAAAGATCGCCACTTTGCTGAGCACATTCCTCCCACACCCAAAAAAGACTTTCCAGCTAAGAAATGTAGAGTGTGTTTTCGAAGAGGTATCCGGAGGGAGTCTCGAATGTACTGCCCAGATTGTCCTTCAAAGCCTGGGCTGTGTGTCGGTGCTTGTTTTAAGAATTACCACACCCAGAAGAATTTCTGGGAACAACCATGAGTGTAAACTCATGTCTGTTTTGTATTTTCATGTGTTTAGTTTCATGGTTAGCATTTCTGTCATGTTGTTAGTTAGAGCTTTTGTGTTTGTTGTTTTGTAATTCTTTCTACTTAGTTAGGGGTTCCTCTGTTTAAAAAAAAAAAAAAAAATATGATGCCATTGTGTGTGGAGTGGGGCTTGGCTGAGACTGTACATATTGACTTGATGTTGGCTACTGCAACACACTGCCAGCCAAACACCAGTCCACACACTCCCATCAGCTGGTGTGATTGTTGTATCAGGCATGTGGGCGTATGTAAGTGATGGGCCCTTGAGTGGCGCTGTCTGTCGATGTGAGTGTTGTAATGTGCTGGGCCCGTGGCTGGCGGTGTGAATGGCCTTGTGTGTGTCATGTATGAAAGTTGTGTGAATGGACTGTAAAGCGGTTGGTGCCTTGTCGCGGCTTTACAGCTCACGAGCTGTGAGTCATTGGTTCAGTTTTTTGCCTTTCAGTTACTAACAGTGCTTTTCATTTTTGTGAAAGCTCTTGTTAGTAAAATTTGATCCACTGAACCATCACTCACCCTCGTGCCAAATCCAACCAGTATGTGTGGTAAAAATGACCAAACCTGCTCCGCTGTAATCAGGCGTCGCAGCACACCTATGACACGCTAGGTGCCTCAGGTGGGACCCCGATGATGAAGCATGCCACCAACTTGGTTGGTGGGTGAGGGGTCTTTTTCACATAACCTAAGTGTGTTTCTTTTAAAAAATTTAGTGTTTGGCACATCACGGACGTATGTGGGCACATCAAAACGATATATTACAAAACTACCTGTGTTTGGGGGGGGAGAGGGCACCTATGTTTTTGGTCCTGTGTGCGGCCTTCATCTAGGGAAACCTACCAAACCCAGACATTTTTTAAAACTAGACACCCCAAGGAGTCTAGGGAGGAGTGGCTTGCGTGGATCCCCCAACATTTTCTTACCCAGACTCCTCTGTAAACCTCAAAATGTGCTTAAAAAAAGCATATTTTCCTGACTTTTCTTCGTACGATCACCACTCCAGCACAAAATTCCTACTCCCCAGTGTTCCCCTCAGTCTCCCAAATAAAATGACACCTCACGTATGTGGGTCCCCAAAGCAGAGTCAGTCTAAAGATGTATAAAAGAATATGTCCTTATAAACTCGCAGTACTATCCCCTGTATCTCTACAAGTTTTGGGCCTTATTCTGTTGGAGGCACCTGGCCCACCCACACAACTGAGGTATCATTTTTATCGGGAGACTTGGGGGAACGCTGGGTGGAAGGAAATTTGTGGCTCCACTCAGATTCCAGAACTTTCTGTCACCGAAATGTGTGAAAAATGCGTTTTTTTAGCCAATATTTGAGGTTTGGAAAGGATTCTGGGTAACAGAACCTGGTCAGAGCCCCTCAAGTCACCCCATCTTGGATTCCCCTAGGTCTCTAGTTTTCAGAAATGCACAGGTTTGGTAGGTTTCCCTAGGTGCTGGCTGAGCTACAGGCCAAAAACTACAGGTAGGCTCTGTTTTCAATGAAAAAATGTGATGTGTCCACGCTGCGCTTTGGGGCGTTTCCTGTCGCGGGCGCTAGGCCTACCCACACAAGTGAGGTATCATTTTTATCGGGAGACGTGGGGGAACGCTGGGTGGAAGGAAATTTGTGGCCCCTGTCAGATTCCAGAACTTTCTGCCACAGAAATGTGAGGAACATGTGTTTTTTTAGCCAAATTTTGAGGTTTGCAAAGGATTCTGGGTAACAGAACCTGGTCCGAGCCACACAAATCACCCCATCTTGGATTCCCCTAGGTCTCTAGTTTTCAGAAATGCACAGGTTTGGTAGGTTTCCCTAGGTGGCGGCTGAGCTACAGGCCAAAATCTACAGGTAGGCACTTTGCTAAAAACAGGTCTGTTTTCTGTGATGTGTCCACGTTGCGCTTTGGGGCGTGTCCTATCGCGGGCGCTAGGCCTACCCACACAAGTGAGGTATCATTTTTATCGGGAGACGTGGGGGAACGCTGGGTGGAAGGAAATTTGTGGCTCCTCTCAGATTCCAGAACTTTCTGCCACAGAAATGTGAGGAACATGTGTTTTTTTAGCCAATTTTTGAGCTTTGCAAAGGATTCCGGGTAACAGAACCTGGTCCGAGCCCCGCCAGTCACCCCTCCTTGGATTCCCCTAGGTCTCTAGTTTTCAGAAATGTACAGGTTTGGTAGGTTTCCCTAGGTGCCGGCTGAGCTAGAGGCCAAAATCTACAGGTAGTCACTTCGCAAAAAACACCTCTGTTTTCTTCAAAAATGTTGGTGGTGTCCACGTTGCGCTTTGGGGCGTTTCCTGTCGCGGGCGCTAGGCCTACCCACGCAAGTGAGGTATCATTTTTATCGGGAGACTTGGGGGAACGCTGGGTGGAAGGAAATTTGTGGCTCCTCCCAGATTCCAGAACTTTCTGCCACAGAAATGTGAGGAACATGTGTTTTTTTAGCCAATTTTTGAGCTTTGCAAAGGATTCTGGGTAACAGAACCTGGTCCGAGCCCCGCCAGTCACCCCTCCTTGGATTCCCCTAGGTCTCTAGTTTTCAGAAATGCACAGGTTTGGTAGGTTTCCCTAGGTGGCGGCTGAGCTAGAGGCCAAAATCTACAGGTAGGCACTTTGCTAAAAACAGGTCTTTTTTCTGTGATGTGTCCATGTTGCGCTTTGGGGCGTTTCCTGTCGCGGGCGCTAGGCCTACCCACACAAGTGAGGTATCATTTTTATTGGGAGACGTGGGGGAACGCTGGGTGGAAGGAAATTTGTGGCTCCTCTCGGATTCCAGAACTTTCTGCCACAGAAATGTGAGGAACATGTGTTTTTTTAGCCAATTTTTGAGCTTTGCAAAGGATTCTGGGTAACAGAACCTGGTCCGAGCCCCGCCAGTCACCCCTCCTTGGATTCCCCTAGGTCTCTAGTTTTCAGAAATGTACAGGTTTGGTAGGTTTCCCTAGGTGCCGGCTGAGCTAGAGGCCAAAATCTACAGGTAGTCACTTCGCAAAAAACTTCTGTTTTCTTCCAAAATTTTGGTGGTGTCCACGTTGCGCTTTGGGGCGTTTCCTGTCGCGGGCGCTAGGCCTACCCACGCAAGTGAGGTATCATTTTTATCGGGAGACTTGGGGGAACGCTGGGTGGAAGGAAATTTGTGGCTCCTCCCAGATTCCAGAACTTTCTGCCACAGAAATGTGAGGAACATGTGTTTTTTTAGCCAATTTTTGAGCTTTGCAAAGGATTCTGGGTAACAGAACCTGGTCCGAGCCCCGCCAGTCACCCCTCCTTGGATTCCCCTAGGTCTCTAGTTTTTAGAAATGCACAGGTTTGGTAGGTTTCCCTAGGTGGCGGCTGAGCTAGAGGCCAAAATCTACAGGTAGGCACTTTGCTAAAAACAGGTCTGTTTTCTGTGATGGGTCCACGTTGCGCTTTGGGGCGTTTCCTGTCGCGGGCGCTAGGCCTACCCACACAAGTGAGGTATCATTTTTATCGGGAGACGTGGGGGAACGCTGGGTGGAAGGAAATTTGTGGCTCCTCTCGGATTCCAGAACTTTCTGCCACAGAAATGTGAGGAACATGTGTTTTTTTAGCCAATTTTTGAGCTTTGCAAAGGATTCTGGGTAACAGAACCTGGTCCGAGCCCCGCCAGTCACCCCTCCTTGGATTCCCCTAGTTCTCTAGTTTTTAGAAATGTACAGGTTTGGTAGGTTTCCCTAGGTGCCGGCTGAGCTAGAGGCCAAAATCTACAGGTAGTCACTTCGCAAAAAACACCTCTGTTTTCTTCCAAAATTTTGGTGGTGTCCACGTTGCGCTTTGGGGCGTTTCCTGTCGCGGGCGCTAGGCCTACCCACGCAAGTGAGGTATCATTTTTATCGGGAGACTTGGGGGAACGCTGGGTGGAAGGAAATTTGTGGCTCCTCCCAGATTCCAGAACTTTCTGCCACAGAAATGTGAGGAACATGTGTTTTTTTAGCCAATTTTTGAGCTTTGCAAAGGATTCTGGGTAACAGAACCTGGTCCGAGCCCCGCCAGTCACCCCTCCTTGGATTCCCCTAGGTCTCTAGTTTTCAGAAATGCACAGGTTTGGTAGGTTTCCCTAGGTGGCGGCTGAGCTAGAGGCCAAAATCTACAGGTAGGCACTTTGCTAAAAACAGGTCTGTTTTCTGTGATGTGTCCACGTTGCGCTTTGGGGCGTTTCCTGTCGCGGGCGCTAGGCCTACCCACACAAGTGAGGTATCATTTTTATCGGGAGACGTGGGGGAACGCTGGGTGGAAGGACATTTGTGGCTCCTCTCAGATTCCAGCACTTTCTGCCACAGAAATGTGAGGAACATGTGTTTTTTTAGCCAATTTTTGAGCTTTGCAAAGGATTCTGGGTAACAGAACCTGGTCCGAGCCACACAAATCACCCCATCTTGGATTCCCCTAGGTCTCTAGTTTTCAGAAATGCACAGGTTTGGTAGGTTTCCCTAGGTGGCGGCTGAGCTAGAGGCCAAAATCTACAGGTAGGCACTTTGCTAAAAACAGGTCTGTTTTCTGTGATGTGTCCACATTGCGCTTTGGGGTGTTTCCTGTCGCGGGCGCTAGGCCTACCCACACAAGTGAGGTATCATTTTTATCGGGAGACGTGGGGGAACGCTGGGTGGAAGGAAATTTGTGGCTCCTCTCAGATTCCAGAACTTTCTGCCACAGAAATGTGAGGAACATGTGTTTTTTTAGCCAAATTTTGAGGTTTGCAAAGGATTCTGGGTAACAGAACCTGGTCCGAGCCACACAAATCACCCCATCTTGGATTCCCCTAGGTCTCTAGTTTTCAGAAATTCACAGGTTTGGTAGGTTTCCCTAGGTGGCGGCTGAGCTAGAGGCCAAAATCTACAGGTAGGCACTTTGCTAAAAACAGGTCTGTTTTCTGTGATGTGTCCACGTTGCGCTTTGGGGCGTTTCCTGTCGCGGGCGCTAGGCCTACCCACACAAGTGAGGTATCATTTTTATCGGGAGACTTGGGGGAACATAGAATAGCAAAACAAGTGTTATTGCCCCTTGTCTTTCTCTACATTTTTCCCTTCCAAATGTAAGACAGTGTGTAAAAAAGACGTCTATTTGAGAAATGCCCTGTAATTCACATGCTAGTATGGGCACCCCGGAATTCAGAGATGTGCAAATAACCACTGCTTCTCAACACCTTATCTTGTGCCCATTTTGGAAATACAAAGGTTTTCTTGATAGCTATTTTTTACTCTTTATATTTCAGCAAATGAATTGCTGTATACCCGTCATAGAATGAAAACCCACTGCAGGGTGCAGGTCATTTATTGGCTCTGGGTACCTAGAGTTCTTGATGAACCTACAAGCCCTATATATCCCCGCAACCAGAAGAGTCCAGCAGACGTAACGGTATATTGCTTTCGAAAATCTGACATTGCAGGAAAAAGTTACAGAGTAAAACTTAGAGAAAAATTGATGTTTTTTTCACCTCAATTTCAATATTTTTCTTTTTCAGTTGCTATTTTCTGTAGGAAACCCTTGTAGGATCTACACAAATTACCCCTTGCTGAATTCAGAATTTTGTCTACTTTTCAGAAATGTTGCGGTTTATGGGATCCAGCGTTGGTTTCATGCCCATTTCTGTCACTGACTGGAAGGAGGCTGAAAGCACAAAAAAATCGTAAAAATGGGGTATGTCCCAGTAAAATGCCAAAATTGGGTTGAAAAATTGGGTTTTCTGATTCAAGTCTGCCTGTTCCTGAAAGCTGGGAAGCTGGTGATTTTATCACCGCAAACCCTTTGTTGATGCCCTTTTCAGGGAAAAAACCACAAGCCTTCTTCTGCAGCCCATTTTTCCAAATTTTTTTAAAAAAATGAAATTTTCACTGTTTTTTGGCTAATTTCTTGGCCTCCTTCTGGGGAACCCACAAAGTCTGGGTACCTCTAGAATCCCTAGGATGTTGGAAAAAAAGGACGCAAATTTGGCATGGGTAGCTTATGTGAACAAAAAGTTATGAGGGCCTAAGCGCAAACTGCTCCAAATAGCCAAAGAAAGGCTCGGCACAGGAGGGGGAAAAGGCCTGGCAGCGAAGGGGTTAATGCCAAAGTTTTGTTTAGTTTTCCTGTTTTAAAGTGCGGTTTAATTACAGCGAAATCTGAGTCCAGACCATTGTATCTGAATAATTATGATTGCCAGTATCCTGAATCCAGAACCAGAACCAGAATCTAGATATCCTTGAGCCCATCAGTGAGAAATCCGAATACACAGATGTCCTGGTATTTGTCTCTTTCTCTCTCATCCCAACCTCACTTCCC
Source organism: Pleurodeles waltl (assembly GCF_031143425.1). Taxonomy (NCBI): domain Eukaryota; kingdom Metazoa; phylum Chordata; class Amphibia; order Caudata; family Salamandridae; genus Pleurodeles; species Pleurodeles waltl. The sequence goes on from NC_090439.1 coordinate 691,862,565, forward strand.
CTTGGAAACTCCTTGCAGTTGCAGTGTGCCCTTCATTGCTACCCTGTCAGTTCTTATTGGGATTCAGGAATTATCGTTGCCCCATTGGAACCACCTGGAGTTCAGGTAAGTGTCCTGCAACAGAAGGCTTCCCAAGTAAAAGTAACAGTGAAACTGCACATAGAGGCCCTGCAGTGGCATGCCTGAGACATATTTACAGGGCTACTTAAGTGGGTGGCACAATCAGTACTGCAGACCCACTAGTATAATTTAATTTCCAGGCCCTGCGTATATAGTATAACACCTTACAAGGGACTTACAAGTAAATTAAATATGCCAATTGTGAATACTCCATTGTTATCATGTTTAGGGGAGAGCAGTAGTAAAGTCCTCAGAGTCCTAACACCAACAAAAAGATACAGCAAAAAACAGGAGGTGATAGGCAAAAGCTTTGTGTAAGACCAGCCTAAGGATGCCAGGTCTAGCACCACCACTATCACTAGGCAAAGTTCAATCGCACTAGGCAATGTGAGGATGTGTCCAATATGCCCAGCACAGCAGTGGCATAGGCTAATGTTGCAAGGCCAAGAAAGGGCAGGAGTTGTGAAATTTACTTAAAACAAACACATCAGGCAAAGGGAAGAAAAAATAAATGTTAAAGTTTCTAAAAGTTTTTAAGCAAGGTACATGTTTTTCTGTTTCATACTTTCCATGTAATGAACAAAATATTTATTACAATAGGACATTTTCATGTTCATTAGTAGAAAAAAACGCTGTGTTACTCCATTAAATTATAATTATCTGCATCAATATTTCTAGTGTTTCTTCTTTAATGCTTGCCCTCTGCAGTCATAGTTGCAACTTGTCCTTGTTGTGTTGGGGGAGAGGGAAGATCTTAGTCTTTATCAGAGGTGCCGTCCTCAAGTTCAAGTGGCAGTCCCTTCCCTATTGCTATGTTGTGCAGAATTGCTAAGGAAACAATAATTTTAGGTGTGCTCTCCAATGTTCCTCCACTTTTGTGAAGGCAACAAAACTTCCCTTTCAGAATTCTAAAGTGTGCTTTACTAATAAACTTGATCGCTTATATGCAGTGTTGTATCTGTTACCCCTTCCAGTACTTCCATTTAAGTAAATGGTCATAACCTATTGATGAATTGCATACGCGCTGTAGCCTACTTTTAGAGAATATGATCATTACACTTTAAGGATACATAATGAATACTTTATCAAAAGGTTTGTTAAAGCGTCCCTTTATGATAATTTATTACACATCAGGACTCGTTTTAGGCCAATGAATCTTTTGACCCAGTTGAGAGACACCTTAGGATGAGATAGCTAATCAATATGTCAATCAATACGTCAATAATGTCACCAATATTTATCACAACAATACATTTCAAAGTCATTAATCAATTCAAAAACTACTACCATGACCTTGCAGTCATAAATAACCACACCAGTTTAGTAGAATATTATGAGTTTTATTCCCTATTGATTACAATTCTAAAAGCAGATGCGTTAATCTCAAAACCAAGAAGCATAATAGCATAGTCACTATATGGCAACTTTGATAAGATTTTATTAAGGCGAGAATCACAAACATCAGAACATAACACGGCGTGAACATAGATCAATTTAGCAGAGTGTCAATAACGCGTCAGTTCAACAAAGCATAGATTCGGTTGTTGTCTATTTGCGTCAGTTTAGTGAACACCTGTCCTAACCACTAATTAGCATTTACATGTTGGGCTTCATGCAAAACAATTTAGAACACCAATTTTGAAAACATCTAACTATGGTCTCTGTCAAAAGTAAGCAGTTGGTACCTAGAAAGGAAAAGCAAACAGACAAATTACAAATGCATTGTCATAATTACCCTCCAAAGTTTAGGTCAGCGCACAGGTTCAGTCTTCGTCTTCAGGACATCAGTCAAATCGCCATTAGCCAGAACTCAGCTCCGGGGCAAAAAAGGGGCACTTCCCTCATAAGGAGGTAAAGTGTAATATGGACAATCTAAGGACAAGGATGGTTTTAAGCAAACCAATAAGTCACCAAACAGAGTGACAAAGTTTCTGGATAAAATCAATAGCATTCCCTAACCCACCTAAATGGCTCCCAGTGTCATCGGTTTTTATCCCTTTTTCGTTGCACATTCCCTCAAAATTCTATTGGACATTTGTTATACCCCACTATCTTTAACCTATCAGAAAATACATTAGGGTGGTCATTCCAACATTGGCGGTAAAAGGTGCATACCGCTGTCAGGAGACCGCCAACATACCGCCGTGACCGCGGTAAACCGCCATGGTCATTCTGACCCACAACACAGAAACCGCCAAAATACAGACACCCACAAAAGTCCGCCACACCAAAGGCCAGCGAGAAACTGGCGATAACCAAACCGACACTGTCACACCAACAGAAATACGCCCACACTATCACAACCCACGATTCCACGCGGCGGTCTTTCAAACACGGTATTCCATTGGCGGTACACACCGCCGCGCTCAAAATACACACACACTTACAAAACACAGCCACATTGGACAATTCCAAATACACACACCTGATACGCACACCACTCCCACACACCCAATACAATATAAAACACACACCCACATCACCCACAAACCCCCACTCCTAAAAAATCAGGACCACGCACAGAGAAATAGAGAACCGAGCACCCAGACGTGCATATTACCATCACCCAGCACTATTACCATGCACTTCACACAACACACCAATACACATCACCACACTTAGCACCACACAATCCACCCCACACATCACCTACACCACCCCATGGCACTGTAAAGACACCCCAGGTTTTCTGAGGAGGAACTCAGGGTCATGGTGGAGGAAATCACCCGGGTAGAGCCACAGCTATTCGGAACACAGGTGCAGCAGACGTCCATTGCCAGGAAGATGGAGCTATGGAGCAGAATAGTCGACAGGGTCAACGCTGTGGGACAGCACCCAAGAAATCGGGATGACATCAGGAAGCGGTGGAACTACCTAAGGGGGAAGGTTTTCGTTCCGTGGTATCCAGACACCGCATTGCAGTGCAGAGGACTGGCGGCGGACCCCCACCTCCTCCCCCAGAATTTACAACATGGGAGGAGCAGGTCTTGGCGATCCTGCATCCTGAGGGCCTCGGCGGAGTATCTGGAGGAATGGACTCTGGTAAGTCTCATCTTCACTACTTCATCCCCCCCACCCCACCAGCATGCCAACTCATACCCCCACCCTCACCCTCATCACTCCTACTCCTTGCAAATGTCTCACCATCACAACCCACCCATCCCAACACCAAGCCCTGCATGCGACCACAAAGCATGGACACCCATCACCAAAGCATGCCCACTGCACATACCCATCCCCCCCAAACCACCGTCACAAAAGCCCCCACACAGGAATGCAAGCACTGGGGTACACGGGCACCCACCCATTGCACACCATGGCACACACAGATGCAATAATCATGGTTTTATATCCCTGCAGGACCCCAACGCAACGTCACCGCGCATGAGGGTCCACAAATGTCCACTCCACCCCCAGAAGAGGCCCACAGTGATGACAGCACCTCTGTCGACCTGGATCTAGATGACCAGCCCGGCCCATCGGGGACCTCGGGACAGTCGGTTGCCCTCAGACAGCCACAGGCCACAGCAGACCTTCCCCCCTCTGGGAACACCAGCACATCACCCACCCAGCGGGCCCATACCTCTGTCCCAAGGAAACGTCAATCAGCGGTGTGTCCACCACTACAGGGCACCAAGATGAACCCACCACCACAACAACAACAGGGACCTGGGGGCAGTGGCAGTGGGCACACGGTCCAGGGGACAGAGGCCCAGGGAAACAGGGGAACTGGGAGGGCTGCTGTGCGACGGGGGGGGACAAGCCCAGGGAACCCACTCTCCATGAGGCCCTCTCCAACATCATGGGAGCGTACCATCATTCCCAGGAGACGATGGCGACGGTACTGGCCAGGTTTCAGGAGACCCAGCGCCTGCAGGAGGACCAGTAATTGGGGTTCAGGGAGGAACTACGAACCATCAGTTCCACCCTGGGCACCATTGTAGGGGTTCTGAATCTGGTAGTCACCACATTGCGGGACACTGTGGCACCACAAAGGGCCCCTGACACTAGCATGGACCAAGAACTGCCTACCACCTCCGCCGGCGCTAGTGGACAGGAGGCCCCGCCACAGGACCAACAGGCCACCAGCACCCCACCCCCTGCAGAAGGAGAACCACCCCGCAAGCGGTCCCTGAGATCCAGGAAGAAGACAGAGTAAGATGCCAAGACCCCCGCCAGGAAAGGATACCACCCTGATTGTCATCCCACTGTCCCACATTGTCACCCTGTCCATCCTTAAACTGCCCCAGCTCCACTTTCCACAGGCATTTGGACAATGCACCTGTGATACTAATAGTCTGGACTCTGCCATGGACATTCCTCCACCATCACCCCTCACCAATTTGCAACCACCCTCCAATATAGAGCACTTTAATAAACACAGTTATTGCACAAAACAATCAGGAGTCTGGCTGTGATTTTGAACAAATGTATTAGACATTACCGTGCCAAAACGCTTATTTACATTGTGATGCCAACATACCAATGTCACACAGCTGTAGTCCATGGGGAAACAAAGCAGATGTCACACAGTGGGGCCCACATCTCTGAAATCGGAAGGGAAAGTCACAGCTCAGTTACCATACACTGGGTGAAAACGACAGACAGTAGAGAGGTACTAGTGTTTTAGTACATGTAGTATGCCGGTGTGTATTCTTACCTGTGTCATTGGAAATATTGCTGTATTACTGTGTTCCTGTTGTCTATGTCGTCTTCTTCGGCTTCCTCTTCTTCACTCTCCACAGGCTCCACAACTGCTACAACACCACCATCTGGACCATCCTCCTGCAGAAAAGGCACCTGTCGTCGCAAAGCCAGGTTGTGAAGCATACAGCAGGCCACGATGATCTGGCACACCTTCTTTGGTGAGTAGAATAGGGATCCACCTGTCATATGGAGGCAGCGGAACCTGGCCTTCAGGAGGCCGAAGGTCCGCTCGATCACCCTCCTAGTTCACCCATGGGCCTCATTGTAGCGTTCCTCTGCCCTTGTCCTGGGATTCCTCACTGGGGTCAGTAGCCATGACAGGTTGGGGTAACCAGAGTCACCAATTAGCCACACTCGGTGCCTCTGGAGTTGCCCCATCATGATGTACGCGTCATGCACTGATCCAGGGAACTTGGCATTAACATGGGAGATGTACTGGTCTGCCAAACATACCATCTGGACATTCATGGAATGATAATTCTCCCGGTTTCTGTACACCTGTTCACTCCTGTGGGGGGGGACCAAAGCCACATGGGTCCCATCAATGGCACCTATGATGTTGGGGATTTGTCCAAGGGCATAGAAATCACCCTTCACTGTAGGCAAATCCCCCACCTCAGGGAAAACGATGTAGCTCTGCATGTGTTTCAGCAGGGCAGACAACACTCTGGACAACACCTTGGAAAACATAGGCTGGGACATCCCTGATGATATGGCCACTGTTGTTTGAAATGACCCACTTGCTAGGAAATAGAGCACTGACAGCACCTGCACTTGAGGGGGGATTCCTGTGGGTTGGCGGATAGCTGACATCAGGTCTGGCTCCAGCTGGGCACACAGTTCCTGAATAGTGGCACGGTCAAGCCTGTATGTCAGTATGACATGTCTCTCCTCCATTGTCGACAGGTCCACCAGCGGTCTGTACACCGGAGGATGCCTCCATCTCCTCCCATGTCCCAGCGGACGGTGCCTATGAAGGACAACAGCGAGCACAGAGTCAATCAACCCACAGGTACGTAACCACAGCTTGCACAGAACACGATTCTTAATCCATAGAATGGCTTGTATGAGTGTTGATACAAGGCCTAGGTATGTGTGACAGAGTAAAAAGTAAGCCATGTGGGCCCATGAAATGGCGGCTGCCTGACCTGTAAAGTGCGACAATGGGATGTGAGGTAACTGCGCTGGCGTTGTACACCGTGGCGGTAGGCGGTTGAAGACCGCGGCGCAATGCAGCATTGGTTAACCTTGAACCCTATGGGTCTCAGGAGCCAATGACGATGTGCGCCGGCGGTCGCGGTATGCACCGCCGCGGACGTGACTGCCATTTTCTATCTGCTTAATCACTCGATACCTGATCTTCGACAGGAGAGGACCTACACTGCAAGTGCTGCTGTGACCTCGGTCTGGAAGAGACAATGGCTCATGCAACTGGGGAAAGGGCCCCTGCCTTCACTGCGGAGGAGTTGGATAAACTTGTGGATGGAGTCCTCCCCCAGTACGCGCTACTTTACGGTCCTCCAGACAAACAGGTAATTACACTGGGAGCATGCTGTATGGGCTATGCCTGTGTTGAGTGGGGTGGATGAAAGATGGGGGGGAGGGGAGCGATTGAGGCATGCATCAACTGACGGTGAGAGCATGTGCCACATGGCAAGGGTAGGGATGGGGGGCCACTCACATTGAGGGTGCAGAAGGTAATGACTATTCTTCTCCCCCTGTATATTTCATATAGGTCAGCGCCCACCAGAAGATCGATATTTGGCGTGCCATCGCCAAGGACGTCCGGACCCTGGGGGTCCACCACAGTCGGGGCACCCACTGCCGGAAGAGATGGGAGGACATCTGCCACTGGAGCAGGAAGACGGCGGAGGCTCAGCTGGGGATGGCCTCCCAACGTGGGAGTGGTGCCAGTTGGACTTTGACCCCCCTGATGTCCCGGATCCTGGCGGTGGCCTACCCCGATTTGGATGGGCGCGTGAGGGCATCACAGCAGACACAAGGGGGTGAGTACACTCTCATTCTGCTGACTTTGCGCGCAGTGGTGGTGTCTGGGTGGGGGAGGAGGGCTGTGGGTATCCCTAGGCCAGGGCGATTTCTGTAGGCTAGGCCCCTCCGTAAGTCATGGCCCTGTGCCCCCGCACCCCCACCTCTGTAGGGTGCCAAGTACAGCTATTCATGGCCCTGTGTCATCTATGTGTGCAGATGTCGTCCATAGGCTTGTAGACCATGTCCCAGGGATTGAGTGGTCGACCCCAAGTGCACGGCGTAGTGCAGTGGGCTTCTGTGTCTGTCCTGTCCGCCAACGGTGTCGCCAATGCATGCACTCAACATGTCTATATTCTGTTCCCCCCCCCCTTTTTTGTGGTCTTCCTGTTCATGTGTGCATTAGCATCATCAGGCGGAGGAGAAGTGGCATCGGAGCACGAGGGAGCTGCATCCCACATGGCCATGGAGGGCCACACAACGGACTCCGAATTCACCAGTGGGACGAAGGGCGAGGGGAGCTCCACAGCGGGTACTCGGGCAGACATCAGTGACACCGACTCGTCCTCTGAAGGGAGCTCCCTTATGGTGGCGGCAACATCTGTGCCCCCCGCAACAACAGGTACAGCCGCCACCCACCGCACCAGCACCGCCCTCCCAGCAGCCCCTCAGCGTTTGGCCCGTGCCCACTCACCCAGGAAGGTGGGCATCTCCTTCGCCCCAGGCACCTCAGGCCCTGCCCCAGTCACCCCTGCTGCCCTCAGTGAGGAGGTCATTGACCTCCTGAGGATGCTCACTGTTGGGCAGTCTACCATTTTGAATGCCATCCAGGGTGTAGAAAGGGAGGTGCACCAGAGTAATGCATACCTGGAGGGCATTCATTCTGGTCAGGCGGCCCTTCAGCGATCGTTCCAGACTCTGGCCTCGGCACTGATGGCAGCCATTGTACCTGTCTCTAGCCTCCCCCCTCCAACTTCCTCCACCCATACCCTATCACCTGTACCTCTGCCTATCCCAGACACACCATCAGACCAGCCTGCACACACCTCAACACCCAAGGGAAGCTCAGCCAGACATAAGCACCACACATCCCACAGGCAGTCACACAAGCAACATCCACATACAGACATACCAACACCCACTGCCTCCACTGTGTTCCCCTCCTCCACGTCTCCCTCCTCCCTCCCTTTCACCTCTCCGTTCACACCTGCATCCACAACATCTTCAGCCACTATGTCCCTCAGCAGCACACACACCAGTACACCCCGCACACGTGCAGTCACCACCCCCACTGCCATTTACACGTGCCCTGTGCACTCTCCCAGTGTGTCTGTGCCCCCCCTTCCAAGATACACAAACGCAGGCAGCCACCCACCCAACAGCCATCCACCTCACGACAGCCTCCAGCCCGAGCACCTGCACCCAAAGCCACCAGACTTACAACTCCTACAACCACAACTTCTTCCTCCACTCCCATACCCACTACACCTACCCGTCCCACTGCTCCCAAAAAGTTTTTCCTGTCAAAACTCAACGTCTTTCCACCAACTCCCCCACCCCGTCCATGTCATAGGACTACAGTCAGCACCTCAGCCACGACAAAATCGACCCCTGTCATCACAGTCTGCCATGGACAGTGGAGTGCCCCACCCACCAGGGCAGCCAGTTTGGTGCGAAGCCAAGGCACGGGCAGCCCACCCCCGGAGAAACATCCCAAGATAGGCAGTGGCCGGCGGGAGAGGGTGAAAACACCAGGGACTAAAACCCCTACCAGGGCTCCGGCAGGGAGTGTGGAGACAGCTGGTACACCGCCCAAGGTGGGGAAGGGCCACAGGCGATCAGGGAATGCTGGGAAGGGCAGCACGCTGACAACACCGCCATCAGCCCAGCTGGCCAGGAGGGCCCCGCCAACCCCATCCCAGGTGGGCAGGAGGCCGACAACAGCCCCGGCACAGCTGCCCAGGAGGGCCCCGCCAGCCACAGGACAGATGGGCAGGAGGGCCCCGCCAGCCACAGGACAGGTGGCAAATGAGCACCCCGCCATGGCCGGGACCGCTGAACTGGGCACCGCTGTCTCAAGCACCGCTGCACTGGGCCCTTCATCTCAAGCCCCGCTGAACTGGGCACCGCCATCTCAAGCACCGCTGCACTGGCCCCTTCATCTCAAGCACTGCTGAACTGGGCACTGCCGTCTCAAGCACCGCTGCACTGGGCCCTTCATCTCAAGCACCGCTGAACTGGGCACTGCCGTCTCAAGCACCGCTGCACTGGCCCCTCATCTCAAGCACCGCTGAACTGGGCACCGCCGTCTCAAGTACCGCTGCACTGGGCCCTTCATCTCAAGCACCGCTGAACTGGGCCCTGCATCCCAAGACCCACTGAACTGGGCACCGCCGTCTCAAGCACTGCTGCACTGGGCCCTTCATCTCAAGCACCACTGAACTGGGCACTACATCTCAAGCACCGCTGCACTGGGCCCTGCATCTCAAGCCCCGCTAAACTGGGCACCGCCGTCTCAAGCACCGCTGCACTGGGCCCTTCATCTCATGCACCGCTGAACTGGGCACCGCTGTCTCAAGCACCGCTGCACTGGGCCTTTCATCTCAAGCACCGCTGAACTGGGCACCGCCGTCTCAAGCACCGCTGCACTGGCCCCTTCATCTCAAGCACCGCTGAACTGGGCACCGCCGTCTCAAGCACTGCTGCACTGGGCCCTTCATCTCAAGCACCGCTGAACTGGGCACCGCCGTCTCAAGCACCGCTGCACTGGCCCCTTCATCTCAAGCACCGCTGAACTGGGCACCGCCGTCTCAAGCACCGCTGCACTGGGCCCTTCATCTCAAGCACCGCTGAACTGGGCCCTGCATCTCAAGCCCCGCTGAACTGGGCACCGCCGTCTCAAGCACCGCTGCACTGGGCCCTTCATCTCAAGCACCGCTGAACTGGGCACCGCTGTCTCAAGCACCGCTGCACTGGGCCCTTCATCTCAAGCACCGCTGAACTGGGCACTCCATCTCAAGCACCGCTGCACTGGGCCCTTCATCTCAAGCACCGCTGAACTGGGCACCGCCATCTCAAGCACAGCTGAACTGGCCACTCCATCGCAGGCACCGCTGGCCCATGAGCGGCAGGGGCTGGGCCGCATCTGTGTCGGGCAGGGCTGCACGAGGCACTCTGGGCACCAGGCCCCCTCCAGAACCAGTGGGGACATGCATCCACTACCTCTGTCCTGCACAGGTAGAAGCACTCTGGGCACCAGGCCCCCTCCAGAACCAGTGGAGACTGTTATCCACTTGTGAGACTGTGGCTTTGCACTCCCCAGGATTGAGCAGTGGGCAGCCCACCCACTGTATAGACTTGTGAGATTGTGGCTTTGCACTCCCCAGGATTGAACAGTGGGCAGCCCACCCACTGTCTAGACTTGTGAGGCTGTGGCTTTGCACTCCCCAGGATTGAACAGTGGGCAGCCCACCCACTGTCTGGACTTGTGAGACTGTGGCTTTGCACTCCCCAGGATTGAACAGTGGGCATGGAGGCCCCTCGTGGATCTGGCGTTGTGCACTCATCTGGCTGAGGTGCCCCCCTTTCCCTTCCCCCTGAGGTGCCTGTAGTTTTGCTATCTGATGCCCCTGCAGTGTTCTCTCCGTTAGAGTCAGGTATCCTGTGTGGGCTTTGCCCATGTGATTTGGGCCCAGTGGTCCACGGACAATGCCTGCTACAATGCTCGGACTTGTACATTTCTGTATATAAGAGTTTTTGATGTGTATATATATTTTTTGGCAGTATTACAATATATTTCAATGTTTAAAATAATTTCCTTTTGTCTTTGCATTCTTCCGGGGTGTTTGGGGGGTGTAACTGTGATGTATTGCTATGCATTGATGTGTGTGTTGTAGTGGGTGAGGGTGGGTGTGTCACGTATGTGTGTCCCCGTAATTTTTTGCCTCCCCCCTCCCCTGTGTCGTAGGTGCAGTACTCACCGTTGTCTTCTGCGCCGGCGTTCGTGCTCCTGGTAGAGGAGCAGGAAGACTATCGCTGGGAGTATGTGGAGTTCGGGTTCCATGCTGTCCTGATTCCTCGTAAGGTGTATGGAGGTGAGAATTTTCCCATCGAAATGGCTGTTTCCGCCGTGTTTTTATCGGCGGGGCTACCGCCCCGGAAAAGGTGGCGGATTGGTAGGTTGTGATACTGTGGGCGGTACATTGACTCCCGCCTGTCTGTTGGCGGTGACCGCCGCGCTGTTTGTTTGTACCGCCGTGGCGGTCGGTGTGTTAAAGTGGCGGTATCTGTTAGCGGTTACCGCCTCGGTCGGAATTCCATTTTTTTTACTGCCAGCCTGTTGGCGGTTTTGCCGCCGCTTTAACTCCGACCGCCAGGGTTGGAATGACCGCCTAGGTCATTTATCTTTCACCCCATATTATTTTACACGTCTGTCTCTCATTGGTTCTCCTGTTCGATGTCTTCAGAGGTGGCACGTCCGGTATGATTTCATCTTTCTGTAATTCTTTGCACATCTTTTGGTCAGTAGCTCCATTGTCGGTTTGAATGACCTTATACATTACATTAATCTACACTGTTGCATTTTGTTTTAATATCACCCTACAAGCAATGAAGAAAGCATGAGAACGGATCTAGCATGGTTATGTTCGGCTTCTAGTTTGAAGAAAACAAGAGGTCATGTCCTTTTGCGAGTCAGCACACTGCAAGATAGGAAAAATACATTTAATATGAGAGCCAAGCAGCTAAGCTTCGGCTCATGCTAATTTAAGGCCTACAAGGATTTCAGCACAAATTCAATAACACAATGATTAATGGTTAGTATAGAACCTATGCAATGTAACATTTTATAAACATTTTAGTCATCATTATTAGTCCACGTATACATTGGCGGCCACTCCCCGTGGTCACATCTCAAGTGCGCGTTTAAGCAAAATCACTAAATCTGTTTCTATATGGCATCATCACACATTAATTCATAAAACATTTCATGTTAATATAGTTTATATAAGCTACGCTCTCTCAGTCCCTCCTCTGATGACGTTCGTCATCACACAAACCTTTCACTTTGACCTTTCACTTAATTTTTCACCTTGCGCATAATGCGCATTTCAACATCTTGTCCTTTGTGTGAATTTTCCCAAATTTCATTAAACATTTTCTCCCTTTCGCTTTCTTCATTCTTCTTATTCCTCTTTGTCCAATTTCTTTTAATGTTCTCATTAATTTTGCATGCTCCCCATAAACCTAATAAACAGGCCAGAACAATTAATAGACCCCCTAGTATTTTTGCAAGAACCCCATTCCAAATGTTGCTAAACCAGCTCCCTACTCTGGCAATTCCTTTTCCCACTTTCTCCCACACTCCAGGTTCCTTCAAATCCTTCAAATCTGCACTATCTCTAGTTAGGTTAGTAGGCATACCTCTAATCTTTTTACTATTATCGGGTATATATGAGCAACAATGACGCTCATTGAGCATCTTGCAGACTCCGCCGCTCTTTGCTAAAAGAATGTCTAGAGCAAGCCGATTTTGAAGAGTCATAGCTCTTTCCGCAGCAAGTTCAGTATCCATCAGGAGTATAGCCCCTGTAAAATTTGTCAGCATGTTATCCACAATAGTAGACAACTTTGGAATCTTTATGGAGTTTAAGATAACTCCTACTGAAGGAATTATGGCTCCAAATATGTCACCAATGACAGCAGCCGCTGTCTCTCATTTTTGTCTAGCATGTTATAATTCAGACGTTTTAGGTATTTGCTTTAAGTCATCAATCTGGTAAATCTTTGGGAAAACTATTCCCAAATAACATGTCCCATACCATCCCTTAGGGAGACGGTAATAAGCATTAAGTCCACAGATATAATAGATCCCAGGGATCGCTGGATCCTGTCCATTTAACATGAATGTCCATTTACTCTGAAACAAAAACACATGCCTGCATTCACTCGTTCCCACAAATAAAGTGTCATGTTCAGATTTTGGCCTAAATATACAAAGCCTTCCTACATGTAATGCATCCATAGCTAGTTTGCCTTGTGTCTTCATTACAGTGTAAGCATAATCATTTGCATATGTGCGTTTCTCTAGCCCCTTTTCTAGTTGCTCTTTCAAAGCTTTGCGTCTATCATCACTGTGATCTAAGAAGCTTTTCTCTACAGGTGTCAATAAGCAAGTCAGATTGTTGCGGTGTGCATAAGCTGTCCCAAATGTAAGTGTCGGTTCAAAGAAACCTCTAACTAATTTTATACTATGCTACTTAGCTAACTTGTTCAGAAACTAAATCACAGGCACAAAGGAAAACACCACATCCAAATTTGAATAAAAATATTGGACATGCTCTTGATTATAGAATCTTGTTAGTAGCAAACTACAACATATCCCATAGGTTAATGGAAGACTATGATAAGTGACTCCTTCTTGTACTGATGAAGGAATCTTTGTGCACACATAACAGTTTTTCGCATCCATGGTCTCAACATACTCATTTAGCAAGCGACAGAAGACATTAGTGGAAAGTTCCCCTTTTGAGTTAGTTCCCTCATGCAAGGGTTTTGTATCCTGCTCAAACTTTTCCCACAGGGTTAGTGTTGTGGTCTCAGGTTTTGAAGCGTTGTTAATCGCTTTCTTATCCAACCACGGCATTCCCACAATCACACCTACAATTATTATTGCACACACAATACCTAATATAAGGCTTAACCAACCGCACACTTTACCCTTCTTGCTACTAACTCTATTATAAGCCATGGTCTGTAAAGAATCAGATAGCAGAATAACTCAAACAACAATCAACTTGAGGACGATATCAAAACTATTTTTTTTTTTTTTTTCTAGATGCAAGTCTCTCTTTCTCTCTGCGTGTATTTACAGCGTTTCACTCACTCCAGGTCCCTTTTGTCAATCAGGTTAGCAGCTTGTCATAATCAGTTTTCAAAGTCAATTCAGGTTATCAGTGTCTCATCCGGCAATTTATAAGTCTCTTTTCTCAGCTTTTCAGCTTTTGATTTCAATTTTAGTTTTAACACAGTCTCTTTCTCTGATTGATTTCAGGTACCATAGTATTGGCCTGGTACTTCTCGATCAAAACAGAACGCTAAGAATTCTTGTTGCCATTCAGATGTCGTTGCCCATTCAGGACCTGCGTACCTTCTATTTGCAGTTCTTTTTCTTTTCAATCTGCGTTCGCCTTGCAATTCTCCTTCACTTAGATCCTCTACTCGGGATGTATCAGTTTCTTCAGTTATTGTTTCATCTGGTACGACCTTTTCTTTCGCAGCCTGCTTCTCCGGCCAGTTATCACCCTTATGCGTCTTCTTCCTGCTTATCCTTTCAGGATAACAGCACCCTCCTCTTGTGCTATGGTGTTTTCTCTTGACGGACCTGCAACTGGCTCAGGGGATGCCAGTGTGTTTTGTTCTCTCTCTACTATTTCCCCTTCTTCTTCTTCTTCTGGGTCTGTAACAGGTTCAAGCTCTAACCCGTGTCTGTCTACTTCTGGGAGAACGTCTCCTTGATTTAGTTCTCCTGCTGCCTCTACTGCCTCTACTGAGATAGGCACACTGTCACCTCTCTCGAACTCGTTTACTGTTTGAGGGACTAGGCTGTTCTCAGTGGGCTCTCCTGCAGTCTCAGTTCCTCCTTGGCTATTTTCCTTCTCTGGAACTGCTGAGTCGGAAACTTCAAGTTCCTCATCAGTCGGACACGTTACCTTCTTTGTGTGACTGGCATGTATCCAATTTGGAACGCCTGCACATTTCACAGCAGTGGTTGTTGTCAGTACTACTTGATTTGGCCCCTTCCAGCGCGGCTCCAAACACGACTTTCTCACGTGCTTCTTGACAACCACTCAGTCACCGGTCTGCAGGGTGTGACCTGGATCACTGATCGGTGGCAATGAGTTGGCTTCCACCTGGTGGGAAAAAGAACGAACCACATCAGCCAAACCTTTGCAGTAGTCCAACACCATATCATCCGTGATATTCACAAGAGCATTTGCAGGTACTGCGGGCAGCCTCATAGCTCTGCCCATAAGGATCTCATGGGGTGATAGTCCTGTCTTCTTATCAGGGGTGTTCCTCATCGACATCAGCATTAAGGGCAATGCATCTGGCCATTTCATATTGGTAGCTGCGCACATCTTTGCCATTCTCGACTTCAAGGTACCATTCATTTGTTCTACTAGTCCTGATGCTTCAAGGCGGTAGCTACAATGCAGCTTCTGTTCAATGTCTAATGCAGCACACAAGAGCTTAATCACCTCATTGTCGAAGTGTCTGTCCCTATCTGATTCTAAAGAGACCGGAAACCCGAACCTGGGTATTAGTTCTCTAAGCAGCAGTTTTGCAACTGTGAGACTGCCATTTCTACATGTGGGGTAAGCTTCATCCAGTGGCTGAAAACACACACAATCACCAACACGTACTTCAATCCTCCACAAACAGGCATTTCAATTAAATCCATTTGCATCTTGCGAAATGGACCACCAGCTCTCCCTATGTGGCTCAAAGTTACCACAGTTCCCTTTCCGGCACTCATCTGTTGACAGATGATGCACCTGTGACAGGTAACCTCTGCGGCTTGTCTGAATTTTGGGTTAAACCAGTCAATCTTGAATGACCTGATCAGTGCATCTCTCCCAAAATGTGCTTGTCCATGATAAAGTCTTGCAAATTGTGACAAAAGACTGTTTGGCAAAACCAGATCCTTTCCTCTGAGATCCATAAGTGGTCAACTCTCTGTACACATTGCATTCTCTGCCAGGAGCGTTTCTCCTCTCTGCTAGCACGACCCTGTAGTGTTTTTAGCTCATCTAGTGTATCAACCACCCTTAATGCAAAGTTCAAGCATGTTTCATTTTCAGTTTGCGGTAACAATTCCCACTGATCCCTGAACGATATACAGTTCAATGCGCAAAACCTTGCGACTTGATCTGCATAGCCGTTTCCCATGGACGCAAAGTCTTGTGACTTAACATGACCATTGCATTTCACCACGGCAATTTCAAGAGGTGACTGAATCGCATGTAACAAATCCTTAATCTGTTTGCCATTTTTCACTGGAGAACCAGAAGAGGTCATGGAACCTCTCTGTGACCACAATTGGCCAAAATCATGTACAATTCCAAATCCATATCTGCTGTCAGTATAGATAGTGACTCTCAGATTTTCAGCTGCGTGGCATGCCTTAGTAAGGGCAATGAATTCTGCCACTTGTGCGGAAAACACTCTCTCGAGCCAGGAAGCTTCAATGATACCGGCTATGGTACACACAGCATAACCAGCTCTCAGCATTCCGACTGAGTCTCTCAAACAGGATCCGTCAACAAACATAATGCAGTCATTTTCTTTTAACTGCGTATCCTGAATGTCAGGTCGGGGCTTGGTACATAATTCTGTTACCTCAAGACAATCATGCTCTACTTCCTCTTCATTATTAATTTCAGTACTTTCAACAGGAAGTAAAGTTGCCGGGTTCAATACAGTACATCGCTTCAATGAGACATTAGGCGACCCCAAAATGATTGTCTCATATCGGGTAAGTCGGGCATTTGTCATGTGCTGGGTTTTAGTTCGAGTCAATAGAATTTCAACTGAATGTGGAACCATTACTGTTAAGGGATGTCCCATCACTATGCCTTCACACTGCGTGAGGCTTTGACCACCTGCTGCAACTGTTCATGACAAAACAGTAGAAAAGGCTTCTGTAATCAGGCATACCCAACGCTGGTGCCCTGCACATGCATTCTCTTATTTCCATGAATGACTCACGCTCTTCTTTAGACAGAGTTATGGCATACGATTCGTCCTTAGTCTCCTTGCCTGTCAACTTTATCGATGGTTTTGAGATAATTGAGAAGTTGGGTATCCACTGACGAGAGTAGCACACCATTCCCAAAAACATTCTGACATCTCTCTTTGTTGTCAGGGGGTTCATCTGCAAAATAGCTGTCACTCTTTCCTTTGATATTCTCCTGAACCCTCTCTCAATCAAGTGTCCTAAGTCTTTCACCTCTTTCTGACAGCACTGCAGCTTGTTTGGCGAAACTTTGGGGGTCATTCTGAGTCTGGCGGGCGGCGGAGGCCGCCCGCCAGACTTCCCCCCTCCAAAATACCGCTCCGCGGTCGAAAGACCGCTGAGGGTATTTTGGCTTTTGCACTGGGCTGGCGGGCGACCGCCAAAAGGCCGCCCGCCAGCCCAGTGCAAAAGAGCCTTCCCACGAGGACGCCGGCTCAGAATTGAGCCGGCGGAGTGGGAAGGTGCAACGGGTGCAGTGGCACCCGTCGTGTATTTCAGTGTCTGCAATGCAGACACTGAAATACAATGTGGGGCCCTCTTACGGGGGCCCCTGCAGTGCCCATGCCAGGGGCCCCACGACAACCCATACCGCCATCCTGTTCCTGGCGGGAGAACCGCCAGGAACAGGATGGCGGTATGGGCTGTCAGAATCCCCCATGGCGGCGCAGCTGGATTCCCAGGGCAGCGGAAAACCGACGGGAGACCGCCGGTTTTCCACTTCTGACCGCGGCAAAACCGCTGCGGTCAGAATGCCCTGCGGGGCACCGCCAGCCTGTTGGCGGTGCTCCCGCCGACCCTGGCCCCGGCGGTAAGGAACCGCCGGGGTCAGAATCAAGCCCTTTATGTCCGTTCTTTCCCAAATGATTCAGTAAGGCAATTGTGTCATACCTACAGTCATCTTTTGTTCTGGACGCAATCAGCAAGTCATCAATGTACTGCACTAGAGTCAAACTGAAAGGCAGTACTAAGGATTCTAAGTCATTTTTCAATATCTGATTGAAGATGGACGGTGACTCAGAAAACCCTTGAGGAATTCTGCACCAACTGTACACTTTGTCCAGGAATTTGAAACTGAATAAAAACTGGCTGTCCTCATGAAGAGGCACCGAAAAGAAAGCTTGTGACAAGTCTACAACGGTGAACCATTCAGCATCACACGGAACCTGAAACATGATTACTGCTGGGTTCGGCACTATGGGGCAACACTTTACCACAATCTCGTTTATTTTTCTCAAGTCCTGCACAATTCCAACCTTCCCACAAGACTTTTTCAGACCCATTATCGGTGAATTACATAGGCTGCTCAATACCTCCTTCAGGACTCCTTGTTTTACAAAGTCCGCAATTATTTGCGACACCTGAATAAGGACATCTTGTGCCATGTGGTACTGCGGCACCTGGGGAAACACCGCATTTGGCTTCACTTGTACTTTAACTGGTTTCACTCCTTTTATCTGTCCCACTTCCTTTCCTGTCAAGTCCCACACTTTCTCTGTCACTGATCCCTGTAACTCAGCTGGTAAGTCTGTCGTAGTTTGGACTCTTGCTCTGAGCAAGACTGCTGGTTTAAGGATGACAGTACTTTTGTTTGTAGGCGACTGCGTCTTTCCTACAACAAGTCACAACTGGTATCCCAACCTTACCGGCTCACTAGCAGCACCTCACCAGAAACATAATAGTAAAAGGTGATTTATGGCAGCCGTTTACGCATTGACTCGAAAATAAGATATCTCAGGGAGTGTCGTGGTTAAACGGAGATTACCCTTTTCTCACAAATATATTATGTCTCATACAAACACAGGCAATGACACAGATGCAGTAAAGTTATAATAGTTTTTATTTAACATAACTGCAATTTGCGATAAGTTGCATGGACTGCAATGATTAGGATAATGAATAAAGCAAGCAACAGTATTATGAAGACGAGAGTCATTGTTACAAAGACCCCCACCATTTTGCAATACGTAGAAAAGATACATGAGATGCAATATGCCCTAATACCCTAATGTGAAAGGCCTAACCTCCTACCTAAAGGAGAGCTGGGTTCGTTAAACCTAATCTGCCAATGCCGTGTCCATGAGAGGAGCCCCCAACCCTCGTTACCTTGGAATGAGGTCTCTATCTCAGACTCCGCAGGGACACGAAGACTGGGTCAGCGTCAAGACGACTGAAGCATTGGTATCAGCGATGGTGGCGATGCCCTCTGGTCGGAATCCCTCTGATTATCTGTCTAAATTGTGATGTATTTATACAGATCTACAAGGTCCCCTGACGTAGGTGTATGCCTAAACAATACATAACAGGCATGCTTGGGACGGCAATTAATATCAACAATCCCTCAAAAGTATAGAGAGGGAAAATCCCTAAGTGTGAACACCTACTGTTTGTTTGTCTTTGGTGCTTGATCTTGACGCCTTGGCGCGGTGACACTGATAATGTAACTCATAACAAGTGGCCTAACTATAAATAAGGCAGCCATCTTAGAAGAAATAAATAATTAAATGGGCTAAGACAGAGCAAGCTAAGTAGGTTAAAAGTCACTAGGTGACGGGGGCACGAGTTTACAAGCCAGAGGCTAAGCTAACTCCTGTTATCCCATTAAAACGAACTAGGATTCACTACAAGTCAGTCACTGTAAGCATCAGGAATAATGTTATCAAAGGCTAATCTTCATTCGCGGTTTCTGTCTCTAACTGACCATCATCCCCTTCATCATCACTGTTTGTCTGCACCTCAATTCCATCATTGGAACAGGTAATCGAACATTTTGTTTTGCACAGTAAGTATCTTCCCAGTAGGGACACAGGACTTGAATCGCAGACTACAAACTTATGCAGTCCCTGGAAGTTGCCAATCTCAACTTGCACCGGATCTGTAATCGGATTTGTCAAGTACTGGTTTTCTACTCCAACCACTCTTATGGTACGCCCTGAAAGTGGTAATTTTGGAACCTCTGCACTTCTGACTGTAGAGCGTGTAGCTCCGGTATCAACCAAGAATGAAACCTTGTGACCCATTACCTTTCCCTCTACATAGGGCCCCCTCTGATCTATTTCTAGGGACGCTGCAAGCCTGCACTCTTCACTGTCTGTACTGTCAGGTGACCATTCCTCATTCATTTCATCTTCACCACGCAATGGGAATTGCTGCACTGTATTATTTTGGCTCATCACTTGACCTGTGACCTGCTGAGGAAGCATCACCTGTTGCTGTCCCATTGGAGCTAATGGTAGTTGCATTTGCTGTCTAGGTACCATGGGAACCTGCTGTTGTACTTGCTGCATTTGCGCTGGTTGAACACGCGGCATCTGCATTTGCTGCATGGGCTGTAGCCCTTGCATCTGAACCATGTTATTTTGGAAGTTCGGATTTTGACTTCTCAATCTTGGACCTCTCACATTTTGTAATGTACCGACATTAGTGCTTTGTTGAACGACACCATCCTGCACCATATTTGGGCATTCCCGCTTCCAATGCCCCACACCCCCGCACGCGTGACATGGAGACATCTTCTTCATCCCTTGCGCATCATTTTGGACCACCACAGTATTCAAATCTGGACCGCGATTCACAAAACCTCGACCTCTGCCTCTCGGTTGCGCCTGAAACACAACATTCCCTTGCGGCTGCTGCTGAATCATTTGCTGGATTCCACTTCCCTGCATACCTGCCTGCGTTGCCCTTATCTGCATCATCATCACTTTCTCCTTCAGTTTTCTCTGCTTTAGCTCAATCTCGTCACTACAGTATTTTGCGTACTGCAACACCTCATCAATCGGCTTCGCTTGCCAACAGATCAAATGATTCTTAATCATCTGGCTAGCCTCTGGTCTCAGCCCTTCAACAAATCTGAACACAAGATGGTTCATATCTTTCGGCTCAATAGTTTCAGTACCACTGTAATGTTTAAATGCCTTGAACAACCTCTCATAGTAAGCACGTATTGATTCTTTAACCTCCTGTGAGGTCCGGTCGATTTTCTGCCAATCAGTCACTTTCGGCGACACTTTCTGTTTCAAAAACTCAATCACTTTGTGATAATACTTCATCACCTCCTCAGAGGGTGCTCCGGTCACCTTATCCCTTGCCGGCTCCTGTGTCGGCCAGTCTACACCTCTCTTGCACTCAAGCCATAAATCGGGCGGAACAATGATCTCAAACAAGGTATTCAAATCTTCCCAGAGACATTTCACAAGCTTCACAAACCTATCTGTTTGCTCATACCACTCTATCGGCTTCTTCCTCAACCTGGGATAATCATTTGTGAATGACAGTATGTCTCCCCTAGTCCACGGTACATGGATCAGAACCCCACAAGCTGTTTCTCTCATGGGTAACATCTTTACTGATCCCGTATCTGGTGAAGCTTTAGCTTGACTTGATCCCGGACTGTCACTTTTCTCCTTATCTCTTTTCTTTGCCCATCTGCCTTCCCACTTTTCTAAAAATCCCCAGATCTGCCCACTTTGCAGTATTTCCTTTAGATGCGCTTTCATTCCGGCAGACCTCATATGCTCGAAGTCTTTTGAGTCAAAGTCTAACCTGTAGCTTCTTTTCAAATGTTTGGTATTCTCAATATCAATATTGTATTTGTCTGCCAGGTTCGCCAACCTCTGATGTACCTTACCTACTTCTTTAGTGATTTTAGGGCACAGATATCTCAATTCTGCTTCTGTGTATGACTCTAATCTATTTACCCCCATTGTCCCTTTCACCAATTCAGCAGCTTCCACACCCAGTCTCACAAAGTTCAGGTACTCATCTTTCTCAGACCTTTCTATTTTCTCTACAGTTGCTGCGGCTTTTGGAGCGTACGTTTTTTCTAACCACTCATTCACTTGTTGCACCGTAAAACCTTGCAGTGAAATATTCCCTGCATGCATCATTGGCGACTGTGAAGCATTCGCACTTATTGTCTGTGGGGTTAGCACACCTAACCCTGCCTGTCTCTGTGCCTCCAAGGGTGCTTCAACCGGGCTAAGGTCTAGCAACGACCTCGGTCTTTCAACCTCTTGTTCTACCGGAGCCATCAACTGGGTAGTTCCTATCCACCCTCCTCTTATTGCATTACTCCCTGATCACACATACCAGGCTTATCTTGTGTACATAATGACACCGGTGGACCAACAGTAATTGGTAACGATATGGCAGCAGGTGTCTGACCTGTTCCAAAACTCCGTGGAGCAGCAACTCCAAAAGTTTGATTTTATGAAACCGGGATTATACCCTGGTATCAGCTTTTGCTGCGGCTGGGGCAGCAATTGTGGAGTTGGCTCAATCTGCACTAACCTCGATTTTGTATATATCGGGTCTGGCGGCACTATCAGATTTGTAGTAGTCTCTAGTACTGGGACGTCTGGATAGATTCTCTGTATCTGTCTTTCTGGCGCAGTGGGTACACTGACACCATTCTGTATCAAACCCATATCCTTAGTCTGTGCTGTATCAGTAACTCCCTTCTCCTGCGTCTGGTTCCCAGGACCCGCACTAGTGCTCGGGACATTATCGCTTACCGCATAAGGTGGCGGGCGATCATGCAATAACTGAATTAGAAATTCTTCGTTATCTGAATCATCTTCTTCTATCCAAGATCTCTTAGTCTCTTTAGGCTTACTAGTGTCTTTGTCTGTTTTACATGTGGCTTTCTTCCCCTGTGTCTCATCTCCCTGTGCTATTGCTGGGAATAATTTGAGTCCGTCAACTATTCCCCATCTCCACATTTTGCTCTCATTATCCCATCTAGCTTCCACTAAAGTCTTTTCTGCCCTTTTTATTCTTCTTTGGAATTTTTCTTGTCTCTGTTTAATAGGCATTAAATCCCAAATTGCTAAAGCCTCGTATTGAACTGGCCTCGGAGGTGGCTTCTGTACACTTAACAGCCACCATAAATTCTCAAGGACTCTCGTATTGAATGTTCCGTGTTCCGGGAATGCCAAACATCCCTCCTTTTCCGTCAATTTGTGCCACTGTTTCATCCATAAGCAAGGCGCAATACCCTTTTCTTCCATGACTATATAAGCTGGAGTACCCTCAGGCGGTGTAGGCTCTCCTTCACTCGCCATAATGTATGCGTCTCCTTTCAGAGAGCTCTTAAAAGCTTTGATAAAATTCATCTTTGCGTCTTTTCCTTTGTTGTATTTCATCAGAAAGTGACTTTAATTCCCAGGACACTCTTCACCCACCTTTTCTCAACCTATTGCCTCTCACGACGGCAGCCAATCCGTGCGTGACCCCTCTCGGCAACTGACCTATCTCAGCGCTGCACCACTGACGTCACACTCACACACTGCAGCTGACAAAGTCTTGCGGCTCGTCCGCCCCTCACTAGATTCACACCAAACGAATGCAAAATTACTGCGAGCACCTTTAACAACACCAAGTCAAATTTGCCGGTTTACTAAAGGAAGGATACACATCCGCTTCAGAACTTTACAGAGATTTCACTTGAAGCCTCGGCCGCTACACTCTCCTTCTTAGTTCCCGCAACCGCCAGCAGAATTCGACCCACAAATCATACTCTCGACTGGTCAATGGTTTGTTCTAGTGCCCTTTAGAACTTGCCAAATCTCCGTCGAAGGTTTCACACGTACAATTTGACTCAAACTCGACTTGTCAACCACGCCCGATTGACCTAATTAAACCGCACAAATTACAACATAAACCCAAGTGTCTCCTACACTTGTCAATATACTCCGGAGTCTTAGACCACGACGGGTCCGTACATTAACAACCAACCACGTGGATAATTTTGAGCACAAAGTGTCACACTCATATGAAGTACGCCGACTTCCCTACTCTCATACTGCGCAGTACGTCCACTCCTACTGAAACAACATTTACCTGTCCTAAATACACACAAACTTCACAAACTGCCTGCAAAATACATAAGCTGAGCAAGCACAAATCCTACCCCACACATACTAAAACGCCGAGAACATCCCCAACTCACTTAGACAGGCTCCAAGATCCCGGGAAAGTCATGGTGAATTTAGAAACGCATCATACCTCCAATTTTCATTATCTCAGAAAAACTATTTAAACAATAATTCTCCGTCCTAGGGCTCCAAAGGGCCAAACCGTCGCTCTGCTTCCAGAACTGTTAAGGCGTCCCTTTATGATAATTTATTACACATCAGGACTCGTTTTAGGCCAATTAATCTTTTGACCCAGTTGAGAGACACCTTAGGACGAGATAGCTAATCAATATGCCAATCA
The DNA here is from genome assembly GCF_031143425.1 of Pleurodeles waltl. Classification (NCBI taxonomy): domain Eukaryota; kingdom Metazoa; phylum Chordata; class Amphibia; order Caudata; family Salamandridae; genus Pleurodeles; species Pleurodeles waltl. Next base: position 691,886,389 of record NC_090439.1, read on the forward strand.
ATACGTCAATAATGTCATCAATATTTATCACAACAATACATTTCAAAGTCATTAATCGATTCAAAAACTACTACCATGACATTGCAGTCATGAATAACCACACCAGTTTAGTAGAATTTTATGAGTTTTATTCCCTATTGATTACAATTCTAAAAGCAGATGCGTTAATCTCAAAACCAAGAAGCTTAATAGCATAGTCACGATATGGCAACTTTGATAAGATTTCATTAAGGCAAGAATCACAAACATCAGAACATAACAAGGCGTGAACATGGATCAATTTAGCAGAGTGTCAATAATGTGTCAGTTCAACAAAGCAGAGATTCGGTTGTTGTCTATTTGCATCAGTTTAGTGAACACCTGTCCTTACCACTAATTAGCATTTACATGTTGGGCTTCATGCAAAACAATTTAGAACACCAATTTGGAAAACATCTAACTATGGCCTCTGTCAAAAGTAAGCAGTTGGTACCTAGAAAGGAAAAGCAAACAGACAAATTACAAATGCATTGTCATAATTACCCTCCAAAGTTTAGGTCAGCGCACAAGTTCAGTCTTCATCTTCAGGACATCAGTCAAATCGCCACTAGTCAGAACTCAGCTCCGGGGCAAAAAGGGGCACTTCCCTCATAAGGAGGTAAAGTGCAATATTGACAATCTAAGGACAAGAATGGTTCTAAGCGAACCAATAAGTCACCAAACAGAGTGACAAAGTTTCTGGATAAAACCAGTAGCATTCCCTAACCCACCTAAATGGCTCCCCGTGTCATGGGTTTTTATCCCTTTTTCGTTGTACATTCCCCCAAAATTCTATTGGACATTTGTTGTACTCCACTATCTTTAACCTATCAGAAAATACATTAGGTCATTTATCTTTCACCCCATATTATTTTACACGTCTCTCATTGGTTCTCCTGTTCGATGTCTTCAGGGGTGGCACGTCCGGTATGATTTCATCTTTCTGTAATTCTTTGCACATCTTTTGGTCAGTAGCTCCATTGTCTTCACCGGTTTGAATGACCTTGTACATTACATTAATCTACACTGTTGTATTTTGTTTTAATATCACCCTACAAGCAATGAAGAAAGCATGAGAACGGATCTAGCATGGTTACATTCGGCTTCTAGTTTGAAGAAAACAAGAGGTCATGTACTTTTGCGAGTCAGCACACTGCAAGATAGGAAAAATACATTTGATATGAGAGCCAAGCAGCTAAGCTTCGGCTCATGCTAACTTAAGGCCTACAAGGATTTCAGCACAAATTCAATAACACAATGATTAATGGTTAGTATAGAACCTATTCAATATAATATTTTATAAACATTTTAGTCATCATTATTAGTCCACGTATATATTGGCGGCCACTCCCCGTGGTCACATTTCAAGTGCGCGTTTAAGCAAAATCACTACATCTGTTTCTATATGGCATTATCACACATTAATTCATAAAACATTTCATGTTAATATAGATTATATAATCTACGCTCTCTCAGGTTCAATTAGCATGACACTTACTAAGAAGATAACCATCTCCAAACTCTACAATTGCCAGCAGGTTCTATACGCCTGAATGACGAAACATGAAAGAGCCATTTTGCTCCCTGTGTATTTTGCTACATATTCTGTGATAATGGATGCGTCATTGCAAACTATTTGAATATTCAGTAAACAGTGCTTTTTTCGATTTAAGTACAAATACTCTGGCCCAGATTTAAGAGGGCCTAGCACCACCTAATGACACATTAGTATCCTTTTTTACCCTAATGTGGAGTTAGATGGCCAAAAATGCCATGCCATATTTACAAAGTGGCACAATGCATGCTTTGCTCCACTTTGTAACCCCTTGCACCACATTATGCCTGAGCCAGGCACAATGTGTGCAAGGGGGTGTTCCCCCATTAGGGAGGCTGAAAAAATGGTGCAAACAAATCTAAGATATTTTCTTGCGTCATTTTTTGCGGCATTTTTAACACCTGCTCAGAGCAGGAGTTAAAAGGGGGCACACCGTTATTTATAATAGGCCCCTATGTACAGTTCAGGGTTAGTGCCAAACTTTTGGCACTACCCATGAACAATACATCAATAGTGTCATAAATTCTGACGCTATTGCCCTCTACCATGTGCCATGGTACTCTGTATTTTAAATATGGCACACACGTGGTGGAGGTAAGGGGGCTCTAAGGGGCACAAGGAAAGTGGTGCTAGAGTGGTTGCAGCGCCACTTTTCTTAAATATTCCCCTTTGTTTTTGAAGGAGGGCATATTTAAATGTGAGTGCCATCCATTCATCCTATTACATGCTGAATCTGAACAATGTCACAAAAATCAACCTTAGTGGCATTAATATTTGCTGGGGTGCTTTGAAAAGAAATATGAAAAAAGTATTTTAGATAACATGGCATTTATAAAATTAGCAAAGATCCTTGAAAGGCTACTTTGTGATATCCTCCCAAGAACTGCCAATGTCCCCTGGTAGCTACCTAAGGCTGGAGCGTGGAGGGAACAAGACACCTGTATGTGTGTGGGCATGGCCTGAGTAAGCCATGTTTGCCTTCCAAAAATTGGATTGCGTTCATCAATAACATCCATAATGATCTGCCTGCTCGACCTGTATTTAAAAAAGACCCACCCTCCTCTGTCTGCTCAAATAAAGTAAAACATATTCAAATAACCCTTTCTTTCCTCGTCCTTTATCCTTACTATGCAGCGAGGATGCATAGTCGCCTCACCAGAGCATATATTGCAGCCAGTTTAAAAGTCTATATTGTGAGTCTCTCCCCTTGCATCTGGTTACCAACCGTTTCAAACTGCAAACAAAATTTTGCGACTATTCACTAATTGTGAATGCTTAATACATAAAAATAGTAATTCTCTAATAAAAAATCGGTATTTGGGATTCACTAATGTAGCTCGCAAAATACTGATTCAGTATTTTTTCGGTTTGCTGTGCTACTTTAAAAAAAAATCTTCCTTTGGTACATTCATAATGGCATTTTTTGCATGTGCAAACCCATATGCAACAAATTACTGACTCTTAGATCATTCATACATAGACCCAGAGCCTTATACAGAAGAATTTTTATCAAGTTACACAAATTTAATAGGTGCAGGTGTTGACGATCCAAGAATTACCTTTGCAATATGTATATGATAAGAACAAGCATATGAAAGCAAGATTGGAACGGGAACCAAAAACAGCCCTGGAAGTAATAGCAATACCCACCCTAAATTACACAGAACAAACAATTTTGACTACAAGATGACACTGCTACTCATGGTCTCTCTCAATGTGCCATCACCTCCTACTTCTCATCCTGCACCATGAACAACAGAGCAACACCTGACACCAAACCTCCTCTTTTCAAGCCCTTGGACAGCCCACAACACTGAATCACTTTCCACGGAGCCATTGACCAGCCTGTGCCTTGTACCCTGTGGAATCCCTTACCATAGGCCAGGCTTCCGGGGTAAAGGGCTGTCACCTGCGGATTGAGCATACTGCCTCCCACGAGTTTTGCAGCGTTCATGCAAACACAAGTGCAACATGTCCTGTGGGTTGTTAGCCTTAGAATTTCCCAAATGTTATTGGCCTAGGTCTGGGGCTCAGAGTTATCTTTTAATTACTGGCATTCATCAGTCTCAAGCACCTAGCAGGAAAGCTATCAGTCACGGATCACAACTCTAAAGGGCCCAGGAATCTGACAACAAGCCCATCTTTCAGGGTACTAGAAGGGAAACTACCTTGCTTGCCCAGCTATAACCAGATGTATCAAAGTTCCAACGTGTGACAACATTCTGTCCGAAGTATAACAGCTTTTACATTTCTATAGAAACACCACACTCGCTAAAGAGTACGTGAAAGAGCGTATTGCTCTACAGCAACACATTCACAATCAGCTAAATCAAATGAGCTCTGTTTTCTACTGAACTACCACCCATCACTTATCAACATGGGCACAGTAATACATATATCACATTTTTATAGCACAGGTTATTTAAAAAATGCTAATTGAACATGATGTCATACGGTGCTCACAAACTAATGATAAAAGCCAATAAATGCACAGATTCAGCTCCATGTTAAAAGTCCTTTTTTTCTACAGAACAAAGTTTCATTTGTGTCATTGAAATTAGGGCTACATCACGGAACACCTCAATGCTAATAATTTTGAGCCACAATGCTCAATGTATATTTTTGGTTTAAAAAAAAGGTGTAACCGCCACAGACTGTCTTAAAATGTCACTAGAATAACTATAAAAGAAAAGTGAAATTGTTTTTGATACTGTAGAAGCAGTGTTTATCAGCTGAGAATTCACATGTTACTGAAAGCTTTCAACATATGGGGTGTCACAACCTGCATTTACGGAAGCCCAACACTGGTTCAGCTGCTGTAATTGCTATAATTGTTGCTATAACGACCAATTTACAAAGGGAGTTGTGAAATAAATTCCGCATTTCCTTGTTCTAGTAGTGTCCACTTCCGCAAGTCAGCCGCTTAAAAGCGCAGAAGAATCATATGTATCAAATGGGGGAGGCACTTCAGTAGAGTAATTTCAACTAGACCCAGTTGTTGCTTACGTCAGAGTCCAAAGAAAGAATCCGCCAATGTAAAGAATTGATTGTGTTTCACATTAACAAGTCTTTATTCAATCTCGTCATAAGCATGTTTTTTTTAAATCGAAATATCTTTTAATGTAATTTACCAAAAAAGAGTTAAATACCGAAAAGAAACATCCAATTCATTTTATTTCTTCTTGCAGAACGTCTTCGGTGCAAATTCAATTAGCATTCCCTAATTGGTCCTTGGCACTTTGGACATAACCGTCTATTAACATGTCATTTTCTTTCACCTATATGAGTTATAAAATAATATTGTGCCTTATTGTTATAATTTTTGGACGAAAAGTGATTCCTAAAGAGTCGACAATCTCCGTTTAGACATTCTTTGCTATCCGAAGTATAAATTGATGGCTTGATGACGTATACCATTCTTGCGATAATTGTGAGACAGTAATTAATCTATCTGTGGACCCTTTGTTGCTCCTGAGATGAGTGCCCTCTACGTTTTAGCCAACTGACTTCACTTTACTCAGCTGACAAAGAAGCCATAGAAGTAGGCATGGCCATGAGGAAAGTTAAAATGCTTTGATATAGATTCCAGATAACGAATCTACCCACATAGAACCGGTATACTCACCTCATGCATGATATTCAGTGTTCACAGTTATAGCAAACTGAACCTGACTGCGTTTTCTAAGTGCTCATTACTCATAAGGAGGAGGTCCCCCCAACTGTTGTCTTCCGACTGAATTTTGATATAAAGCTGTGTTAGATACTGCCGTTTTGTAAATAGGACACGAAGTTGCAAAATATAACTTTTTAGTAGACAAATGCATTACCTGCATTAATCCTAATAAAAGCCAATACATCACAAACAAGCATAAGTAAAAGCAGAAATGTAATAAAAATGAACAACATAAACCAAACGGTTAAACATATCATAAAGTCATTACATTTTGTGTACTTACAGCTGACTTCAGGAAGCATCCGAGATGAAAACAGACATGGGGTTCCCAAGCAAATTCAGAAAATGGAAGGCTAACCTATATTGATTAAACCCACATATCTTAAGAAAAGGTTTCAAAAACGTTTTGGTTAAGAGTTCATAATGTTCTAAAAAAACGACTAAATGATTGGAAGTTTGTATGGAGGACTCATCCAAAGGCCACATTAAAATAGATTCATTACTGTACTGGCCTAAGGGGAAGCAGAGCAATGTTCTAATGATTCCTACCCGAAATTTGTCTAGCAGAGCTCTTTCCCAGGGGCTAATAACCCATGTCAAATATTGTTCAGGGTGAGGTGGTGTTTGTACCAAGACATAGTCACACATTAAAAGTTTTCTCAGTTCGACTACTTCCCTTGAACTCACCTTGTGTTCCTGTTTCACAAAAATAATTTGAACCCTCGGGATGTCTGGTTTGGACAAAGAAAGAGGAGAAGTAAACAATTCCTGTTAGCCTATGACTTGAGAGGTAGTTTGCATGTAAGCTAACCATAGAATGGAAAGGCCCTTCTCACAGTTCCTACATCCAGATATGATCTCTCTATTAAGGGATGTGTGTCTATTGGACCAAACAGACACCCAAAGAAGTAAGGGTGCAACATTAATAGAATCGGATACGTGATCCAGCCCCTGTTCCTCGTGTAAGAGGAGATATGGCGCAGAAGGGGGGAGAACAAGTAGACACGGATAGACATGGGCAGAATTGATTCTCCTCCATCTGATCCTTAGAGGCATCCTGGTAGCTCCATATTCCTGAGCCCTATGGTAAAAAGGTAAGCACTTTTGTGAATATACCTCAAGAAGAGGTTTAATGGGCTTATTGCCCACCCTTCTGGCAAAGTCGAACAGGGCATCCACAGAGTGAATAAAGCACAAGGAGCGGTTTGCAGGACATGGTAGCCAGGAGTTTTTGGAGTCAAATTGGATTCCTAAACAGGGAAACTGTGTGACCTGTTCAAAATACTTGTCCTTAATCCAAAAAGAACCAGTTTTGGAGGTTTTCAGACTACATATCATACATTTGGTTTCATATTAGTTTCCAGCTCTAAGTTGTCCATAAAGGTGACAAAGCTGCTAAATAAATCCTTCTGGCCATTGGCAGTGCGAGCTAACAAAACGGCAGGATGGCATTTAAACTATTAATATAACATAGAAACAAAATAGGTGCCAGGACACAGACTTGGAAACACCATGCTGCAGACTGAAAGTATCAGTGCATTCACAACCTGGCTCAAACCTTACGGTAGCATTCACTCCACTATGCAGGGCCCTCAGAAAGACAACCAAGTCCTCATCTACTCCTAGCTCCAAAAGTATAGCCCATAGTTTGTTACAATTGACTTTATCCAAAGCACTGCTTAGGTACATAAGGAAAAAAAAGTGCCCTCCCCCCTTGACTGTTGTGTATTTACTTATAATTAGGTAAAGGCTGAGGCATTTTTCCACTGTGCCAAGTCCTTCTCTAAAACCAAAAAACACACGATTAAGGCTTACTCACTTCTCACTCCTTTCGGGAAAAGTGCGTTCAATAATTTTAACCATAGATTCTAGCAAAGAAATCGGTCGGTAGCACCAAAGTTCTTGCCTACAGCCTTTTTTATAAACAGGGATTATCACAGGAGTATCCATGAACTGGGCAGCCTTCTGGAATGGCAGGGTTAGCTATGTTAGTGATGATGGGTGCCCCAAATTCGATGTCCTGCTTGTAAAGATCCACCGGGAACCCATCAGGCCCATGTGTCTTACTGGATGGACTAGCTCTAATTGTTTCACCCACCTCTAATAGGTAAAATCTATTGTTCAGAGGAAAAACGATAGCGGGCTCAGTGTTAGAGTGGGCTATGTTGTCTGAGTATGAGTAAATAGTTTTGAAATGCTCGAGCTATCTCTCTGCACTAGCATTAGTCCCAATCCCATCTGTCAGAGCCCCAGAGATATTCAGGCAGTTAATACAATTTCAGAACCCAAAGGTATCCTTTCTAGTGATAGTTGAGACTAACTGGGCCCACAATTCCTGTTTAGTGGCTCATTTTCTGTTGTGTATTGCTTTCTTAAAATCGGCCTTGCCGGATGCTAGATGACTCCTGTCCCTGGGAGAGGCCTTAATGTCTACACATAGCCAGCTATTGGCTGCATGCATTCTTCGTTAAACCAGCCCGGATTGGGCTTTTACTCATTGAAGCAGTACAAGATAGAACATTTTTTAATGATTGCATTCAGGGTGCAGAATGCTGAAACTACTGCATGACTATACTGGTCTGGTGACAAAAGAGACTCCGTAAGAAAGTAAAAATTAGACTTGATCAATGAATTGCAGAAATTACAGAAATCTACATTTCACCACCTGATCCTTAGGCCCTGATTGTGTGAGGAGATACCTGTGGTTCCACTTAGGGCAAGGTTTGTAGCAGTCAAAGGGAGGGAGAAGGAAAACCCAAAGGGGTTATGATCACTAAAATCTCTAGATGGGATGCCTACCAAGTGGGCAAATCTGCTGATAGAAGGGGAAACAAATATGCACTCTATGGTAGTAACCCGGCCAAAAACTATAAAGGTAGGAATAACATGATCAGATGGACCCTGCAGTTCTGTTAGATTTTTCAGTCCTGTTTGAAAAATATGCCTATAGAGCCTTTCTCACCTCAGATATATTATCCCAGAGGCAAAACTGTTGTGTAGGACTTGGAAGAGTTGAATCACAGTTTGGTTCAACCCTAAGTTTGTACTGAATTCACCCCCCAATAATAATGTTATAGATGTTAAACAGTAAAAAAGAACTTCTTCAGTACTGGAAATACTGGAAGTATTAAAAGGATGACAGACAATGCTATACAAATTGGCAATAGAAAAAGTCAAATAGTTGGGGTGTACCAGCCAAAGGATTTGGATAGCTGCATGCTTGACTGGAACAGAAAAAGCCCTGAATCCATACATGGTGCATAGAAACATCATAAGACACCCACTTGCTCTTCCCTTGTTTGATTTTACGGCGAGAACATGAGAACTCTGAAAGCCACCTCACGTAAGCTGGTTCAAGTACCATGTGTCTAGAAGCATGATCAAATCACACGTTTTAACACAGTTAAGCCAGTCCTCATACCGATCTTCGAAATCGACTCAGCCACATTCCAGAAAATCATAATCAAGTTCAACTAAAGGCCCAGGGAGCCACCACCTCCATCAGAGCTAAAGGGTTATTAGATGTAACTGTAGCAGTAGAGCATTAGACCACTTGGGGCCACATAGAAGGAGAGGATACAAAAGCAGGAGGAGAGGTAGGGATGGCATTTAGTGGTCTGGGATACAGAGCTACACACTTTTTCATTTGAAATGAAGTGCACAGAGACATGGACCCTAAACGAGACATCAGGGTCCTGAAGGTGTCAGTCCAGCTTATTGAGGTCCAATAGAGGGGCATAGCAGTTGCTACATGAGATAAAGTTGCCCTCAATTTAGGTGAGACTTTGCACCACTGAGGTAAATACAGAGTTCAGCCCTTTTTGCAGATGTTTGTAGAAGAAGCCAAGGGGAAAGACATTGATGCTGCTAGTCAAGGCAGGCGTCCGCTGATGATAATCCAAAATGTGTCTAGCAAAAGCTGCATGTCTAAAGTTAATAATAACAGGCCCCTTTGAATGACTTCACAGTAGGGTCAACCAATGCCACTTGTCTGACCATCATTTGATTTGTGAGGTGCATGGCTGGTTGAGACAGCATTGGGCAGCTTAGGATAAGGCAGGGCCCCTAACCCAGAAATGTCAGCAGATGTGCCCGCAGAAGATGTAAGAGGGGACCCAAGGAGACATTCACAAAGTTGAGAGATTTTGTCTACTTCAGCATCCAGCTTGTCCAATCTCTCTCTTAATGGTGCAAGACATTAATTTAGCACAGCTGTGAATTCGGCAGAAAGAGAGACCTATGAAGGATCATCAATAGCAACTGGGAAATTAACAGCTGAGGTACCAGAAATAATATCACGTCTCATTGGCCCGGGCCTAAACTTACGCTTGCGTTTAGTAGCCAGGGTACAACTCAGAGGGGACTGCTGAGCCAGCAGAACCATGGAGTCCAATGAAGAACCAGGCACAGATACGTTAAGGAATGCCTCTTCAACATCCAAAGGTACTGCGGATTTCCCCAAAGCCACAGTGTCAACATCTGTGGACTAAGTACTAATATTTGAGGTTGCAATGTCCAAGGACAAATGTCTTTCTGCAAAATAAATTCCCTTGGTAATGAGGCCCACGGCTTGGGCTAGAAAATAATTAAATGTCATGCTATTGGGGGGCAGGGCAAGTTTGGGATTTGGGACCTTCCTTTTCCCCATATCTTTTTTCCATATCTTGAGCGCGGGAGCCCCACTAAAGAAGGATCCCAGTCCCAATCAGTTCTGGCTGGACGTGAAGGCATTAAAAAAGGCAACAAGTGACTTCCTTAAAGCCATAGAAGGACTGCACCCCAGATGAAACTCTTATGGAGGAGCCAAGAAACATGTCCCAGCCCAGCCAAATACTGGCACAGATTGGTCTGCTCTTGGCTTGGCCTTTGCCCATTCTCGTCCTGTGCACGTCTTGCGACGCAGGGATATGAAGGTGCTTTAATAATGCTGGCTGGCAGGCATGGCGTGCTGCCGGCCCCTCCTGAGGGCAGTCAGTTGGGGTGAAATACATGAAGGATGAAGTCCCACCCAAGCACTAGCCCACAACAACATGGCATGCTGCTGGCCCCAACTTTGGGCAGTCTTAATTCAGGGAGTAAATCTACCTATATAAGAACAGACAATTCGTCTCTACTTAGTTTTGAAGTTGGCTCATAGCAATATAATGTAAGACGACAAGAGAACGATGTCGTCTATCAAATGCCAAACAAAACAACTACTGTATGGTGGATTGTTCTCATGTTTATTTATTAAGCTTCACCTTTAGCCAGCACAAAACATGGAAGTTCCTGTTGTTTAATGCAAACATAGGGCTGGTGGTCTTCTGCACCTCACAGGCCACTATTTCTGTTTTTGTATTCAATCACAGGGGTTGCAAAGAGTTACCCGGTACGACTGGAGATTTCATAATGTGACCTAATAATATGTAAAATCCATTGTAAAATCAGAAACAGGCCTCAAAACAATGGTGCACAATTTGGTGTTCAACTTTAGTAGCAATCTGGTGCCAATGAGTTGGGGCCAAATGGTGCTGAACTCAGTTGAAAAGAGGAACTTTTTACGTCACAAAAATTGTATGTACTCGTGTCAGCTTTTTAATTGACATTACTCCCATGTACACGTGTCCTTTCAATTAAGTGGACCTGTACATTTTAAAACAATATTAATTAACAAAAACGTGTTTCTTTTAAAGTTGTTTAATAGCAACAGCAGTTGCATCACAGGGGACGTCTTTCAAGAAAACAGATTGTGAAAAATAATCCAAACACCATGAGCTTGAATCTCAAAGATTTTGCTGTGACTTCCTCTTGCAGTAGTCGAGGTATATTCCTGAAATCCATACGTAAACTAGGGGCACTGCAAGATTAGCTCACATCTACTTAAAACAACATTTTTGTGAATTGGACCCAGTCTGTCTCTCAACACACTGAATAAGGATTTAAAGGATCCATCAAATAATTTTGAAGCCAGTGTCTCGTCGGTGACAGATAGCACTACCTGCAACGAGGGGCACAAGGAAAGTTTACAAGAGGGCTGATGGTTCTTCAAACTGTACCCGACCCTTGTGAAGGTCTCCAAGGCCTTGGTGGGTCTTGGGGGCCACTCCATATCTGTTAGTTTTGCACCCTCACTGGTTGAACTCTGCTTGAACTAAGTGTCCTAGTTACCGTTTAATCATTTTTTATGGGCAAGGGCAAAGCGCTCTGTCCCATGCTGTAATCTCTCTTTGGGCTTCTAACCACGCCCATGTCACGTCAGTCACTTTCATTGGTTTGTGGGCTTGCCTTTTAAAATCTGCTTGCTTTCATTTGTGAAAGGCATGCATACGTCATGCCTTTTCTGGTGTTTAGCCCACCTACACAGCACCATTAAACTACTGAAACCATTCGAGGCTCAATGCTTTCAGCATGGTTTCCGGACTACTTTATCTTTTTTATTTTCCACGCAGCGCGATCACACTGGGGTTTACATAGCGCGATCGCGCTTGTTTTTTCTGTTTTCAATTTCAGCGCGATTGCGCTGCATTTTACATAGCGCAATCACGTTGTGTTTGTTTTCTTGTAATTGGTGTGGCATGAAAAGTCCGGTTAGGAGTTTAGAATGCTAATAGCTCTAACTCGAGCAAATGCGAGACCCGTTGCATTGCAAATGCTGGTTTTATGTTGATGGGGTGACAGGATCAGTTTGTTCATGTCATACCTTGGCTGAAGCACCACGCATTCACCCATATACTGAGAGAGCATAGCTCATATAATCTATATTAACGTGAAATGTTTATAAACTAATGTATATTAATGCGGCATAGAAACTGCATTAACATGTTTTGTTAAAACGTGCACTTGAAATGTGACCACGGAGAGTGGCCGCCAATGTATACGGGGACTAATGAAACTGACTAATAATAGTGAAATGTTTATTAAATTGTGATTTACATTAATGTTGAAAGGCTAAATGTATTAGATTCTTGCTAATAAAGCAGTAGGCCTTAGTTAGCATGAGTTGAGGCCTAGCTGCCTGATTCTCATATTAAATGTATTTTTCTAACGTGCAGTGTGCTGACTTGCTAAAGGATATGAACTCTTGTTTTTCCAAAAGTTAGAAGCTGAATGTAACTACAGTAGATCCGTTCTCATGAAATTCACCATGCCTATAGTAACATTTTTAGATAAATGCAACAGTGTAAATTGATACGAAGTACAAGGTCGCCTAAACCGGTACGGACAATGGAGCCACTGACCAAAGATGTGCAAAGGACCACAAGACGATGAAATCATACCGGACATACCACCCGCTAAAGAAGTCAATCATAAGCACCAATAAAAAATGTGGGAACTGTTATGGGGTAACAAATTTGATGAGCTAAAGTGTTTTTCATTGGTTATAGATAGTGGGGTGCAACCCCTTGTCCAATCAGATTTTAGGGGAATGTACCACGAAAAAGGGATAAAAACCCTTGTCACCAGGAAGTAAATTAGCATTAGGGAGGAGGAGACTGGGAGAGGGGGAGATGCTGATGCTATTTGCTATGACCCAGACACTTTGTCACTCTGCACAGAGACTTTGCTGTTTGGTTCTTAAAACCATTCTGTCCTTAGATTGCCCATTTACACTTTACCTACTTATGAGGGAAGTGCCCCTATCTTTCCCTTTTGCTGAAGCTGAATCCTTTGATGGCGAATCAACTGATGTCCTGAAGACGAAGACAGAGCCTGAGTGCTGACCAAACTTGGAGGGTAACTACATGACAATGAAATTGTAATTGTCTGTTTGCTTTTCCTTTCTAGGTACCAACTGCTTTTCTTTTGACAGGAGCCATAGTTAGATGTTTTCTAAATTGGTGTTACTAAATTGATTTGCATGAAGCCCAACATGCCAAGGCTAATTTGAGGTTAGGTGAGGGGTTCACTAGACTGATGCAAATAGACAAATGACTGAATCAATGCTTTGTTGACGATACTCTGCTAAAGATAGTTTATGTTCACGCCTTGCTATGTTCTGATGTTTGTGATTCTTGCCTTGATTAAATCTTGTCAGAGTTGCCATATTGTGACTATGCTGTTGTGTTTCCTGGTTTTGAGACTAATAAATTTGCTAGTAGTATTGTTACCAAATAGGGAATAAAATCACAAAATTCATACTAAACTGGTTTGGTTATTCATGACTGCCAGGTCATGGTGGTGTCTTGAGATTGATTAATGTCTTTGAGTAAGGTGAAATGTATTATTTTGGTAAATATTGATGACATTATTGACGTATTGATTAACATGTTGATTAGCTATCTCGTCCTAAGGTGTCTCTCAACAGGGTCAAAAGATTCATTGGCCTAAAACGAGTCCCAATGTGTAATAATTTATCATAAAGGGACGCGTTAGCAGTTCTGGTAGCAGAGCGACGGTTTAGGACCTTTGGGGCCCTAGGACGGAGAATTATTGTTTAGATTGTTTTTCTGAGATAATGCAAATTAGAGGTATGATGCGTTTCTAAATTCCCCATGACTTTCCTGGGACCTCGGAACCCTGCCTAAGTGAGTTGGGAATGTTCTCGGCGTTTTAACATGTGTGGTGTAGAATTTGCGCTTACTCAGCTTATGCATTTGCAGGTGTTTTATGAAGTTTGTGTGGTTTTAGGTCAGGTAATGTTGTTTTAGTAGGAGTGGGCGTACTCCGAAGTATGAGAGTAGGGAAGTCGGCGAATGTCATGTGAATGTGGCGCTTTGTGCTAAAATATTATCCACGTGGTTGGTTGGTGATGTACGGAACCGTTGTGGTCTAAGACTCCGGAGTATATTGACAAGTGTAGGAGGCACTTGGGTTCATGTTGTAATTTGTGTGGTTTAATAGGTCAATCGGGTGTGGTTGACAAGTCGAGTTTGAGTCAAATTGTGTGTGTGAAACCTTCGATGGAGATTTGGCAAGTTCTATAGTGCACTAGAACAAACCATTGACAAGCCAAGAGTAGGATTTGCGGGTCGAATTCTGCTTGCGTATGCGGGAACTGAGGAGAGAGTAGCGGCCGAGGCTTCAAGTGAAATCTCTGTAAAGTTCTGAAGCGATTGTGTACCCTTCCTGTAGTAAACCAGCAAGTTTGGATTTTTGTTGTTAAAGGTGCTCGCATTAATTTTGCATTAGTTTGGTGTGAATCCAGTGTAAGGAGGACAAGCCGCAAGACTTTGTCAGCTGCAGTGTGTGAGTGTGACGTCAGTAGTGCCGCGCTGGGATAGGTCAGTTGCTGAAAGGGGTTGCGCACGGATTGGCAGCCGTCTGTGGGAGGCCATAGGTTGAGAAAGGCAGGTGAAGAGTGTTCTGGGAAATAAAGTCACTTCCTGATTAGATTCAAAACAAAAAAATAAAAGACGCAAAAATGAATTTTCTCAAGGCTTTGAGGAGCGCTCTGAAAGGAGGCGCATACATTATGGCGAGTGAAGGGGAGCCTGCACCGCCTGAGGGTACTCCAGCTTATATAGTAATGGAGGAAAAGGGAGTCGCGCCATGTCTTTGGATGAAGCAGTGGCGCAAATTAACAGAGAAGGAGGGATGTTTAGCGTTTCCAGAGCATGGAACGTTCAATGCAAGAATTTTAGAGAATTTGAGGTGGATGTTCAGTGTACAAAAGCCACCTCCGAGACCAGCTCAGTATGAGGCGTTAGCGGTCTGGGATTTAATGGCCATACGACAAAGACAGCAAAGGCTTGAAAGGAGAATGAAAAGGGCAGAAAAGACATTAGCCAAGGCTAGATGGGACAATGAGAGCAAAATGTGCAGAAGGGGAATAGTTGACGGACTTAAATTGTTTCTGGCAATTACAAAAGAAGATGAAACACAGGGTAAGAAAGCCACCTGTAAAACAGACAAGGGCGCTAATAAGCCTAAGGAGACTCAGAGGTCTTGGGTAGACAAAGATGACTCAGACGATGAAGAGTTTCTCAACCAGTTGTTACATGATCGCCCGCCACCACATGCCATAAATTATACTGCTCCAAGCACCAGTGCGGGTCCTGGGAACCAGACACAGAGTAAGGAAGTTACAAATACAATGCAGACAAGTGGTACGGTTTTGACACAGAATGGTGTCAGTGTACCCACTGTACCAGACGCGCAGATACAGTTGCACCCTCCGCCACAGATACAAAGGATTTACTGAGACGTCCCAGTACTAGAGACAAATATGAGTCTAATGGTGCCCCTGATCCGATATACACCAGATCAAAGCTAGTGCAAATTGAGCCAACTCCGCAATTGCTGCCCCAGCCACAGAAACAGCTGATTCCAGGTTATAATCCAGCAGCAGGACCTCCGTTAGTACCTTCACCAGCTACAGTGAGTCAAGCTTTGGGAGTTACTGCTCCACGGGCTTTGGGACCAGGTCAGACACCAGCTGCTATATCATTACCAATTACTGTTGGTCCCCCAGTACCATTGTATGCACAGGGTAAGCCTGATGTGTGTGATCAGAATGTGAAAACCCTAGAGGTGGTAAGAGGAGGGTTCACAGGAACTCCCCAGCCACTAACACCAAGAGAACAATCAGCCGAAGGACTCCGGTCCTTGTTAGACTTCAGCCCGATTGGGGCTCCTTTGGAGGCAATGAGACAAGCAGGGTTAAGTGTGCTAGCCCCACAAACAATGAGTACAGATACATCACAGTCACCATTGATGCATTCAGGGAACATTTTGTTGCAAGGTTTTTCTGCGCAACAATTAAATGAGTGGTTAGAAAAGACTTATGCTTCCCAAAATACTGCGGTAACTATAGATAAGCCAGAAAAGGAAGAATACCTGAATTTTGTGAGACTGGGTGTAGAAGCTGCAGAACTAGTGGAAGGGACAATGGGGGTAAACAGATAAGAGTCATACACAGAAGCAGAATTGAGGTACCTGTGCCCAAGATCACTAAAGAAGTGGGCAAGGTGCATCAGAGGTTGGCAAACCTGGCAGACAAATGCAACATAGACATTGTGAATACTAAACATTTGAAAAGAAGCTACAGATTAGACTTTGAATCTAAAGATTTTGAGCACATGAGATCTACCGGAATGAAAGCGCATCTTAAAGAGATACTGCACAGTGCGTAAATCTGGGGAATCTTGGAGAAGAGGGAAGGCAGATGGGCAAAGAAAAGAGATAAAGAGAAGGGCGAAAGTCTGGAACCAAATCAGGCTAAAACCGCACCGGACACAGGGGCAGTAAAGATGTTACCAATGAGAGAAACAGCTGGAGTGGTTCTAGTCCATGTGCCGTGGTCCAGGGGAGACATTCTGTCATTCACAAATGATTATCCCAGATTGAGGGAGAAGCCAATAGAGTGGTACGAGCAGACAGATAGATTTGTGAAGCTTGCAAAATGTCTCTGGGAGGACCTGAATACCCTGCTTGAGATTATAGTTCCACCTGATCTATGGCTTGAGTGCAAGAGGGGTGTGGACTGGTCGACACAGGAGCCAGTAAGGGATGAGGTGACTGGAGCGCCATCTGAGGAGGTGATGAAGTACTATAATAAAGTGATTGAGTTTTTGAAGCAGAAAGTGTCGCCAAAAGTGACTGATTGGCAGAAAATCATTCGAACCTCACATGGAGGCTAAAGAGTCTATTCATGCCTACTATGAGAGATTGTTGAAAGCGTTCAAACATTACAGTGGCCCGGAGACCATAGAGCCAAAAGACAGGAATCATCTTGTGTTCAGATTTGTTGAAGGGCTGAGACCAGAGATTAGCCAGAGGATTAAGAATCATTTGATCTGTTGGCAAGCAAAACCGATTGATGAGGTGTTGCAGTATGCAAAATACTGCAGTGACGAGATTGAGTTGGAGCAGAGAAAGTTAAAGGAGAAAGTGATGGTGATACAGATTAAGGCAGTGCAAGCAGGGATGCAGGGAAACGGAGTACAGCAGATGATACAGTAGCAACCGCAAGGAAATGGCATGTTTCAGGCACAACCGAGAGGTCGAGGTCGAGGTTTTGTGAATCGCGGTCCAGACTTGAATACTGTAGTGGTTTAAAATGTTGTACAGGGGATGAAAAAGATGTCACCATGTCACGCGTGCGGAGGCATTGGGCATTGGAAGCGGGAATGCCCAAATGTGGTGCAGGATGGTGTTGTTCAACAAGGCAATGATGTCGGTACATTTCAAAATGTGAGGGGTCAAAAGGTGAGGGGCCAAAATCAGAACTTCCAGAATAACATGGTTCAGATGCAGGGGTTACAGCCCATGCAGCAAATACAAATTTTGCGTGTTCAACCAGCACAAGTGCAGCAGGTACAACAGCAGGTTCCCATGGTACCTAGACAGCAAATGCAATTACCATTAGCTCCGATGGGACAGCAGCAGGTGATGCTTCCTTAGCAGGTCACAGGCCAAATGATGAGTCAAAATAATACTGTACAGCAATTCCCATTGCGTGGTGAGGATGGAATAAATGATGAATGGTCGGATGACAGTTCTGACAGTGAGGAGTGCAGGCTTGCAGCATCCCTAGAAGTAGATCAAAGAGGACCCTATGTAGAGGGTAAGGTGATGGGTCACAAGGTTTCATTCTTGGTTGACACAGGTACTACACGTTCTACAGTCAGAAGTGCAGAGGTTCAGAAATTACCACTATCAGGACGTACCATAAGGGTGGATGGTGTGGCAAATCAGTATCTGGCAAACCCGATTACAGACCCAGTTCAAGTTGAGATTGGAAACTTCCAGGGATTACATAAATTTGTAGTCTGTGATTCTAGTCCAGTGTCCCTACTGGGAAGAGACTTACTGTGCAAAATGAAATGTTCGATTACCTGTTCAAATGAAGGAATAGAAGTGCAGACAAACAGTGATGATGAAGGGGACGATGGGCAATTTGCAGATCTAGAGATAGAAAGTACAAATTAAGAATACCCTCTGATAACTTTATTCCCAATGCTTACAGTGACTGACTTGCCACCCGAGTTGCAGGGAACAGTGACAGAGAAGGTGTGGGACCGGACAGGAAAAGAAGTAGGACTAATAAAGGGAGTAGAACCAGTTAAGGTACAGGTTAAGCCGAACGCAGTGTTTCCTCAGGTGCCGCAGTACCACATGGCACAAGATGTCCTCATCCAGGTATCACAGATAATTGCAGACTTTGTAAAGCAAGGAGTTCTGAAAAAAGTGATGAGCAGCCCGTGTAATTCACCAATAATGGGTCTGAAAAAGCCTTGTGGTAAGGTCTGAATTGTGCAGGATTTGAGGAAAATAAACAAGGTTGTGGTAAAGTGTTGCCCCATAGTGCCGAACCCAGCAGTGATCATGTTCCAGGTTCCGTGTGATGCACAGTGGTTCACAGTTGTGGACCTGTCTCAAGCATTCTTTTCGGTGCCTCTTCATGAGAACAGCCGATTTCTCTTCAGTTTCAAATTCCTGGATAAGGTGTACAGTTGGTGCAGATTTCCTCAAGGGTTTTCTGAGTCACCGTCCATCTTCAATCAGATATTGAAGAAGGACTTTGAGTCATTAGAACTGCCTTTCAGTTCGACTCTGGTACAGTACATTGATGACTTGCTGATTGCATCCAGAACGAAAGATAACTGTAGGTATGAGACAATTGCCTTACTGCATCATTTGGGAAAGAACTGACATAAAGTGTCCCCAAAGAAGCTGCAGTACTGTCAGAGAGAGGTAAAGTATTTAGGTCATTTGATTGAAAGGGGATCTAGGAGAGTATCAAAAGAGAGGGTAACGGCCATACTGCAGATGAATCCACGACAACCAAGAGAGATGTCAGGATGTTTTTGGGAATGGTGGGTTACTGTCGCCAGTGGATTCCCAACTTCTCGATTATCTCTAAACCATTGATAAAACTGACAGGCAAGGAAGTTAAGGATGACCTGAGTACCATAATCTTGTCCGAGGAAGAGCTTGAGGCATTCATGGAATTGAGAGAATACATGTGCAGGGCGCCAGCTATGGGTATGCCTGATTACACAAAGCCTTTTCTACTGTTTTGTCATGAACGTGATGCTTGTTCTTTGTCTGTTTTAACACAGGTCCATGGAGGTGCAAACCGCCCAGTAGCATATTTTCCAGCTACTTTGGACCCAGTTTCAGCAGCCTTACTGGGTTGTTTGCGTGCATTTGTAGCAGTTGGTCAGAGCCTCACACAGTGTGAAGACATAGTGATGGGACATCCCTTGACAGTAATGGTTCCACATTCAGTTGAAATTCTGTTAACCTGAGCTAAGACTCAGCACATGACAAATGCTAGGTTAACGAGATATGAGACCATTATACTGGGGTCTCCTAATGTTTCTCTCACGAGGTGTACCGTATTAAACCCGGCAACTTTACTTCCTGTTGAAAATACTGAGATTAATAATACTGAGGAAGTGGAGCATGACTGTCTTGAGGTAACAGAACTATGCACCAAACCCAGACCTGACATTAAGGATACACAGTTAGAAGAAAATTATTACATTTTGTTTGTCGATGGTTCATGCTTGAGAGACTCAGTCGGAATACTGAAAGCTGGCTATGCCGTGTGTACAATCACCGGTATTCTAGAAACTTCCTGGCTTGAAAGAGTGTATTCCGCACAAGTGGCTGAATTAATTGCCCTTACTAAGGCATGCCACGCAGCTGCAAACCTGAAAGTCACTATCTATACTGACAGCAGATACGGATTTGGAATTGTACATGATTTTGGCCAATTATGGTCACAGAGGGGTTTCATGACCTCTTCTGGCTCACCAGTGAAAAATGGCGAACAGATTAAGGATTTGCTGCATGCGATTCAATTATCTCTTGAAATTGCCGTGGTGAAATGCAATGCTCATGTCAAGTCACAAGACTTTATGTCAATGGGAAACGGCTATGCAGATCAAGTCGCAAGGTTTTGCGCATTGAACTGTATATCGTTCAAGGAACAGTGGGAACTACTACCTGAAACTGAAATGAAACATGCTTGAACTTTGCATTAAGAGTGCTTGATACATTAGATGAGCTAAAATAACTGCAGGGCCGTGCTAGAAGAGAGGAAAAACGCTCCTGGCAGAGAATGCAATGTGTGCAGAGGGCTGACGACTTGTGGGTCTCAGAGGAAGGGAAGTTGGTTTTGCCAAACAACCTTTTGTCACAGTTTGCAAGACTTTACCATGGTCAGGCACATCTTGGGAGAGACACAATGATCAGGTTATTCAAAATTGATTGGTTCAATCCAAAATTCAGACAAGCTGCAGAGGTTACCTGTCACAGGTGCATCATCTGTCAACAGATGAATGCAGAAAAAGGGACTGTGGTGACTTTGAGTCACATAGGGAGAGCTGCAGGTCTGTTTAGCAAGATGCAGATGGATTTCATTGAAATGCCTGTGTGTGGAGGCTTGAGGTATGTGTTGGTAATTGTGTGTGTTTTCAGTCACTGGATTGAAGCCTACCCTACACGTAGAAATGACAGTCTCACAGTAGCAAAGCTGTTGCTTAGAGAATTAATACCACGGTTCGGATTTCCAGTCTCTTTAGAATCAGATAGGGGCAGACACTTCGACAATGAGGTGATTAAACTCTTGTGTGCTGCACTGGACATTGAGCAGAAGCTGCATTGTAGCTACCGCCCTGAAGCATCAGGACTAGTGGAACAGATGAATGGTACCTTGAAGTCGAGAATGGCAAAAATGTGTGCAGCTACCAATATTAAATGGCCAGATGCATTGCCCTTAGTGCTAATGTCAATGAGAAACACACCTGATAAGAAGACAGGGCTATCCCCCCATGAGATATTGATGGGCAGAACTATGAGATTGCCCGCAGTACCTGCAAATGCTCTTGTGAATATCACGGATGATATGGTGTTGGACTACTGCAAGGGTCTGGCTGATGTGGTCTGCTCTTTTTCTCACCAGGTGGAGGCTAACACATTGCCACCAATCAGTGATCCAGGTCACACCCTGCAAGCCGGGGGCTGGGTGGTTGTCAAGAAACACGTGAGGAAGTCATGTTTGGAGCTGCGTTGGAAGGGGCCATATCAAGTAATACTAGCGACAACCACTGCTGTGAAATGTGCAGGCGTTCCAAACTGGATACATGCCAGTCACACAAAGGTGACATGTCCGACTGATGAGGAACTTGAAGTGACCCAAACAACAGCTGCAGAGAAGGAAGTCTCAGGGCCGCAGAGTACTCAAAGGGGAACTGAGACTGAAGGAGAGCCCACTGAGGACAGCTTAGTCACTCAAACAGTAAACGAGTTCGAGAGAGGTGACGGTGAGCCTACCTCAGTGGAGGCAGCAGGAGAACCAAGTCAAGGAGAGGTTCTCCCAGAGGTAGACGGATACAGGTTTGAACTTGGGCCCGTTAGAGACCCTGAAGGCGAAGGGGAAGGAGCAGAAGGAGATCAAAGTACGTCAACTCCTCCTGAGCCGCTTGCAGGTCCGTCAAGAGAAAACACCATAGCACAAGAGGAGGGTGCTGTTCTACGTCCTGAAAGGCCAAGCAGAAAGAAAACACATAAAGGAGATGACTGGCAAAAGAAGCAAGCTACAAGGGAGAAAGTGATCCCGGGTGATACAATAGAGGAAGAAGTTGACACAACTAGGAAAGAGGACCTCAGTCAAGGAGAATTGCAAAGTGAACGCAGATTGAAATGGAAAAGAGTCGCAAACAGAAGGTACGCACGTCCTGAATGGGCATATGCAACAACATCTGAATGGCAACAAGAATTCTTAGCGTTCTGTTTTGATGGAGAGGTAGCAGGCCAATACTACGGTACTTGAATCCCACTTTAGGAAAAGACTGTGTTAAAATTGAAATAGAAAGCTGAAAAGCTGAGAAAAGAGACTGAAAACAATTACCGGATGTGACACTGATAACCTGAATTGACTCTGAAAACTGATTATGACAAGCTGCTAACCTGATTTGACAAAAGGGTCCTGGGGTGAGTGGAACGCTGTAAATACTCACAGAAAGAAAGGGAGACTTTCCATTAAGAAGAAAAAAAAAAAAATTAGCTTTAAATCGCCCTCACGTTGATTGTTTGTCTTATATCTTCTGCTATCTGATTCTTTACAGATCATGGCTTACACTAGAGGTAGTAGCAAAAAGGGTAAGGTGTGTGGTTGGTTAAGTGCTATATTAGGTATTGTCTGTGCAATAATAATAATAGGTGTGATTGTTGGAATGCCTTGGTTGGATAGAAAGGTGACTAACAATGCTTCAGAACCTGAGACTGCTACACTAACACCGTGGGGAAAGTTTGAGTAGGATACAAAATACTTGCATGAGGGAACTAATTCAAAAGGGGAACTTTCTACTAATGTCTTCTATCGCCTGCTGAATGAGTATGTTGATACACTGGATGCGAGAAACTGTTATGTGCGCACAAAGATTCCTTCATCAGTACAAGAAGGGGTCACCTACCATAGTCTCCCACTAACGTACGGGATAAGCTGTAGTTTGCTGCTAACAAGATTCTATGACCAGGAACATGTGCAATATTTTTATTCCAATTTAGATGTAGTGTTTTCTTTTGTGCCTGTGACTGAATTTCTGAACAAGTTAGCTAAAGAACACAGTATAAAATTAGTTAGAGGTTTCTTTGAGCCGACACTAACCTTTAGCACAGCTTATGCACACCGCAATAATTTGATCTGTCTACTAACACCTGTAGAAAAGAGCTTCTTAGATCACACTGATGATAGAGGCAAAGCACTGAAAGAAAGGCTAGAAAAGAGGTTAGAAAAACGCACATATGCAAATGATTATGCTTACACCGCAATAAAGACGCAGGGCAAGTTAGCTATAGATGGCTTCCATGTAGGAAGGCTTTTTATATATAGACCTAAATCTGACAATGACACTTTATTTGTGGGAACGAGTGAATGCAGACATGTGTTTTTGTTTCAGAGTAAATGGACATTCATGTTAAATGGACAGGATCCAGCGATCCCTGGGATCTATTACATATGTGGACTAAGGGCCTGATTCAGACCCTGGCGGCCGGTGACCGCCAGGGTCACCGGCCACGGGAGCACCGCCGACAGACCGGCGGTGCTCCAAAGGGCATTCTGACCGCGGCGGTTCTGCCGCGGCCAGAAAGGGTAAACCGGCGGTCTCCCGCCGGTTTACCGCTGCCCTTGGAATCCCCATGCCATGGGGGATTCTGACACCCCCTACCGCCATCCTGTTCCTGGCGGTTCGGCCACCAGGAACAGGATGGCGGTAGGGGGTGCTGCGGGGCCCCTGGGGGCCCCTGCCGTGCCCATGCCAATGGCATGGGCACGGCAGGGGCCCCCGTAAGAGGGCCCTACTGTGTATTTCAGTGTCTGCCTAGCAGACACTGAAATACGCGACGGGTGCAAACTGCACCCATCGCACATGCCCACTCCGCCGGCTCCATTCGGAGCTGGCTTCCTCGTGGGGAGGGGTTTCCCGCTGGGCTGGCGGGCGGCCTTCTGGCGGTCACCCGCCAGCCCAGCGGGAATGCCAGAATGGCCTCCGCGGTCTTTCGACCGCGGAGCAGCCATATGGCGGTTCCCTCCAGGTGGGCGGCGCCCGCCGCCCGCCGGGGTCAAAATGACCCCCTAAATGCTTATTACCGTCTCCCTAAGGGATGGTATGAGACATGTTATTTGGGAATAGTTTTCCCAAACATTTACCAGATTGATGACTTAAAACAAATACCTAAAATGTCTGAATTACAACATGCTAGACAAAAGAGAGAGACAGTGTCTGCTGTCGTTGGTGACATATTTGGAGCCATAATTCCTTCAGTAGGGGTTATCTTAAACTCCATAAGGATTCAAAAGTTGTCTACTATTGTGGATAACATGGTGACAAATTTTACAGGGGCTGTACTCCTGATGGATACTGAACTTGCTGCGGAAAGAGCTATGAATCTTCAAAACCGGCTTGCTTTAGACATTCTTTTAGCAAAGAGCAGCAGAGTCTGTAAGATGCTTAACGAGCGTCATTGTTGATCGTTATTCCTGGTAATAGCAAAAAGATTAGAAGTATGCTTACTAACATAACAAGAGATAGGGTAGATTTAAAGGGGCTGAAGGAAACTGGAGTTTGGGAGAAAGTTGGGAAAGGAATTACCAAAGTAGGGAATTGGTTTAGTAATATTTGGAATGGGGTACTTACAAAAATATTAGGGGGTCTATTGATTGTTCTGATTTTTTATTGGGTTTATGGGGAGCATGCAAAATTAATGAAAGAATTAAAAGAAATTTGACAAAACGAAGTAAAAGAAACGAAGAAAATGAAAGGAAGAAAATGTTTAATGAAATTTGGGAGAGCTCACACAAAGGGCAAGATGTTGAAATGCGCATTATGCGCAAGGTGAAAAAGTGAAGGTCATCAGAGGAGGGACTGAGAGAGCATAGCTTATATAATCTATATTAACATGAAATGTTTATAAACTAATGTATATTAATGGCGCATAGAAACTGCATTAACATGTTTTGTTAAAACGTGCACTTGAAATGTGACCACGGGACGTGGCCGCCAATGTATACGGGGACTAATGAAACTGACTAATAATAGTGAAATGTTTATTAAATTGTGATTTACATTAATGTTTAAAAGCTAAATGTATTAGATTCTTGCTAATAAAGCAGTAGGCCTTAGTTAGCATGAGTCGAGGCCTAGCTGCCTGACTCTCATATTAAATGTATTTTTCTAACGTGCAGTGTGCTGACTTGCTAAAGGACTTGAACTCTTGTTTTTCCAAAAGTTAGAAGCTGAATGTAACTGTAGTAGATCCATTCTCATGAAATTCACCATGCTTATAGTAACATCTTTAGATAAATGCAACAATGTAGATTGATACGAAGTACAAGGTCGCCTAAACCAGTATGGACAATGGAGCCACTGACCAAAGATGTGCATAGGACCACAAGATGATGAAATCATACCGGACATACCACCCGCTAAAGACGTCAATCATAAGCACCAATAAAATACGTGGGAACTGTTATGGGGTAACAAATTTGATGAGCTAAAGTGTTTTTAATTGGTTATAGATAGTGGGGTGCAACCCCTTGTCCAATCAGATTTTAGGGGAATGTAGCACGAAAAAGGGATAAAAACCCTTGTCACCAGGAAGTAAATTGGAATTAGGGAGCAGGAGACTAGGAGAGAGGGAGATGCTGATGCTATTTGCTATGACCCAGACACTTTGTCACTCTGCATAGAGACTTTGCTGTTTGGTTCTTAAAACCATTCTGTCCTTAGATTGCCCATTTACACTTTACCTCCTTGTGAGGGAAGTGCCCCTATCTTTCCCTTTTGCTGAAGCTGAATCCTTTGATGGCGAATCAACTGATGTCCTGAAGACGAAGACAGAGCCTGAGTGCTGACCAAACTTGGAGGGTAACTATATGACAATGAAATTGTAATTGTCTGTTTGCTTTTCCTTTCTAGGTACCAACTGCTTTTCTTTTGACAGGAGCCATAGTTAGATGTTTTCTAAATTGGTGTTACTAAATTGTTTTGCATGAAGCCCAACATGCCAATGCTAATTTGAGGTTAGGTGAGGGGTTCACTAGACTGATGCAAATAGACAAATGACTGAATCAATGCTTTGTTGATGATACTCTGCTAAAGATAGTTTATGTTCACGCCTTGCTATGTTCTGATGTTTGTGATTCTTGCCTTGATGAAATCTTATCAGAGTTGCCATATTGTGACTATGCTATTGTGTTTCCTGGTTTTGAGACTAACAAACTTGCTAGTAGTATTGTAACCAAATAGGGAATAAAATCACTAAATTAATTCTAAACTGGTGTGGTTATTCATGACTGCCAGGTCATGGTGGTGTCTTGAGATTGATTAATGTCTTTGACTAAGGTGAAATGCATTATTGTGGTAAATATTGATGACATTATTGATTAGCTATCTCGTCCTAAGGAGTCTCTCAACAGGGTCAAAAGATTCTTTGGCCTAAAACGAGTCCCAATGTGTAATAATTTATCATAAAGGGACGCGTTAGCAGTTCCACAACAGTACGGCCTATTTACAACGCAGTCCATATTTCTAAGTACAGCTGCCTTTTGGTTTCATGGTCATACTGCACCATGAGCTGAGCAGCTGTTAAGTCTACTTCATCAGCTCACTTCTAGAGGGCATAAAGTATTTTTAAAATCAGCAAGTACAATGGTGCCGGCCTTCCCCTCTGCGCATCCTCCTGCGGGACCCATAATAACCATGTCCTTGCATTTCAAATCGCACAAGAGAAGTTAATGCGCTAGACATGAGGCTTGATAGCGCGTCCAGCCTTTATAATATTACTTGTACACGGTGGAGGTTGGTGAACCTTTTAACCGAGTTGGGTTCTCCTCATCCAAGAATAGTCGGATCAATCAAATCAATAATCGATAACCATTGTAATCAATACCCAATACTCAATTACTAGATCAAAATAACACATTAGGAATCAATAACAGTTGGTATTTTGACGCACCATGACCTTTCAGTCATGAATAATCGCACCAGTTTATTAAAAGTTAATGAGTTTATTTCCCTATATTAACAAAGCTAACACAATATATATGAGTCTCAAAATCAAATGATATATGTATACGAACATTACGAGCTGTCCATAATGGTGGAAGAAACACAATCTATGCAAAATCTGGATTATAATGCACTCGGTTATAGCAATGCAAATCACTAATATAAGCAACTGAATTTGACTAATTTCATACATCGGTCAGCATAACAAGATTTTAATTCAACATGGTGCATCAAGTGAACACCTCAACTAACCTCTAATTAGCATTGGCATGTGGGGGCTTCATGCAAAACGAATTTAGTCAACACAAATTTAGAAAACTTCTGGCCTGGGCCCTATCAAAATAGCAGTTGGTACCTAAAAGGAAAAACACAATGCATAATACAATTATCCTTTCATAATTACCAAATACAATCAGCATTCAAGAAAGTCTTCGTCCTTCAGGTACCGGTTCGAACAGCATGGGGCAGATTTTAAAGGGGGCAAAGTTAAGGGCAAGTTTCCTTGCGGCAGCAAGGAGAATGGGGTAAAAGTTACTGCATGGGCAATACGGGGCAGGTTTAAAGTTAAAGTCTCTACTGTGAGAATTCTTAAAGTCTCTTTCTCTGCGACAGAGAAAGCATCAGAAGTTTGTTCCAAAATGGCTTCTTGAATCTTGTTTCAAAATGGCATCAAGGAAAATGGCTGACTTCTCTTTGTCCGGTGGGTTTAAGTAAGAAACATTCCAAATTCTTCAGGGTCTTCCATTGGAGGGTTCATAGGGTGGCTTCAATTTGACCAATGAATAGTGTCTTTCTCCTAGTACTCATTTATGCATACATTGTCCTTGGAGCCTTGGAACACAAGTTGCAACAAAGTTTGCCAATTAATTTTATCTTAGTGCCTTTATTGTCTGCACCTGCAGGAACTGACCTTGCATCAAAGAGGATGAAACCAGCCTAGCACGAAACCTTGAGGTAAGTGTATTAGTCATCTCTACTGGAAAAATACAGCCTTAAAGTAAAATAATGTCTTTGTTAATACAAGTGAAAACCACGCAGTTAAAATTTTAGACCAGGCCACTAGGCCAAAGCCTCTGCTAAATTTAAGCTAAGCATAAAATAGTTTCAACAAGAAAATCACAGAATACCTTTGCAATTATGACGGATTACTACTTCTGTCAATTCTTCATGATTAATTAAGCCCGTTTATAATAATGGCGAACTACCCCGTGGGCACAATTTCCCACGTACATTATTTTCTTTGCTAAAATCACACTACCTTATACTTGGTTACATAATATATGAATATTTGTTAGTCCTTCTTTTCCCGCGTCATCAGGCTCGTGCATTCTGGAACAGTTTTAACGAATTTGGCTTGGTGGCTTAAAAGTGAGAACCAGGAGGCGAGCACGACACACACTGTAATTGAGGGCGCGTGAAAGCATTTAATTAAAATAGGAAACACGCACTCAGAGCCGCCTTTTATGGCCGAATCATTTGGAAATCTTCTTACCTAACCTATTAAGAGCGGCATGTCAGACCTTCTCAGATTATCTTCCGATCGATACATCTCAACGCCAACCTTTTAAATCACATGAAACTAATTCATTGATCGATTGCACCAATCATGGCAGTTTACCTAGTCTGAGAACCAAGCAGGCATCTTTTCTGCACTGCAGCATCTTACATATGCAACAACACGCTGCACGCCTTAAAGGGTCACCAGCCTTTAACTCTCCTTCAAAGGGCATAAGTGCAGTAGTGGGGAGAGAATAGACAATTCAGATATTTTCATACTTTAAGGCAGGCACATTATACAACACAGCCGCAATTTCTGAAAACCAATACAGCACAGGGCATTTTAAAAAGTGAACCTATTACTATTTCCACAAGGTGGGCAGAGAGGTTTTTCATGTTCAGAGATATACAACATAATGGTGCATAAACTACACGTGGAAAGGCACACAGAACAAGGCCTACAGACAACCATTTCCAATGTCCCAAAAATATATACAGCTATGCAGAAACAATAAAAACATATCAGCAGGCTAGCTAGAAAAATGCAGCTGTAAGGCCACAGAAGTTTCCATCTAAAAATGAATTTGCCACATTCAAAATATCAGACACCTGCTACATAAAATACAGTTTCGCACAAAATTGTTGTTCCTAGCACAAACAGTTCAAATGTTATTAAAATAGGTTGAAAAGTGGTGCATTTTTTTCCAGGCACATTCCGAAAGTCAACGTGTATCCTTTAAGCTGTTTATTGGAGTAATAAGGCGTATAAAAAGTTCACAACGCTGCCCAGATAGTCTAAAAAACGCAATTTGTTTGACTGGGCAAGGCCTTTTGTATGCAGCACGAGACAAAAACCTTAGATATGATGTAAATAAAAAAGGGCGCATAAAATGACCCATTTTAGTCTATTAACTTTTTCACTATTGTTACAGAGCTAAATCCATATCAGTCACTATTCTCAAAGCAGCTTTTATTTCAACATTGCAATCAAACTTTAGAATAATTAAAATTATAGTACATCTGGGTTTAAAGGTTACATGCCTTGAATACTAAAGCACTTCCTGTTGAGACAGTTGCATAATTTAAATCAAAATATGCAATATTCTTCTGTAAAGCAGTTTTGCAAAAAAATAGGTTATTCTATGTGTAGAAAAGATAAACCTGAAACCAACAATAAGTATTACAACATAAGTGGAATTCACCGAATAAACGAGTCGCATATTTGTTCACAAAATGCGTTTACATGTAGAATTGTTTTGCACAATCTATTTTACTCAGGTAGGTAGAAAGGACAAAGTTAATAACATGTTTTATTTATGCTTTCATGCAAGGCCTAATTGTTAGTTGCTGGTGAATAGCATTTCGAATGGAATCTAGTATAGTGTTCTTCTATAAGAATCATACATATTTTTTATATAACTGAATCACTTTCATATTAGTGCATTAAAATGTCACAATGACTAGATATGCAATGCAACTGAATGTGATGTATAATTTTCTCCCATTCAAATACTGTATTACACAATATCCCTATTATTGCTACATAATTTAGTCAGGCCTGCCAGGTAATTTGTTGATTCACTGCTACCTAATTTAATTGGCCCTATTTATAGGTATGACTTAACATAAATCAACTGTCATGCATTAGCAAGAGGCACAAGAGAGGGATGTTCATTAAGGGATCATAGAGTGATGTACAGCAAATGCCACAAGGTAAACTGTACCTGGGGAATATAGAGTGATGTGCATATGCACCAGAAGAGGACTAGTAATGCACATCCTGAGTGCTTGAATAAAGAACCCCAAAGGGATCAATGCTTTTTTTTTTAATCTCAGAACACTCAGTAAGATATCTCATGGAATCAGGGGTATGTGTTACACAGGAGCATTTCATATTGTGATTCGGGAAGGACAAGATGTTTTGTGTAGAGTTGCTGCACATAAAAGGATAGGTGTTAGACCTGACAGCCTTAGGGTAGTCACCCCTAACTTTTTGCCTGCCTCCCTCCACTTTTTGGACACTGTTTTGCTGGTTTATAGACTCTGCGCACTTTACCACTGCTAACCAGTGCTAAAGTGCATATGCTCTCTCCCTTAAAACATGGTAACCTGGAATCCTACCTGATTGGACTATTAATTTACTTATAAGTCCCTAGTAAGGTGCACTTTATGTGCATAGGGCTGGTAAATTAAATGCTACTAGTGGGCCTGCAGCACTGGTTGTGCCACCCACTTAAGTAGCCCCTTTTTCCTTGTCTCAGGCCTGCCATTGCAAGGCCTGGGTGGGCAGTTTCACTGCCACCTCGACTTGGCATTTAAAAGTACTTGCCAAGCCTAGAACTCCCCTTTTTTCTACATATAAGTCACCCTTAAGGTGTGCCCTAGGTAACCCCTAGGGCAGGGTGCTGTGTAGGTAAAAGGCAGGACATGTACCTGTGTAGTTAGATGTCCTGGTAGTGTAAAATTCCTAAATTCGTTTTCACACTACTGAGAGGCCTGCTCCCTTCATAGGCTAACATTAGGGCTGCCCTCATACACTGTTGAAGTGGCAGCTGCTGATCTGAAAGGAGCAGGGAGGTCATATTTAGTATGGCCAGAATGGTAATACAAAGTCCTACTGACTGGTGAAGTCGGATTTAATATTACTATTCTAGAAATGCCACTTTTAGAAAGTGAGCATTTCTTTGCACTTAAATCCTTCTGTGCCTTACAATCCACGTCTGGCTGGGCTTGGTTGACAGCTCCTTGTGCATTCACTCAGACACACCCCAAACACAGGGTACTCAGCCTCACTTGCATACATCTGCATTTTGAATGGGTCTTCCTGGGCTGGGAGGGTGGAGGGTCTGCTCTCACACAAAGGACTGCCACATCCCCTACTGGGACCCTGGCAGACAGGAGTAAACTGAAAGGGGACCTGGTGCACTTCTTAGCCACTCTTTGAAGTCTCCCCCACTTCAAAGGCACATTTGGGTATAAAACAAGGCCTCTGCCCTACCTCATCAGACACTTGCTGGAGAAGAAACCTGAACCAGAAACTACATCCTGCCAAGAAGAACTGCCTGGCTGCTCAAAGGACTCACCTGTCTGCTTTCTACAAAGGACTGCTGTCTTGCTGTTGCCCTGCTGCCTTGCTGAACTCTTGTCTGGCTGTGAAAGTGCTCTCCAAGGGCTTGGATAGAGCTTGCCTCCTGTTCCTTGAAGTCTCAGGACCAAAAAGACTTCTTCCTTTCACTTGGACGCTCCGTGCACCGAAAATTTCGACGCACAGCTTGTTTCGCGGCGAGAAAAACGCCGCACACCGACGCTGATCAACGCGACGCTCTCGGGACGATCGAAACTTCGACGCACAACCTCGCAAGGACAACGTCGCCCGACTTTCCAGGAGAAATCGACGCGACGCCTACCGTGAACGCGAAACTTTGACGCACGGCCTCGCAAGGACAACGCCGCCCGACTTCCGAAGAGAAATCGACGCGACGCCTGCCGTGAGACCAAAATTTCGACGCGCGGCCTCGCAAGGACAACGCCGCCCGACTTCCAAGGAGAAATCGACGCGACGCCTGCCGTGAGATCGAAACTTCGACGCGCAGTCCCGCAGAACGACGCGCAGCCGGAAAACAAGTAAGAGAATCCACGCACAGACCCGGGACATCTGGTAATCCCCGCGATCCACGAAAAGAGACTGTCTGCGCGCCGGAAAACGACGCCCGACTTCCCCGCGTGGAAAAGAACGACGCAAGTCTTTGTGTGCTGAGGAGAAATCGACGCACACACCCTTTTTCCACGCATCCCTTTTCCTGTGGCCATCTGAGGAGATTTTCCACCAGAAACCAGGTACTTTGTGCTTGAAAGACACTGTATTGCATTCTAAAGACTTAAGACACTTTATATCACTTTCCTGTGATAGTTCTACAATTTTCCATTGCATCTTTATTCTTTTTGACCTACAATTATCCTGATAAATATTATATATTTTTCTAAACACTGTGTGGTGTATTTTTGTGGTGTTATATGGTGGTATTGTATGACTTATTGCACAAATACTTTACACATTGCCTTCTAAGTTAAGCCTGACTGCTCGTGCCAAGCTACCAGAGGGTGGGCACAGGATAATCTTGGATAGTGTGTGACTTACCCTGACTAGAGTGAGGGCTTTTGCTTGGACAGAGGGTAACCTGACTGCCAACCAAAAACCCCATTTCTAACATTGGTGGCAGCGGTGGGATAGGACTTGTATTTGTGCAGTGACATACAGTAGCTAAGTATTTCACTACCTACCCACAGTTGAAGGTCAACTTGGTTTTTATCTCTTTTTGAAAATCCGTTTTTTCCTGACAATTTTCAAAAACTAAATCCTCACTCAACATGTCTCTGACTGGGTCTCAGACAGGGGACTTTGACCTAGTCCAGTTGGATACATACACGGTCAAACAACTAAGAGGATTCTGCAGGGCATTAAGGGTACCCACCCAAGGGGCCTCCAGAAAGGAGGACTTTCAAGTGGCGCTGAGGGCCTGGGCAGAAGCCCATTTAGAGGATGATGAGGAAGAGGAGCCAGAAAATGGCCCCTCAGAAGGATTTTCACTATCTATGGATGGTGTTACCACTGCAATCGTGCACCCTTCCAGACCAGGGAGCAGTGTCTCCATGCAAAGCCTGACCGCAGAGGAAAGGAGAGAGGAAAGGGAGTTCCAATTGCAAATGGCAAAACTGAAAATTGAGGCACAACAGGAGGAGAGGAGGGCAGAAAGAGAAGCCAAACAAGCTGAGGCTGAAAGAGCAGCCAAACAGATTGAAGCTGAAAGAACAGCCAAACAGATTCAAGCAGAAGCTGAAAGGGCAGCCAAACAAGCAGAAGCTGAAAGAACAGCCAAACAAGTGGAAGCTGAAAGAGCTTTGGCTGAAAAGAAACTATTGTTGGCTCATGAACTGAGTCTCAAGGAGCTGGAGATCAAGGCAAGACAGTCTGAATCCAGCAATAATGGTGGCAGCATACAGACAGGACCTGCTGGAGAAAAGAAGGTTCGTATACCCAAAAATGTGGTGCCCAGTTTTGTGGTGGGAGATGACATAGATAAATGGTTAGCTGCTTATGAAGTTGCACTAAGGGCTCATGAGGTTCCTGAAGGGCAATGGGGGGTAGCTATGTGGGGTTATGTGCCGCCATTGGGGAGGGACACACTTCTCACATTGGATCCACCGGATCAAAACACATACCCACTCCAGAAAGCCACTTTACTTGCCAAGTTTGGGCTGACCCCTGAGGGATACCGTCAGAGGTTCAGGGACAGCACCAAACAAACCACACAAACATGGGTAGATTTCTTTGATTTCTCTAGTAAGGCACTGAATGGGTGGGTGCGGGGCAACAAAGTAGCAGATTATAAAGGTTTATATGACTTGATCCTGAGAGAGCATATGCTTAATGTTACTTATACCGATTTGCGCCAGCACCTAGTGGATAGTAAGCTGACTGATCCCAGGAAGCTTGCTGAGGAGGCGGACCTCTGGGTTAGCACCAGAGTGTCCAAAAAGGTACCTGGGGGGGACTCCCACAAGGGTGGTCAGGGTTCCCAACAGAAGAAAGAGGGGGGAGATAAACTTACAGATAAGGAACTCTCTAAAGGCCCCCAAAAGAATTCCCAGGGAGGGGGTGGCAACCCTTCCTTTTCCAAATTTGGGAAAAAGCCAGGGACATTTGACAGGTCAGGAAAATCTAGCCCCAAATGCATGGAGTGTTACCAGTATGGTCACTATAAAGGCGATCCCCAGTGCCCCAAGAGGGCACCGTCCACTACTGGACAGATCCCTGGGTTGACTAGTGTAGCGCTCGGGGGGGAGATGGACCCAGATAGCTGTGGGGGACAGGTAGAGATTTCCCTAGTGTCCCTGGGAGAAGGAGAAATGATGTCCAAGGTCCACATGCCTAAAAATACTTCCAAGTACCGGCAGTGGGTCCTCATTGATGGGCAGAAGGTGGAGGCTCTGCGTGACACAGGAGCCAGTATGACTACTATCAAGAGTCAGCTGGTGTCCACAGAGCAGATAATCCCTAATACATTCCACCAGGTCATAGTCGCTGACAATCGCGAGAGTCACCTACCGGTGGCTCGGGTTCCCTTTGAGTGGGGGGGGGTCTCTGGTATTCTGAAAGTAGCTGTGAGTCCTGCCATGCCTGTAGATTGTCTGTTAGGCAATGATCTAGAGCATACTGCTTGGAAAGAAGTAGAGCTCAGATCTCACCTGGAGATGTTAGGGTTACCTGAGTGGGTCTGCATGACCACCCGGTCCATGGCTGACCGAGAGGGAAGTCAAGGGCATCTGGAGCCTGGAACGATGGCCCAGAGAGCTGCCAAGAGGAGGGACGAGGGGCGCGGGAAACCGGCCCCAGAAGTTCCCACAGTGGCTGACGGGGCTCCTGAGGAGGAGACTCCCGAGCCAACTGGGGAAGACATTGCCACCCTAGGTGACTTACCTGAGCTGAGCTGGCTGGCAAGTTGAGGGTGGACCCACCAGGGAGGAATTCTGCAAGGCGCAGAAAGAGTGTCCCACTCTAGAAGGGTTGAGGAAACAAGCCTTAAACCAGGCAGCAGGTGACGCCTCTGGCAATCACCACCTATATTGGGAGAATGATCTCCTCTACAGTGAGCCTAGGGTTCCGGTCTTTGGGGCAGCACGCGTGCTGGTGGTCCCCCAATGTTACCGAGCCTTCCTACTGGGTCTGGCTCACGACATTCCCCTGGCAGGACATTTGGGACAAGACAAGACCTTCAACAGGCTTGTCACCCACTTTCACTGGCCCAAAATGAGGACACACTCAGACAAATTCTGCAGGGCTTGTCCTACCTGCCAGGCTAGTGGTAAAGCAGGAAAGAGGGTTAAAACCCCCCTGATTCCACTTCCTGTCGTTGGCACCCCCTTTGAAAGGGTGGGCGTCGACATTGTTGGCCCCTTGGACCCCAAAACTGCCTTAGGCAACAGGTTTATCCTGGTTTTGGTGGACCATGCCACCCGGTACCCAGAGGCAATCCCTCTGAGGACCGTAACTGCATCGGTGGTAGCCAGAACCCTGATGGGGATATTTACCCGTGTGGGATTCCCCAAGGAGATAGTGTCTGACAGAGGCACTAACTTCATGTCCGCGTACATGAAGCATCTGTGGGATACGTGTGGTGTAACCTACAAGTTCACCACACCCTATCACCCCCAGTCTAATGGGCTTGTGGAGAGATTCAACAAGACCCTGAAAGGCATGATTGGTGGCCTCCCTGAGGCCATGAGGCGTAAATGGGACGTCCTCTTACCATGCCTTCTCTTTGCTTACAGAGAGGTCCCCCAGAGGGGGGTAGGGTTCAGTCCCTTTGAGCTTCTCTATGGGTACCCCGTCAGGGGACCCTTAAGCATTGTCAAGGAGGGATTGGAGAACGCTCCAAAGACACCCCCTCAGGACGTGGTCAGCTACATGTTGGCCCTCCGCAATCAGATGACCCGCTTCTGGAAAGAGGCCCAAAGTAACCTGGAGGCCAGTCAAGAGGTGATGAAACAATGGTATGACCAGAAGGCCACTCTGGTAGAGTTTCAACCTGGAGACAAAGTGTGGGTAATGGAGCCAGTAGAGCCCAGAGCTCTCCAGGACCGCTGGTCTGGCCCATTTGAAATAAAGGAGCGGAAAGGGGAGGCCACTTACCTAGTGGACCTCCAAACCCCTAGGAACCCCCTAAGGGTGCTCCACGTGAACCGACTAAAAGGTACTACTCAAAAAACACCTTTGTGAATAACAAGCACTTGCAAACTTAAACAAATGTGTATGTTTAACTTTGTGAATTAGGCCCTTGGTTATTGTGCATCAGTTGAGCACTGTGTGATATATGGATGAGAGGCACAGTGGTAGTAGCGTAATGAGCCACAAAGGAGTATGTAATGGGTGCACAGGGTAATAGTTGATAGATAATAGGAGGTAACACGTTGTGCAAAAAAAATAATTTTTAGGGATAAACATGCCTCATTATGCTGGTCTCACTGTGAGACTCAACAGTTTGCAATTACATTTTGTGACAACTAGAACAGATTGATCGAAACCTAATTAAACAATAGCACTTCAGTTAAGAAGCAATCAGTATCTAGTTGAAAATTTAATAGCGTTTATCAATTGACTTTATCCTAATTCACAATAAAAAGCAGCCAAAAACCCAAATTGGTTTTGATAATGAAAGTGCTTTTTCAGGGTTGAAAATAATAAAGTAATTTCCATATTTAAGAGAAAACAAATGCATTTGCCATTGTTAGAAATTGGGTTTCTGGTTTGCAGAGGTGTAGACACTGTCCAAGCAGGAACCATAATCCTAGTCAGAATAAACCAGGTACACCCTAAATGTTAACCAGTGCTCACCCTTTGGTAGCTACTGAACAGAGCAGTCAGGCTTAATTTAAGAGGCAATGTGGAAAATATTTGTGCAACACTTAGAACAGTAAAACAGTGAAAACACCACACAGAAAGATACCACACCTGGTTAACACCTGAAAAAAAAATAGAACTTGATTTAATGAACAAAACAAGACCAAAACAACAAACATCCAATCAAGATATTAATTTTCAAAGAATAAATTAAACTGTAGTACTTAGAAACATAAAACACCAACAGGGATTATCTGGTTGAGCTAGAATTGGTCAAATCTGAAAAGTCAGGCCAACAATGATGGGGCATGAGTCAGATGGCAGAGACCAACTTTGGCCCACTGAAATCAGTACCTTGGTTTAGGGTTGCAGCAATAGCGAGGGAGGATGCACGGAGAGATGCGAGGAGCGATGCAAAGCTGATAAACTGTAGTCAATCCTGGCAGTGTAGGTGAACTGTCGGTTCCGAACTGCACATTTGGGGATGTGACACTTTCAAACCCTTTATGGTGAAGACAATGTATCATCATCAATCCACGTACCTGACAATGCAAAGTCCTTGAACATTGATGCACCGGCGGTAGAGGACATGTATCAGCTTTGATCAGTGCAACAGCAGCAATACATGCATTTTGGCAGCTGCAGCACTCTATACCCACTTCAAAGGGCCTAGGTCTGGATTGACACCACTTGGCAGGGCAAGACTTACAGCAAGCAAGTTCTAGGTACTGTTGCAGGTTGCGCTGGAGGTCTTTTTTGTGTCCTTGAGACTTTAGCAGAACAGGAGGCAAGCCAGAAAGTCCTTGGAGTCAACCTGGATTTAAGTGTGATGGTCCAGTCCTTCCTCAGCAGGGCAGAGGGTAGCAGGTCAGCACCAGAGGAAAGCAGATCTATCAGAGCAGCAGTCCAGATTCGCAGTCCTTGTAGCAGCACAGCAGTCCTTCTTCCTAGCAGAGTTGTTCACAGGCCCTCAGGTGTACTGAGTTGGTAGGGTGGGGCAATCAGTACTTATAGCCTTTGTGCCTTTGAGGTAGGGGTAACTTCAAAAAAGGGCATTTGAAGAGCACAGAGTTCATATCTTCCTGCCCTGACTCCAGGCTCCCTACAGGGGCTTAAGTTGTCCTTTGTGTGGGAGCAGGACACAGCCTATTCAGGTGTACGTGTCAGTTCCTCCCTCCCATCTGGCCCAGGGTGACCCATCATTATGCAGATGGCCACTTAGTCACACCTACCCTTCCTTTGTGTGAGGCTGTCTAGGAGGAATGTAGGAAACAAGCTGTCAACCCAAGCCAGATGTGTATTGGATACAAGCACACAAGGTTAAGAGCAGGAAAATGTCAACTTTTTAAAAGTGGCATTTTTAAAATGTAAATAATAAATCCCACTTTATCTTTAAAGAGGATTTGTCATTACAATTCCAAAGGTGCTAAACATGCTATGCCTACTCATTCTCAATGAGGAGTTACAGCGTATTGAATGTAATAAAGAATCCCCAATGTTAACCTGTGAGAGGGGTAGGCCTCACAGTGGTGAAAAACAACTTTAAGAGTTTTTCACTACCAAAACATGCAAAACTTAAAAGTACATGCCCTACCTGTTAGTTACATTGCACCCTCTTTTGTGGGCTACTTAGGGCCTACTTTGATGGTGACATATGTAATAAAGGGGGAGTTTAAGGCTTGGCAAGAGGTTTTAAATGCCAAGTTGACATGGTAGGGTAAACTGCCCACACATGCTCTGCAATGGCAGGCCTGAGACATGTTTAAGGGCTACTTGAGTGGGTGGCACAAGCAGTGCTGCAGTCCCAGTAGTAGCATTTAATTTACAGGCCCTGGGAAAAGATAGTACCTGTTACTAGGGACTTTTAAGTAAATTGAATATGCCAATTGTGGATAAAGCAATCAAATCATGTTTTAGGAGAGAAGCACATGCATTTTAGCACTGTGTGGCAATGGTAAAGTGTTA
This sequence comes from Pleurodeles waltl, assembly GCF_031143425.1. NCBI lineage: Eukaryota > Metazoa > Chordata > Amphibia > Caudata > Salamandridae > Pleurodeles > Pleurodeles waltl. Next base: position 691,924,938 of record NC_090439.1, read on the forward strand.
GGACTCGTAAGGCCAACACAAGGAATCAGCAAAAAAATGAGGCAAGCAGGCAAAGCATTTGGAGTAAGACCACCCTAAGGCTGACAAGTCTCATAGTTATCTACATTCACCTCAAATACAACTAATTAACAACCATACCTAACATGGTACTTTTGGGATTATATTCTAATCATCATTATCGAATAAAATAATCCGCAGTTCTAGTACTGTTCATAGAAAACAGTTTGGCACCTAAAGAGAGCCATTCAAGTTAATCAGTATTCTTGAATAGCTTCACATACCAGAAGCATTTCTAAATTGTCTCTGATCTGTGTAAGTCTAGGACAAATAAATGTCTAACAGTAAAAACATCTGTGAATCTGGTTTGTGGTACAAGAGTCAGCAGTCACACAGTACTATTATGAGTATAATGGATGGAAATAAGAATCCGCTCACAAGTATGTCTTTAAGTAACACAAACTGCTACAGTTCAAATAATGTTTTTAAAATAAACTCAAATAAATCATCCAATGTCTTGAAAGTGATAGGAACCAAAATGAAGTCCACCACTTCTCTGTTGTCAAAAACACCTCACTATAGTGATCTGGCCACATATGTGGTTGTTACATATACAATTGCTCATAAGGAATAGCCCATTCCATTTCCATTACACTCTGGATGGGAAAAGTCACTTTTAACTACAACCCACATCTTGAAACAATGAAAAGTGAGCCTAGACCAGTAGTGAATTCTCCATAGAGAGGGCCGTTGGAATTATGCGACAGGAGAGGGCCAATTTATGAGGCAGGATTGAGTAAATTATGCTGCAAGAAAAGGCAAATTATGTGGCATAATGCAAACTTGGTAACACTTTCTGGGTATTGGTTGCACCTCATTTGCACCAGTTTAATACTCAAATATAGCCATAAGCAACAGGAAGGTGACCTGTCCAGCTTTGCAAAGGGGCTTTCACTGTGCTTCAACCTCTGCTGCTGCAGGTTCAGTAACATTTTAACCATTTGAGATAAAAACAATTTTTTTTGTTCAAATCTGCATATTGTACAGCAGATGATGGATTATGTGGCAAAAGTGCCGAATCCATAACTATGCGAAAATTGTCACAGTCACGCAATTGCATATTTCCAGTGGCCCTGTCCATAGAATAATAACATTATAAAAATCTAAGCATATATATCTAAATATATATATATGTATATGTATATATATATATATATATATATATATATATATATATATATATATATATATATATATATAAAACACACATTTTGAAGCCAATATTTACAGTTTAAGACCTGCAAAATAAACAAAAACTTAACTCAAGAATATATTTCTTGACCCTATGAGCTTTCAGTGCCACAGTTTCAAGCATCTGGAAATGTATTCTTTTAGGGTTAAATGTACCTATTTAACACAAATATTTGCGAAATTCAATACACACAAAAGCTATTAATGACAAAATAACAGATAAACAATATCGAATTTGAATCCTTGACCCTGATTGAGTTTCATGCTCCACAAATTCAGTCATTAGGAAATAAATGTTATTTTAGCAGACTAAGCAGTTTCAAGCCCATTTATGATAGATACGCATGAATGAAATTAAAAGAAAATAATTTGCCTTGGTTAAAATGAATCATACATTCAAATTGTTGCCAAAAATGAAAAATAAGCAAACTCAATCCAAAATCATTATGAATGTTTGAGAGTTTGAAATCATTGCATTTTAATTTGAAAGGAACCTAACTCCCCATGTTAGAGATTAGTTCCAACATTAGATTTAACCATTGAAACATTCTTAGAACGCATAGGTCTGCATTATGTGTGAGTCAGAAAAAAGTACATATTTTGTCCACACCAGAATTACAATAAGGGAAGAGTAACTCTGAGAGTGGGGAAAGTCAGAACCTTTCTAAATTAGACCATGAGGATCCCCTTAGAAATGAACAATTGGTGGGGAGTCAATAATTCCTGGTCTGAGCCCCTTGCTGGGTGTGAACCCCCTTATTAGCCCCAAATTTTCACATGGAGGGTTTCGCAGCTGAAGGTCACCGCCTTTGTTTTGATAATAATGTTGGCACCATGGAATGAATCTGCCTGAAATCTTCCTTTCAACTGGAAAAAAAAAGTTTTGGTGTAGCATTTTTCATGCATATCTACTTGGAGGAAAGAAAATGGTCCAAAAAAAGTGTTTCCTTTTTGAAATCCCATTGGAAGCTTTGGGCCTTATTTAGAGTTTGGCAGATGGGTTATTCTATCACAAACGTGCTGGATATCCTGCCCGCTGTATTATGATTCCCATAGAATATAAAGGAAACATAATACGGCAGACTGGATATACATCACATCTTTGGTGGAGTAAACCCATCCGGCAAACTCTAAATCAAGCCCATTGTTTTTTTGCTGCAGAAAAAATAACAGAGGTAAACCAAGCTTGGTATGCAACTAGTTTTTGAGAAATGAGTATAAAAATTGCATAATTCAGGCTTTGAAGAGTTAAGGCCGAGGGATATCTTAGCACAGAAAATCAGTTTTGTGATGTTCCCAGAAAGGTAACTATGTTTAACGAATTTTCACAAAATGTGGCAGTCATTTTGCATCTTCAGCTAACCACTTGCTTTTCAACTTTGTAAACAGAGCAATGTTAAAATAAGTGTTAATTTATTCAAACAGTAACATTCTTACAAACCTAAATAACATTTGGCAAACCTTTGGCTTGTCTTATTTCTGGTCAGCATGTCAAGTTTCATGCAAGTCTATCATGGTGGATAGCAATGTTAGCAAGTTACGATCAGAGCAATGATCTCAGATTTCAATGAGATCCCAAAGACAAATGATGAAGAGGTAAAAAACCCTTGATTAGCTAATAAAGTTAAAGTAAGTTCACCTGTGTACATGAAATTTAGCAGTCTATTAATTTAGTTTCCTTATTCTTTCTATGTTGAGGGGGTATATAAGTGTTAATTTCCTAATAACATTTGACAAGTCCACTACAAAACTGGGCAGACATTTACATGTTTAGCTTTCTGCTGGTATGACAACTTATGCCTAGTGCAGCAATTTAATGCAGATCTTGCAATAGAGGTGGGCAAATTTAAAAAGGGAAATCAGTAATTGCCTTGGAACTCTGACATATATGCATGAAATTCTGCACACATTCACAGATTTTACTTACTGTTGATTTGCCAATTTTTACAGAAATATTTTGGCAGCAACAAATTTAAAGAAGGCAAAAAATTATCTTTTCTGATAAATGTGTACTGCTTAATGAACCTATGTGAACAAGTTCAGGCAGTTAAGCCTCTCAAGTAGGCTGACGTACCAGATCTGCAGACATTTGGGCAACTTCAAAATAATAGCATTCTGATGTTTTCATTGGTTAATGAACAGTATTGTCATTTCATGTGTGAACAATGATGTCATAGAACATGTCATGAATGATGTTTTATATGAGGATATAAGCAGTGCATGGCATTAATGTCTAAGGTCTTTTGAATACCTAATTATAACTGTCACTTTGTTCTTTGTTTTTTAACTGAACATTTCTAAGGTTTTTGTGTAAGTCACTATCCGTATATAAAATGCAAACCTATTGATGTTATTGGGGTTATCGGAAAGTATGTCAATAAACTTTCAAATAAAAAATTTGTAATAAAAACAATATTAATCAAGTGTGAGAATCTTTCTTTAACATTCCTCAAACCACATAATGGATCCGTAATACAAACCACCATAGGTCTCTGCATTTCCAAGCTCGAGAGCAAAAGTTCCAGCTTTGAGAATGCTTAAAAACTGGTCAACGTTTCCTTGTTTCATGTTATAGAGACTCCAGGAAACATAAGGTAATATTTTAATTTATTTCTCTACTCCCTGCAGCCCCCCACAATGCTAAAAACATGCTGGTGGTGTCTCTGTCCCTGCCAAGATTATGGCACCACCATGCATGATGGGATATGTAAATGAGCTCATGAAGGCCATTATAGGGCACTGCTTTACGGAGCAGTAAATAATAATGAACAATTCTGGACCCTCATTTATTATTCTTTGTCCTCCTGATTTTTTTTAATTATTTTTGTTGGTTCCACAGAGCCCAGCTGAGTCACCCATATTTTTAAAGTTCATTGGGGGCTGCAGGGGGAGCCTGCAGCCCCTGTTAACTCGTCAAGCAGGAGTCAGCCACTTTTAGTTTTTTGGTTGGAGCCCTGGTGTCCACCCGGAGCAGTCACATCTTTAAAACCTGTTGTGGGCCATGGGGGGAGCCCCAGGACCCTGTGTCCCTTGTCAGCTCCCCTACTGGGAGCCAGCCACATTTTTATTGTTTGGTCAGTGCCCACTTCTCCTTTAATTGTTGGGGGCTGTGGAGGGAATCCCATTGCCCCATCAGCCCCTGCCAGCTGCCCTGGTGGGTGCCAGCCATATTTTGTTTACTGGTGAGTGCACCAACACCCTCCTCATAACTCCTCAATTCACTTGTGGGTATGGGAGAGCCCCACAATTCCTTCTGACTCCTCGGTCAGCACCCATTTTCTTTCTGCCCTGGAAGAAAGGGTAAACATTCTTGCTTGCCCATGCTTGCAGGCAGGAAATAAACCAAAAGCCTCCTCCCACCTAGTGAGAGCATTACTGGAGGCGGGAACCATATTTATTGCTCCTGGGGGATGGGGTTCCAAAGGCTATAGTATGGCTCAGGGAGGGAGACACATGCCCCTTCCCCAAACAAATATAATATGGCACCTGGGGATGGGCCCAGGGAGGGGCTGTATTACTTCCTTGCCAAAAAATTAAAAATAGGGCCATGAAGGATGGGGTCCCTGTGGTCTTATCATGACTCAGGGAGGGGGCTGCATGCCCCTCCCCAGAAAATTATTAATCAAGCCCTCCTGGTCTGGCCCACCCAGACAGGCAGGGAGGCAGGGGCAGCAAGCAGATCATGGTGGGGTAGGCTGAAGGAGCAGGTGCATCACAATAGACCACTGAGGGCAGGTGGAAAGGGGGAAAAGGCAACACATTGGTCACTGAGGGCAAACTGAAGGTGTAGTAGTAGCATTATGAACACCAAGGGAAGATGGGATGGGCAGGGGCAGCAAGCTGAACACAGAGCACATGCGCAGAGACAGGGACAGGACAATGGACCACAAAGGGCAGATGGAGGGGCAGGCTGGATGGCAAAGGGAATCACAATGGATTACTGAGGGCAAGTGGAAAAGGAAAGGGCAGAGCATGACCATAGAGGGCAGAAAAAGAGAGGATGGAGCATTACGGCAAACAAACAGGAAGGGTAGAGTAGCACGCTGAACATGGGAGGCAGGTGATGGGGTTGCCGCAGGATAATGGACCATTGAGAGCAGGCCGAAGGGGACAGGTGCAGCCAAGGACCAGGTATGGCAAGCAGATGGGCAGGGGCAGCAAGGTAACTATGGCAGCACAATGGACCACAGCGTGCAGGCAGGAGGTGCAGGTGCAGCAAGTTGACCACAGATGGCAAGACACAGGGGTAGAGGAGTCATAAAGGACCACAAAGGGGAGGCATAAGTGAGCAGGGGCAGCAAACAGGCCACTGAGAGCAGGCAGACAATGACAACCCAGGACAGGGTGGAGAGACAGGGACAATCAAGCTGGCTACGGAGGGTAGATGGGAAAAGGTAGGGGCAGCACACAGACCACAGAGAGCAGGAAGAAGGGCAGCAAGTTGACTATGAGAGGAAAGACATAGATACTGCAAGCTGACACAGAGGACAGGCCAGAGAGACAGGGGCAGTACTAAGGACAATGGTGGGCAGGCAGGAGGGGGCAGGGGCAGCAAAGAGACCACAGAAGGCAGGCCGGAGGGCAGGGGAATCACAATGGACTACAGAGGGCTGGCCATCATTTTGCTCCTATACCTGCTTTACTGTTGGTACATCAGGCTATACAATTCAGGTGGGATGGCTCGTTGTGGTGTCCCTATAGAATGCCATGCCATGCTTCATTATGCAGTTTTCTTTTTGTATTTGAGAGAGTAATCAAGGTTTTCCTTTAGTAACATGGGGCCAAAGTAATGCAGATAAATCTATGCTTATTCTTAAAAAAATATTTTTTGCCTAAATGATAATCAGCAACTCAAATCTCCATCTAAATGCAATTCATCAACCCCAGACTATGATTGAGTTAAAGAATAAAGTGTCCCAATATGAGTTGGATTTGCCATATATAACTCAAAGTGCAACTGTGAAGTTAATATTATTAATTTACAGATGAATTTTAGGAGTGAATGCACCAAATTTGTATCTGCATAGCGTAGGAGAAGCTCTCTGTCAACACTACGTAGAACTAGGAAAGATTAAGGAAAGCGCAATCACCTGGGAATCATCTGAGGAACAGAACACACACCTAACAATTATCACTACTGGAATCACATGAAACAGAACCCACAGCCTGATCTCTTCCCTTTTCACCTTGTACTGAAAGATGTTGTGGTCATCAAACATCAGCAACAGTTGTGTACCAGAGGGTATATCTGTGTGTCTATGATGCCTAACAAAATTAATTTCCTACATGCACAATATTACAGCCTAGCTATCCTTCAGTCGAATCATATTACCCCACAGCATTTCCCAGCATTGATTTACACACTAGGGCCCTTATTTCAGAGGGCCTAGCACCACTTTAACTCTGCCTTAGCATCATTTTTTGATGCTAAGACGATGCTAAGGTGGGCTTTTCCCTCTGCCATGTTTACAAAGTGACGCACTGCATGCTTTGTGTCACTTTGTAACCCTTAGCGCTACATTACACCTGTGCCAAGCATAATGTATGCAAAGGGGCCATTCCCCTGTTAGGGGAGGGTGAAAAAATGGAACAAAGAAATTGAAGAGATTTATTTGCGTCATTTTATTCCTGCTTTTTTAACACCTGCTCAGAGAAGGCGTTAAAAGGGGCACATCATGGTTTACTTTACAATGGGCCCCTATATACTGTTCAGGGTTAGTGCCAACATTTTGGTGCTAGCCCTGAAAAGTACATCAATAGCATAGGAATTGCTCCCTACCGTGCACCATGGTGCGCCATATTTTAAATACATGCCACACATGGTGGTGGTGGGGGGGCACAAGGGGCCACAAGAAAAGCGGCACTGCATGTAAGGTATTGCCACTATTCATAATTCTGGGCCTAGGTATTTTAAGCGTTCAAAATATGTTGCTGATCCTGCTTTCAACATTTCTGGCAAAGATGTCTGTGAGGGCACAACTTGTTCTGCTTTGCAATGGCTAATGTGGTCATATAATCACTTGGAAAACTTTAAATAGATCCCAGCACATCAGGCCATCTGGGTACAATTTCCCTGTTTGTGCCCAGCACACCTTTAAACAGGGGTGCCAGGTGCAAACAGGGAAACTGCGCCCTATTCTGTAGAATTTGGTGCCCTCAGGACAGCTGCAAACTCGTGCTGCCCTGGGGGCTGCTCATTCATGTGAAAAATGGGACAGCTGCTTCAAAGCTACTCAGTGTTTGATTGTGCAGGTGGCAACCCTCCTGCACTTTTAAGAGGGGAGAGAGATCTCCTGCAGGCGGCAGATGTGTTGGTTTTCAGAGCACCCCTTTAACTCTTTCCAGAGGGTTGCCATCAGGGGGTGCATTTACAGCGATCCTCCTTTTTCTGGGGCACTATCTATGCACACCCTGACAGCGTTTTTGCCTTTGTGCCTGCATCCACATGACGCTGACACAGAGGTAATGAGATTCCCTCCTTTGAATGTGGCCAAGCCTCATGAGCCCTCTTGAGATAGCGCTGGTGCTACATGTGCGCCAGTGCTATCTGTACTTCAGAAGTGGCCACGGATGCTTGTGCGGCTCCTTGAGTAATACCAAAGTAATCCAGAGTCGCACAAAGGAGGCCCACATGCCTCTGGAGCCTCAGGGGAACTTCCTATAATATGGCCCCAGATGTGTACAAAGAAGCCCGCTGAACGGGATGAATTCTGAAATGAATATAGAGTGAAGTTCTGCAGCTCACTTTTAAGACTTTTTCCTCATTTCTTTGCGAACTTCACACATTGTTTACAGGACCTATTCACAAACCACACTTTGTAATTATTTAGTAGGTGTAGGCTTGGAATTTTGAATCCCAAAAATTCAATGGCACAGAATATTATTACCACAATATTGAGGGCCAAAACATAATTCTCTAAATATATATATATATATGTATATATATATATATATGTATTACCTAGTGGTGGTTGGCACTAGGTAGTTATAATTAGGACCTAGGGCCTTATTACGAGTGTGGCGGTCTGGACCACCGCCTATGTGGAAGTCTGACCGCCACATAACCCTGGAAGTCTGACCGACCGCCAGGGAACCACCAGCTCTGCCAGTGTCTTGGATCCTGGTGTTCTGGCAGTGGCAAAGATCCTAATCCACCAGGGCAGTGCTGCATGCAGTACTGCCCTGCAGATTACAACCTTGTTCTCCATCAGCCTTTTCATGGCAGTAACACTGCCATGAAAAGGCTAGCAGAGAGCAGGTGCAGGTCCCCTGCACTGCCCATACATTTGGCATAGGCAGTGCAGGGCCCCCCCAGCCCAGCACCATCACAATGTTCACTGTCTGCTTTGCAGACAGTGAACATTGCGAGGGTGCTGGTGCACCTTGCTGGCTACAGCATTGCCGCCAGCTTGATTATGAGTCAGAGACAATGCTATAGCCTGTTTCCCACTAGTCCAGTGGGCAGAAACTTAGGCTTCTAGCCGCACACCTAGTGGGAAACTCTTAAAGTCTCTGGTGGGGAGGTTGCCACGTAGGCAGCAGCCACCCTGTCTGGAGTTTGGCAGATGGAGTTTTCTGTCCCCCAGACTCTTAATGAGGCCCCACGTTTCCATAGAAAAATCGTTTTTTTGCTTGCCTATATCTTTGGAGGCGCTTCATGAATCGTCACAGAATTTCCCCCCCCGCCAAAATTTACAGTCATGTGAGCTGCTGTCTGGAAAGTTTCAGGGTGATCCATCAAGCGAGGGCCGAGATAAAGTGGGGTGAAATTTAGAGTGTTTCCTGTCTTAATTCCCATAAGATACAATTGAACAGCAATAGAACACTGAACAGAATTACACCAAATTTGGCAGAAAAGTAGCTTTTGGTCCAGAAAGAGACCTTTTTGTTATTTGGTGTAAATCTATTCAGTAGTTTTTGAGAAATTTAAGGAAATCCAAATTTGTATGTATAGGCAAGCAAAGGGTTTGTGACCTCTCCCGATCTCATGCAGAGATCTGATTGGCTGACAACAATTCAAACAAGGAAGTGTTGTCAGCTATCCTGGGACTCAGCTTCAGTTGAGTCCCAGAAAGAAATGTGAAGAAAATCAAAAGGGGGCATGTTAGGGACATCCTGACCCCTTAGCTCTGGTGCTGGGGTCCCAAAATGCTTTCATAACGTGAGGAAGGCCCAATGGCCTCCCCCACAGCCCTGGTGACCACCATCTCCCTTGGGCTTTAACGAAATATGAGTGGGGGGCTGCACGCCCCGCATTCCTAGGCACCACCACCTTTTCAGGGCTATAATAAAAATGTAATGGAGCTCTGTTTTGGACCCCCTTTAGCCCCGAGGAGCACCACCTCCCCTGGGCTTTGACTATAATATATACAGGAGGGCCCACAGCCCCCTGTGCCCCGGGGACCACCGCCTCCCTATGGCAAGGAGTAAAAATAAGTAAAGGGGGTCTGTTTCAGACCCCATTAACACCGGGACCACCACCTCCCCGTGGCTATAATAAAATGTAACGGAAGTCTGTTTCTGACCCCCTTTTAGCCCTTGAAGCTCATTTATGAAAAAATCCATCTGTTTGTTTTAAAACAGTGTCATATGGCTTAACGTTTTATGGTAAACTGCACAACTTTGATAATTAACGATTATGTAAAATTGTGTTAAAAATGTATTTTGCTATCTTTTGCTTACAATAGCTTTATGTTTTTTGCCCTCTTAATAGTGATCATCGGAGCTTTTTATTAAAATACTATTGGTATTTTTTAAATTCTTTTCATTAGTACTAAAAAGAATTCCATTTGAAGTAAAACAGTGGCATTATTTTAGTTTTGATAATGCATGATATAAAAACATGGTCACTTGTTTCTTTTCTAATTACAGTGGAACAAGAAAGAACTGTCAGGAAAAATATGCCAAACTGTTTTAACTGAACGATGTGCAGATTTTGCTAATGTTTAGTTTAATCCTAATATTCTGTGTTCAACATTTCATTGCACTAGTTGCTTCTAGCATAGCGAGGAGGACAGATAAAAATGCTTTCTTAACTTCTTACTCAATTAGAAACTGGCCATGTTGCTCAGAGATCTTCCATGAAGTTTCTCTGTGGAATACATGATCTGGAAGGGGTAAGCCAGCTAGAAACCCTCTAATTGGCTGGTCTTCTTGGTATTTAGACAAAATATTGAGTTTAAAATATTGATAGAAATAAATATCGGAAATTAAATATAGTGGCACACAAATATCCTCAGGCACAAATATTGTACAAAAGAATGTAATTTTTTGAGGTCAGTAATTTTATTTTGTTTAAATACTGATGTTTTTATTATCGTTTTCAGTAATATAATTGTTAAAAAATATATTTATTTATTTATTTTAATGAGTTTTTGTTGATATATTGTTTTATTTTACTATTGTTCATATAATTGTTATTTATTTTTTAAAATGTAGCTTGTAATTTTAAGTGATTTAGAATTTTTTACTTAATGAATAATAGTAATTTATAGTGTCATAGTGGTTTGTTGGTCTTGTTAAGGGATAAGGTGGAAAGTTGATTAGGTAACAATTAATTATGAACTGTTTAATACATTTTATTTACATATATGATTGATATTTATTACATTAATTGTGTAATACTGATTTATTTTTGTTGTGTAGTATTTGTTGGCTGTTCTCATGGTATAGGGTGGAAAGTTAATTAAGTAATACATACGAATTAATTGTGAATTTTCAATTGGTTCTTAATTATGTAATTTTTGGAATACTTACTGATTTCATTTACGGGCTGCTAGGTTTGTAGGGGTCTATGTTGGGAAGTTAAATAAGAATTAACTTAACAATTCAGTATTAATGGTTACTTTATTATATATTTAACTTTTAATTACATACATTATAGACAACTTATTTCACTTGTATTTTAGTTGCAGGCTGGTAGGTGGTTAGAGGTATAGGCTGGAAAGCTATTTAAGTAAAAACAGTTATTAATAATTATTATTTGTAAATTAATTATTGAATTTAAATTTAAATATGTGAGTCAGAAATGTTTGTTTTATATTTTAGTTGGGGGCTTCTAGGTTTGTAGCCATCTATGGTGGGAAGGTAATTAAGTAATAAATGAGTAACAGTGATTTATTAATTGATAATTCATCATTTTATTGGACAATGATTATGTAAATTGATTGTTTTTTTTTCATTTTATATATATATATATATATATCATGTTAATGGAGAATTTTTATATTAAGTGTTTAATAATTTTTCTGCATTTATGGGAGTTATTCCTATATGTAATGTGTTAGAAATGAAGTACTTTCCATACTCATACTCAGAATCATAGGCCTCCCGGAAGGTGCGGAGGGCCCAAACGCAGTTGCCTTCGCTGAGTCCTGGCTTTGGGAGCTGATGCCAGAAGGCTCATTGACGCCCTTTTTCTTGTTTGACCGAGCCCACAGGAGTTCCTACCAGGGCCCGCCTGCCGGGCGCTGGACCTTGACTGCTCCTTGTCTGGCTTTTACATTATGCAGACAGGGATATTATACTACGGGCGGTACGAACACTCCCTGCAATCCGAGTTTACAATAATCCAGTTATGATATTCCCGGACTACACCATTGCTGTACAAAGAGAGCGTGCATCCTTCTTGCCAGTCAAGTGCAAACTCCGTTCCCTCAGTATGTCATATTCCCTTCATTTCCCGGCCAAACTCTGTGTAGTAGCTGATAATAAAACGCATTTCTTCAGTACACCAGAGGTGACTTGGGACTGGCTGGAGTCTTCGGAGCTGGTCAATTGGCGAGACCCCGACATAACTGAGTTGGCGACCTGGGACCTACAACCCCGTAAATGGAGGCATCGTAAAAGGTGTGTGGCTGCCTTGGGAAAGGTGCGACACGCTCCCGACCTGGAACAAATTATACAGGAACACCGATGTGCATTGCAGACCGCTGCAGCCATCAGTGTCCTTTCAGTCGCTTCAGATGGAGAAGGGGACCTCACTAATTCTAACGGAGATGAGGGCACCTCTTTCGAGATGTCCTCTGAACTTGGGTCATCCCACCGCTCAGCGGTGGCGCCTCAGACAGCGGACGAATTAATCTGACTCTATCCAATAGTCACGCAATTTACTGTTAAACAGTTAGTGGTAAAGTTAAATGTTAAATGTACTATTCGAATAATCGTACGCTGATACATCACATATTTTAATTTTGCTTGTGACTGTGTGTGTGACTTGGCACTTCTGATCCTGCTGTTATGAATGGCGGGCCAGGGGCCACTGGGAGTCGTGGCTCCATATGTCCCCTACCCTACATGCTGCACTCCACTGCTGTTGACTCCCTGCTTTTATGCTGGACTAGGGATTGCGCCCCGGCAATTACTGCACATCCCGCACCTTGCCTACCCCACATTCCCACTAGAGGAGTCCTTTTCCTAGAACTGTTTGCACTGAGTAGGCGTACTATTTAGTTTGGGCAGACACCAGTTGTCCCTCTGCTCTTATGGTATTCACTTATGTTACTATCGGGCCTGTTATTGGTCCTCAGTTGTATTTGTTTCTTTTTGTATGGAGCCTACGTTCGCCCTGCCCGTTCCCCCCTTGGGGCCCAGCTACTGGTCCAGTGAAGCTCCCTGTCTCTGGGGTTGGGCCGCTGGAATACTGTTCACCTACTGATCCACCATGAACCCTTTCAATCTCCTTACATGGAATGTGCAAGGCATACACACGTCAGCACGCAAATATTCCATATATTCATATCTTAAAAGGCATTTAATACACATAGCGTTCCTACGGGAGACCAACCTTGCGCAACCTGAGGTGGCTAGACTGCAGCGGCGCTGGTGAGGACAGCTTTATGTGACAGGTTTATCCTTTAATGCCAGGGGGGCACTTATTTAGATTAAGCCAGGCACCCCCTTTGTAGCTGAAAATCATATTGTGGATGCGCAGGGGCGTTACGTGCTAGTGCGCCGACGCCTTGCTGGCCGAGCTGTGATGCTGGGATCTATATATGCTCAGAATACAGATCAAGCCTCTTTCCTACAGACGCTTTCCAACCTTCTGTCTCACTGGAGTGATCTCCCCTGGTTATTAGGGGGTAACTTTAATTGCGTCCTATACTCCTCACTAGACCGCCCCTTCCCACCACTGCCCACTGCACCTACAGTTACAGCTGCACAGGCGCTGCACAACTGGCTTCAACACTGGCAGATGGTGGATGTGTGGCGTCAACGACATCCCACTACTAGGGTCTACTCGTTCTTCTCTGCACCACACCAATTGCATGTCCATCTTGACAGGATGGTATGTACTACTAACTCATATCCTGCAATACTGTGGTCCGACTACTTGGGCCGTATTTACTAGGATCACAATCCACAGCTTCTGCAACTGGGATGGGACACATTGCGCCCAAGTATCCCAACTTGGTGACTCCGCCCGGAGCTCCTGGAGGATGCAGCTTTTAGGGCATTGCTACACAAGGCAATCTCTGAATACTTTGAACATAATATGGGCACAGCATCCTCTGGACTAGTCAAAAGGGAGGCATTTAAGGTCTTTATCAGAGGTCATTCTATGGGCACACAGTGGAACTTATGGACGTCTCTTGAGAGCGACTTGACCAAAGTGGAGAGGTCCCTGATGGGATATGAACGTAGACATTCCCACCTCGCACTGGACTCGCAACAGCTAGAAAGACCAGAGCAGTACACATTTCCTTATTAGAGAGACTGCGCTGTTTAAATTATGCAGCTCACTCAGCTCGCACACATGCCATGGCCGACCGCTCGGGCAAATTGCTGGCCTGGTTTACTTGCCAAGACCAAGACCAAAGTCCTATTATGGCAATCAGTTTGGCAACTGGGAACATCCTCTACCCTACTCAGGAGATTCACTCTGAATTTACTGAGCATTATCAGTCGCTTCACCGTTCCACGGTGACAGCAGACCTAGAGGAAAGAGCTGACTTTTTTTCAGCACTTACCTTACCCCGATTGACAGATGACCAATGAGCAGGACTTGAGGCACCCCTTACACTGGCTGAAGTATATGGAGGTATACAAGCCTTATCAGCAGGCAAAACACCTGGCCCAGGCGGTCTCCCATCTGATTTTTATGAGACTTTCTCTGCAATGCTCACGCCTCGTCTTCTCTGTCTTTGTGAGCAGGTGCAGCAGGAGCCATTCTTACTAGCTTCGCAGCGTGGGCCGCTGCTGGTGTCGCTCCATAAGCCAGGCAAAGACCCATCTGAGCTGAGCTCCTACAGGCCACTAGCGATGCTCAGTACTGACTACAAAATCATGGCCAAGATCCTGGCATTGTGTGTGGCACCTTTGGTCCCGCAACTAGTGCACTCAAACTAAAATGGTTTTGTGCCTGCCCGGGACACCCTGCACAATATCAGGCACCTATTAAGAAGCATGCAATACTCAACGCAGGATTGGCCTCGCCCAGGATGTCTAGTGCTCGACCTGGAGCAGGCCTTTCATTCCTTGGAATGGTCTTACCTGTTCGAGTCACTGCACCGATTTGGGATCAGCACACATTTCCTACGCATGATCTAGCTGTTGTATACCCAGCCTCGGTCTAGGGTTAAGGTTGGCTCACTCATATCTGACCCGATAGAAGTGGGAGGAGGTACTAGAGAAGGCTGCCCCCTCTTTCCGTTGCTGTTTTCTCTGGCAATGGAGCCTCTGGCTGTGGAGTTCCATAGGGCCGGACAGACTTGGGGCATCCCATTGGGTGATGGCCTACACATCAAATCTCTATATGCAGATGATCTTCTGTATCTCCGAGATGTTGGTAACGTCCCTCACGATATTGCAGTCATCCTGCACCGTTTTGCCACACTCTCCGGTATGCGTGTTAATTGGGAAAAATCATGCCTTTTCCCTTTTGATCCTGGACTGCCAGACCCGGGACTGCAAATTTCCGGAAACGGATGTCCTTTGGCAACCTAGGACGTTCCGTTATTTTGGCAGACAGATATTTCAGAAGGAGAAGGACCTCCACAATGGCAATCTTCACATAGCAGTGTCCTCCATCCAATCTCAGATGACCTTCTGGCAAACTTGATCACTTTCGGTAGCCGGCAGGATCGCCCTCTTGAGAATGGTGGTCCTTTCTTGCCCTACTATGTTCCAGCCTGCTCCTTCCGCGAATTGGAACATAGAATGCGACAATTCATCTGGAATAAAAGCCACTACAGAGTGGCTTTAAAAACAGTCTATTTACCCCTGACCCATGGTGGCCTCTCGGTTCCGAATATGGAACATTATTACCTGGCCTCCCAGCTTCAGTGGGTGGCACATTGACTGCCGGGCCTCCAGCTTGCCGACAGTGCAACTGATTCCCTGCCCTGGACACTAACTTGGATATTGCATCTCTTTCACCCCCTTACAACTCCGCGGCCCCCTGCAGAGCTACTGCTAAATGTGGCTCACCGTTGGTACCGTAGGTCCCTGCGCCTTAAAAGCAACACTATTCACTATGCACCAGCTTTTGTCTTGCTGGGTATGCAGCTTGGTGCGCATCTCACAACTGCTGCTGAACTTGGTCCTTGGCACTCAGCTGACCTACACACTCTGGGTGATCTATATAGCAAGGGTGGGCTGATTCTGTTTGGTGACCTCTCTGCGGAGATGGGGTTGCCTTTAGCGCAGTTTCTTTTGTATAATTCATTGCTGATGGTGCTCTCGTGCAGATGGGGAGATATGACTTCTGAACCCCCCACACACTTGGTGGTGCACTACTTACGAGATATGGGGTAAGGTAGACATCTGATTTGGTGGTTCACTGATGCGCTTAGAATACTTACAATAAATGCTCACACTGCTTTTCAAGCCAATTGGGAGGGTGATCTAGCGGGACCCTTCACCGACACCACTTGGTCAAGGGCACTGTCCAGCCATACTACTGTCCCCCGCAATGCCAGATTCCACCTAATTCAATTTTACATACTTCACAGAGCTTATCTCACGCAAGCCCGCATTAACAAATACTTTAACTGTGTGGATGCAGCCTAATTTAATTGGGGCGGACTTCCTTCACATGTTCAGGTCTTGTCCTTCCTTAAACATTTAATGGCATGGAGTCACATCATCCCTATCAAAATACATGTCACGTCCATCGCTGTTAGATTGCGGCTCCTGTCTCCTGGTTCTCTTCCTGAGAACCAAAAAGCATAATGCATCCACAAGATTCCGGACTAAGGACTTCTGACAGTCAAGCGACTCATCACTAAAAGGTGGAAAGCCACCGAACCCCCATCGGTACTGACCTGGTGGCGCTCCTTTTTGATATGGGTGGAAGCAGTGGGGGTTGCACTGCGATGCAAGCATGCTATAGGCAAGTGCAGATATCCCCTGTCTGCTGGCTGGGACGAGATGTTGACCCATTTGCGTAGAGCAGAACATGACATAGATGCTGATGATGCAGTACCACACAACACCGAGCTAGTGCTAGCCTAATCAAGTTATATGCTACCACTACTACCTAGTCACTTACTGGTATACTTTCTCACATGGGCTTCTAGTGCTTCAGCTCAATTGACTTTAGCCTAATGTTCTACGTTGCCTCGGGCACGAGGGGCATTGGAATGATGCTGCCACATTTGGAGGCCCCTAGGCATTGGGGTTGGGAGAGGATGTGAATGGGCTTTGAGTGTTGTTGTCAGTTTCTCTTGTTCTATGTAAATCTTTTTGTCATCATTGTTGTCTCTACAAATTCATTGATAGCTTCCTGAACAAGGGTCCTCGTTTTTGCCAGAATTGTGCGGACACTGGATTCTTTGGGAGTGGTTTATAGTATATATGTAGCTACCTCTTTCCTGATGCTGATTTCCAGTATACTCTTAGGCCCTCATTACAACACTGGTGGTAAATTCCGCCGACCGCCGTGCTGACAGCCGCCAAGATACTGTGACCGCGGCGGTATACCGTTACGGGTATTATGACCCACACAGAGAAATTCACCACTGTACAGACACCCACACAAGTCCGCCAGCCCAAAGGTCAGTGATAAATTGGTGGTACCAAAACCCACACCCTTACACCAACAGAAATACGCCCATAGTATCAGAACCCATGAATCACCACGGTGGTCTTTTAACCGCGGTAAACCATTGGCGGTACACACACACTAACAAAACTACACCACATTGGACAATTCAAACTACACACACACCTGACACACATACACACACCACACCCACACACCCAATCCAATATAAAACACACACCCACATTACCCACAATCCCTTACAATGAACAAAAAATATTGCCAACTGAGAGAAAGGCAAGCCAGGAGCACCCATTCAATCTGAGCCACATAGCACCATCACCCATACACCATCCATGCACCTCACATCACACACCGCAACACATCACCCCACACACCCTCACACATGCCATTCACACTACACCCATGGCACCACAAAGGCACCCCAGGTTTTCAGAGGAGGAGCTAAGGGTCATGGTGGAGGAAATCATCCGGGTAGAGCCACAGCTATTCATATCACAGGTGCAGCAGACGTCCATTGCAAGGAAGATGGAGCTTGGTGGAGAGTCGTGGACAGGGTCAACGCTGTGGGACAGCACCCCAGAACGAGGGATGACATCAGGAAGAGGTGGAACGACCTACGGAGGAAGGTGCATTCTGTGGTAGCAAGACACCAGGTAGCTTTACAGAGGACTGGCGGTGAACCCCCACCTCCTCCCCCACAACTAACAACATGGGAGGAGCAAGGCTTAGCGATCATGCATCCTGAGGGCCTCGCAGGAGTAGCAGGAGGACTAGACTCTGATAAGTCAAATCTTTACTACTGTATCCTCCCATCCTACCTGCATGCCATCACTAACTCCCACACCTACCCTCACCCCCATCACTCCACCACCTCACATATACCCCACCATCGCAACCCACACATCCCAATACCAAGCCCTGCATGCAACAACAATGCATGGACACCCATCACAGACCTGCATGGAAACCCATCACCACAGCATGCACATTAGTGACCATCACTTAGCCAACTGAATCACAAATCACACAAGCCAAAGCTGCCTTGCCAATAACAACCATAGAGGGAAACATTCCCATGCACAAGATGGCACACGCAGATACAATAACACTGCATTTCATCCCCACAGGAACCCCACTCAACGTCACCGGAGAGGAGGTGCCACCAACATCCCGCCCCCCCCGAAGAGGCCCACAGTGATGACAGCAGCTGTGCACGCCTGGATCAGGATGACCAATCTGGCCCATCAGGGACCTTTGGACAGTTGGTTACCCTGCCACAGTCCCATACCACCACAGAGCCACCCCCTCAGGAAACACCAGCACAGCACCCACAGAGCAGGCCCATCCCTCTGTCCCCAGGACACGTCAGTCAGCAGCGTGTCCACCACTACAGGGACCCCAGGCAACCCCACAAACCAAAGACAATCAGAGACCTGGGGTCAATGGCAGTGGGCACATGGTTCGGTGGACAGAGGCACAGGACAACAGGGAAGCTGGGAGGACTGCTGTGCGACAGGGGGAGGACAGGCCCAGGGAACCCACTCTCCACGAGGCACTTGCAGGGATCCTGGGAGCATACCACCATTCCCAGGAGACCCTGGGCGAGATTCTGTACAAGTTGCAGGAGGCCCAGCGGATGCAGGAGGGACAGTATCTGGGGATTAGGGAGGACCTCAAACACATCCACACCATCCTGGTCACCATTGCAGGGGTGCTGGCTGACATGGTCAACACCATGATGGAGGCAGTGGCACACCAATGGGCCCCTGACACTAGCCACACTGTAGAACAGCTGTCCACCTCCTCCAGCGCTAGTGTAGTGGACAGGAGGCCCCACCACAGGACCAACAGGCCACCAGCACCCCACCCCTTGCAGAAGGAGAACCACCCTGCAAACGGTCCCTGCGATCCAGGCAGAAGCCAGAGAACATTGCCAAGACCCCTACCAGGAAATAAGACTATCCTGATTGTCACCCTTGTGTCCCACTCTGTTACCCTGTCCACCTTGAACTGCTATTGCTCCGCTTCCTACGCCCCATTGGCCAATGCACCTGTGATACCAATAGACTGGGCTCTACCCTGGACTTTCCTCCATCATCAACCTAGCCCATTGCAGTACCCCCTCCACTTATTTTCACATAAATAAACACCCTTGGAACTAATACAAGTATGGAGTCTGTCAATTGATTCAAATATGTATTCATTTAACAAGCTGTACACATTGCAATTCAACTGTACAGTCACCTATACATAGGTATCACCTGTTGTGGGCAGCAGGGAACACACACCAGGAGCCAGAGTAGGGCACAGAGATCTGAAAATATAGATGCCAAAGGGTAAAGTAAGTGGCCATACAATATGGAAAATCAGGCTGCCATGCACAATATCCAACATAAAACTGCAATGGAAAGTTAAGTTACAGTGTCTTACCTGTGTGTCACTGGAAGTACTGTTGTATGAGTGATCTTCTGTTGACCAAATCTTCTTCCTCTGCCTCCTCTTCCTCACTGTCCTCAGGCTCCACCGCTGCCACAAGACCATCTCCAGGCTGATCTTCCTGCAGAAAAGGCACCTGGTGTCTCAAGGCCAGGTTGTGCAACATGCAACATGCAATAATGATCTGGCACACCTTCTTGGGTGAGTAGTACAGGGATCTACCTGTCAGATGGAGTCACCGGAACCTGGCCTTCAGGAGGCCAAAGGTTCTTTCAATTATCCTCCTTGTACGCCCATTTGCCTCATTGTAAAGTTCCTCTGCCCTTGTCCTGGCATTCCTCACTGGGGTCAGTAGCAATGAGAGGTTGGGGTAACCAGAGTCACCTGCAAATATTTGAGGGATACCTGTCAGACATACACTCACCCTTAGGGACAACCCCACGCCCATATACCCACATCAACTGGGTGGGGACATGGGCTCACCTATTAGCCACACCCGGTTCCTCTGGAGTTGAGACATCACATATGGAATGCTGCTATTCCTCAAGATGAAGGCATCATGCACAGAGCCAGGATACTTGGCATTCACATGGGAGATGTACTGACCCGTCAAACACACAATCTGCACACTCAGATATTGATAGATTTTTCTATTCCAGAACACTTGTTCATTCCTCCGGGGGGGGGGGTAGCCAAATCCTCCACCTGGGGGAATATGATGTAGGTGCGCATGTGTTTCAGCAGGGCAGACAACACTCTGGTCAACACGTTTGAGAAAATAGGCTCTGACATCCCTGATGCCATGGCCACTGTCGCTTGGAATGAACCTCTTGCCAGGAAATGGAGCACTGACAGGACCTGCACAAGAGGGGGGATACCTGTGGGCTGGCGGATAGCTGAAAACAGGTCTGGCTCCAATTGGGCACACAGTTCTTGGATTGGGGCCCTATCAAGTCTGTAGGTTAGGATAATGTATCTGTCCTCCATTGTAGCCAGGTCCACCAGGGGTCTGTACACAGAAGGATGTCTCCATCTCATATTCATCCTCAGCGGTTGAAGTCTAGGGAGAAAAACGGTGAGAAGAAGGTCATATTCACACATCTGTTAAAAAAATAATGATGCATCTCTTCCTTTACTGAAACAGTATGTGAATTGAGAGTCAGTTGATGTGCCAGTGTCTGCTGTGACGCAATTAGGTGCCATGGCCTGTGCCCCCCTGAAATGGCGGCTGCCTGACCTCTGAGGAGAGACAAGTGGAAATGAGATAATGGCGCTGGAGCTGGCGTTGTGCGCCGTAGCGGTCGGCCGTCGATGACCGCCGCACAACTTCACATTGGTTAACATTAAGCTCTATGGGTTCCAGGAGCCAATGGTGATGTACACAGGTAGTGACAGTATGCACCGCCGCAGACGTGACCGCCATTTTCTATCTGTTCACTCACTTGCTACCTGACCTTCAACAGGAAAGGACCTACACTGCAAGTGCTGCTGTGACCTGTGTCTTGAAGAGACAATGGCTCAAGTATCTGGGGAAAGGGCCCCTGCCTTCACTTTGGAGGAGTTGGAGAGACTGGTGGAGGGGGTCCTACCCCAGCACACTTTACTCTATGGTCCTCCAGACAAACAGGTGAGTACACTGTGAGTATGATGTGTGGGCCATGAATGTATGGAGTGCTGTGTGTGTCAGCCTCATTTAGGGGGGGCTGAGGGGTCCTGGGCAGAGTGCTGCATGTTTGGTGGTCAATGTATATGCGTAAGGGGATGAGAGGGATATGGTGGGCCATGAGTGTGACAGTCCGGACAGTATGACTAATCCTTTTTCTGCTGTCTTTTTCCTGCAGGTCAGTGCCCATCAGAAAAAGGGTATTTGGTGTGCCATCGCCAAGGAGGTGCGGACCCTGGGGGTCTTTGACAGGCGGAGCACCCACTGCGGCAAACGGTGGGAGGACCTGCGCCACTGGGAAAGGAAAACGGCACAGGCCCAGCTGGGGCTGGCCTCCCAACGAGGAAGGGGTGCCCGTCATACCCTGACCCCCCTGATGTTCCGCATCCTGTCGGTGGCCTGTCTAGAGTCGGATGAGCACTTGAAGGCATCACAGCTGCCACAAGGGGGCGAGTACAGATTCTGAATAATGACTTTGAAGGTTTTACCTGGGTGGGGGATGTGGGCTGTGGGTGCCCTTAGGCCAGGGTGAACATGGCAGGGTAGGTCCCTTGTTGGGCAGGCTCTGAAGCACTCCAACCCCAATAGTGTTAGTGAGCATCTACTACTGGGCAGGCTCCTGTTTGTTTCAGGTGTGCAGCTGATGGCGTTATGCTATGGACCCCATGGGCTGGTGACTAGCTTTGTAACTGGTAGTGCATGGACTAGTGCATAGGGCTACTCCCTGTGTGTTGTGTACGCCAACAGTAGTGTTGTTACTGGAATTGACCAAGTGTATCCTCTGTCTCGCCCCCCCCTTTTTGTTTTGCTACACTGTCCTTATGTGCATTACCATCATCTGGCGGAGGAGCAGAGGCACCGGTGATGGAGGGAGCTGCATCCCACAATGGCTTGGAGGCCAAATCCACCGTTGGTAAGGGCACCAGTGGGATGGAGGCAGAGGGGAGCACCACGACGGAGACGGGGGGGACACTACAGACAGCGACTCCTCCTCTGATGGAATCTCCCTGGCGGTGGAGGACACCTCTGTGCCCACCCCAACAACGGGTACAGCCGCCACCCCCGTACCAGCACCGCCCTCCCAGCAGCCCCTCAGCGTGTTTCCCATACCCGCTCAACCAGGAGGAAGGCCATCTTCTTTGCCCCAGGCACCTCAGGGCCTGCCCCAGTCAGCCCTTCTGCCCTCAGTGAGGAGGCTATTGATCTCCTGAGATCCCTCACTGTTGGGCAGTCAACCATACTGAATGCCATCCAGGGTGTTGAAAGGCATTTGCAACAAAGAAATGCATACTTGGAGTGCATTCACTCTGGTGTGGCAGCCCAAAAGAGAGCATTTCAGGCTCTGGCCTCCACACTGATGGCAGCCTTTGTCCTTGTCTCCAGCCTCCCCCCTTGAACTTCCTCTACCAGTCCCAATCCCGTCAACCCCAGCCTATCCCAAGCACACCTTCAGACCAGCATTCACCCAAATCAACACACAGAAGTGGCTCAGGCAAACACAAGCACCACACTTCATCTCACAGGCACTCACACAAGCACCATCCCCATTCAGAGACAACAACATCCACTGCCTCCACTGTGTCCCCCGCATCCTCCTCATCCACCCCACTCCCAGTAGCATCTCCACTCACACCTGCATGCACTACATCCTCATCCACTACCTCCATCATCAGCACGCCTATCACCACACGCCCCTCACTGGCAGTCACCACCCCCACATCCATGCACACATCCCCTGTGTCCTCTCCCACTGTGTCCGTGACCCCTCCTCCAAAAGTACACAAACGCAAGCACCCACCCACCCCACAGCCATGTACCACACAACAGCATCCAGCTCATGCACCTGCACCCAGACACAACAGCCAAACACCTCCTACAACCACTCCCTCTTCCTCCACTCCCAAACCTTCACCCTCTTCCCGCCCCAAAGTCCCTAAGAAGCTTTTCCTAGGCAACATTGACCTCTTCCCTAACCCCCACACCACCGGTTCTTCACCTTGGGCCAGGGTGGCCAGAACCCAGCGCAGCACCTCAGCCACCAAGTCCACGTCCGCTGTGGTTTCTGCAGCTGTCAGAGGCTCTAAGGGGGCACCCATCAGCCCAGCCAGTGTGCCACCAACCCCTGCCAAGGCCAAGAAGGTTCCGCCACCTGGCAAGGTCAAGAAGGGGACAGCATCCAGCAAGGAGAAGGAGCCACAACCACCCAGCAAGGCCACGTCAAAGACTCCAGCTGGCAGACCCAAAGAGGCACCATCATCTTCAGGGCAGGAAGGGGCACAGAACACCAGCCAAGGCACTTCAGCCATGCGAGCCTGCAGGTGAACCGCCAGCACTGCGACCTGCACCGCGGCCAGCACCGCCACCTGCACCGCCGCAAGCACTGCCACAAGCACCGCCACCTGCACTGCTGCAAGCACCACTACTGTCAGCAGCAGCAGCCCCAGTGGGCAGCCATCCGAGGCTGCAAGGGAAGGACTGGAGCCTCCCCCCACTGGCAGCACCCCCACCACCACCTGCACTTCCACCACTGTGCAGCCATAGCCATAGCCGTAGCAGTAGTCCTGCCTCCATGGAGTAGCATGCATCCTGGCCACTGCAAATTTTGTGGCTCTGACACCCAGGTGAGGGACTGTGACCTGGCACTCCCAAAGTGCTGCATCACTGAGCACAAAGCCCCCTCCAGAACCAGTGAAAGAAGGCATCCACTCACCCTATGTAGGAAGGTAGCCTCTTTCTAGCATTGTTACCCCGACTTTTGGCGTGTTTGGCCAGGGGATAAGTCCTGCCCAGGTAAAGCTCCTGAGCCAACCACCACTAATACATAAAACTGTAGAGCCCCTAGCAGTAGTGGTAATAGTGGTAGGACTGCAGGCAACAGTCAAAATAAGGGTGTAGTTGGGTTCACTTTTGGGTCCATCATAGAAACTGGGGTAGTCAGTCCCAAGACAGTTTCTGTCACACCTGGTGGCATTGGCCTGGCCACAATGGCTGCTTTTCCCCTTACAATGGATAAGTACAGGCAGTCAGTTTCAATAAATGGTGTTGAGGCCCAGGCCTACAGGGACACAGGTGCCAGTATTACTTTGGTGACTGAGAACCTAGTGTCTCCTGCATAACACCTCACTGGACAACAGTACAAGATTATTGATGTCCATAACTCCACTCAGTTCCTCCCCTTAGGTATAGTTCAGTTTAGTTGGGGTGGAGTTACTGGCCCTAAGCAGATGGTAGTATCGCCTAGCTTACCTGTAGACTGTCTCTTAGGTAATGACCTAGAGACCTCAGGTTGGGCTGAGGTAGAGTTTAATACCCATGCATCCATGCTGGGTATCCCTGAGAAATAGCTTCCTCTCATTTCAGCTGAAATGAAAAAGCAAAGGAGAGAAAAAGGTCTGAAGTCTCAGGATCCTTCTCCAACAACAGGTATAAAAGGGCATCAAAGTATCCTATACCCACCCTGCCATTAAGGATACCATTCCTGTGGTGGGGGAAACCTCTCCTGAGGTGGAGCCTGTACCAAGGGAACCATCAGCTACTACAGCTGTACTCCCTGAGGTGAAAGTACTTCTCTGTGGGCTAACTAATCCTGATGTGAAAAATTAAACCAGTTTAGTTAACATGGAGCATCCCTCCATCCCTCCCAGAGAAACCCTAGTGCAGCAACCCTGCACTGCCTCACAACACTTAGGACAGCAGCCCTGCCCTAGTGTGGTGCTTATAGGGCAGCAGCCCTGCCCTGCTCCAACTCAAGAGAAACAGCAACCCTGTTCTCTCTTACAACCATATGGACAAACGTTTTGGCAAGCAATGGCTTTATTGAGACAGCATCCCTGTCTGGCATTCTCATCACTTGATATTGGCCCAGTGGACCAATCGCACTGCTCTAAACTAAAACATACTAATAGGAAATCTGAAAATATAACCTCACATTGTTGGATAGCTAAAACAACTCCAAACAGGGTGGTTCACAGGGAAGTAGCCATACAGTAGATGATAAAGGGAGTAACCAATCTATTGCAGAGCTACTCTCCACTTATCACCACTTAGACAACAATAGACTCAACTGGCCAAGGTTAGCCTTACTGTCCTTCGTTTGGGGGGGTTGTGTAGGAAGGTAGCCTCTTTCTAGCATTGTTACTCCCACTTTTGGCCTGTTTGTGAGTATATGTCATGGTGTTTTTACCGTCTCACTGGGATCCTGCTAGCCAGGACCCCAGTGCTCATAGTGAAAACCCTATTTGTCAGTGTGTTTAATGTGTCTCACTGAGACCCTGCTAGCCAGGACCCCAGTGCTCATAGTTTGTGGCCTGTATGTTTATCCCTGTGTAGTGCCTAACTGTGTCACTGAGGCTCTGCTAACCAGAATCTCAGTGCTTATGCTCTCTCGGCCTTTAAAATTGTCACTATAGGCAAGTGACCATTTTAACCAATTTTAATTGGCGCACTGGAACACCCTTATAATTCCCTAGTATATGGTACCTAGGTACCCAGGGTATTGAGGTTCCAGGAGATCCCCATGGGCTGCAGCATTTCTGTTGCCACCCATAGGGAGCTCCGACAAATCTTACACAGGACTGCCACTGCAGCCAGAGTGAAATAACACACACGTTATTTCACAGCCATTTTACACTGCACTTAAGTAACTTATAAGTCACCTATATGTCTAGTCTCCACTTAGTGAAGGTTAGGTGCAAAGTTACTAAGTGTGAGGGCACTCTGGCACTAGCCAAGGTGCCCCACATAGTTCAGGGCAATTTCCCCAGACTTTGTGAATGTGGGGACACCATTACACATGTGCACTACATATAGGTCAATACCTATATGTAGCTTCACAATGGTAACTCCGAATATGGCCATGTAACATCTCTAAGACCATGGAATTGTCCCCCCATGCCAAATCTGGTATTGGGGTGCCAATCCCATGCATCCCCGGGGCTCCACTATGGACCCTGGTACTGCCAAACCAGCTCTCTGGGGTTTTCTCTGCAGCTACCGCTGCTGCCAACCCACAGACAGGGTTCTGCCCTCCTGGGGTCTGGGCAGCCTAGTCCCAGGAAGGTAGAACAAAGAATTTCCTCTGAGAGAGGGTGTTACATCCTCTCCCTTTGAAAATAGGTGTTAAGGGCTGGGAAGGAGTACCCCCCCCCCAGCCTCTGGAAATGCTTTGAAGGGCACAGATGGTGCCCTCCTTGCCTAAGTCAGTCTGCACCGGTTCAGGGAACTCCCAGTCCCTGCTCTGGCATGAAACTGGACAAAGGAAAGGAGAGTGACCACTCCCCTGTCCATCACCACCCCAGGGGTGGTGCCCAGAGCTCCTCCAGTGTGTCCCAGACCTCTGCCATCTTGAATCCAGAGTTGTGAGGGCACAGTGGAGGCCTCTGAGTGGCCAGTGCCAGCATGTGTCATCAGAGACCCCTCCTGATAGGTGCTTACCTGACTAGGTGGCCAATCCTCCTCGGAGGGCTATTTAGGGTCTCTCCAGTGTGTTCCTTTTCAGATAACGAATGCAAGAGCTCACCAGAGTTCCTCTGCATCTTCCTCTTCGACTTCTGCCAAGAATCGACAGCTGACTGCTCCAGGATGCCTGCAAAACCGCAACAAAGTAGCAAAAAGACTACCAGCGACATTGTAGCGCTTAATCCTGCCGGCTTTCTTGACTGTTTCCTGGTGGTGCATGCTCAGGGGGCTGTCTACCTTCACCCTGCACTGGAAGCCACGAAGAAATCTCCCGTGGGTCAACAGAATCTTCCCCCTGCTCCAGCAGGCACCAAACTTCAGCATCACTGGCACTCTGGGGCCCCTCTCATCCTGATGAGCATGACCCCTGGAACACAGGTGGTGGACCCAAGTGACCCAGACTGTCCAGTGGTCCAACTGTCCAAATTTGCAGGAGGTAAGTCCTTGCCTCCCCTCTCTAGATAGTAATCCTGTGTACTGCATGAATTGCAGCTGCTAGGGCTTCTGTGCACTTTTGCAAGGAATCCTTCATGCACAGCCTAGCCCAGCCTAGCACTCCATCCTTCATTGCTCGCTGAGCTGACCACCGGCTTTGTGGGACCCTCTTTTGTAGTGTTGAGATGACTGCCATGCTCAGTTTTCTTGAACCCATTTTCAAGTATTTCTGCGGGTGCTGCCTTCTTGTGCATGAGCTCGCTGTGTTGCTGAGGGCCCCCCCTGTCTCCTCTTCCAATTGGCAACCTCCTGGTCTTTCCTGGACCTGGGCAGCACCCTTTTTCTTCTTCCCTGACATTTGCAGCTAGCAAGGCTTGTTTTTGGTCTTTCTCCAAAGAAACAATGCTGCATCCTCCAGCTCTCCATGGGACATCTTCTGCACAAAGGAGAAGTTCCTGGTACCTTTCGTTGTTGCAGAATCTTCAGCTTCTTCCATCCAGAGGCAGCCATTTTGCACCTTCATCTGAGGTTTAGTGGGCTCCTGTCCCCCCGGACACTTTCGTGACTCTTGCACTTGGTCCCCATCCTTTACAGGTCCTCAGGTCCAGGAATCCATCTTCAGTGCTTTGCAGTCTGTTGTGGTCTTTGCAGAATCTCCTATCACAACTTTAGTGTGTTTCTGGGGAAGTAGTATCACTTTACTCCTACTTTTCAGGGTCTTGGGGTGGAGTATCTTGGACACCTTTAGTGTTTTCTTACACTCCCAGTGACCCTCTACACACTACACTAGGCCAGGATTCCCTAAGTGGTTTGCATTCCACTTTCTTAGTTTACCTAGGCCTATTGCATCATATTGTACTCTACAGTATTTTACTTACCTGATTTTGGTTTGTGTGTATATTTTGTGTATTTTACTTACCTCCTAAGGGAGTATATCCTCTGAGATATTTTTGGCACATTGTTACTAAAATAAAGTACCTTTATTTTTAGTAACTCTGACTATTGTGATTCTTATGACATAGTGCTGTATGATATAAGTGGTATAGTAGGAGCTTTGCATGTCTCCTAGTTCAGCCTAAGCTGCTCTGCTATAGCTACCTCTATCAGCCTAAGCTGCTAGAACACTACTAATCTACTAATAAGGAATAACTGGACCTGGCACAAGGTGTAAGTACCATCAGGTACCCACTATGAGCCATGCCAACCTCCTACACCTTATCCTTGGCAGGATGAAGCACACTGGGCACAAAGCCCCCTCCAGAACCAGTGGAAGAAGGCATCCACTCACCCTATCCTTGGCAGGGTGAAGCACACTGGGCCAAAGCCCCCTCCAGAACCAGTGGAAGAAGGCATCCACTCACCCTATCCTTGGCAGGATAAAGCACACTGGCACAAAGTCCTCTCCAGGACCAGTGGAAGAAGGCATCCACTCACCCTATCCTTGGCAGGATGAAGCACACTAGGCACAAGGCCCCCTCCAGGACCAGTGGAAGAAGGCATCCACTCACCCTATCCTTGGCAGGATGAAGCACAGTAGGCACAAGGCCCCCTCCAGAACCAGTGGAAGAAGGCATCCACTCAACCTATCCTGTGCAGGATGAAGCACACTGGGCACAAAGCCCCCTCCAGAACCAGTGGAAGAAGGCATCCACTCACCCTATCCTTGGCAGGATGAAGCACACTGGCACAAAGTCCTCTCCAGGACCAGTGGAAGAAGGCATCCACTCACCCTATCCTTGGCAGGATGAAGCACACTGGGCACAAGGCCCCCTCCAGGACCAGTGGAAGAAGGCATCCACTCACCCTATCCTTGGCAGGATGAAGCACACTGGGCACAAGGCCCCCTCCTGAACCAGTGGAAGAAGGCATCCACTCAACCTATCCTTGGCAGGATGAAGCACACTGGGCACAAAGCCCCCTCCAGAACCAGTGGAAGAAGGCATCCACTCACCCTATCCTTGGCAGGATGAAGCACACTGGTCCAAAGCCCCCTCCAGAACCAGTGGAAGAAGGCATCCACTCACCCTATCCTTGGCAGGATGAAGCACACTGGCACAAAGGCCCCTCCAGAACCAGTGTAGAAGCCCCCCACTTGGGACACTGTGGCCTTGCACTCCCCAGGACCAAGCAGTGGGCAAACCACCCACTTGAGGGACTTCCGCTTTGCACTCCCCAAGACCAGGCAGTGGGCAAACCACCCATTTGAGAGACTGTGGCTTTGCACTCCCCAGGACCAAGCAGTGCGCAAACCCCCCACTAGAGAGACTGTGGCTTTGCTCTCCCCAGGAGCAAGCAGTGGGCAAACCACCCACGTGAGAGACTTCCGCTTTGCACTCCCCAGGACCAAGCAGTGGGCAAACCACCCATTTGAGAGACTGTGGCTTTGCACTCCCCAGGACCAAGCAGTGGGCAAACCACCCACTTGAAAGACTGTGGCCTTGCACACCCCGGGTCCAAGCAGTGGGCATGGAGCCCCCTCCAGGAACAGTGGCGTAGTACCATCTTCCGGCTTAGGTGCCACCCCTTCCCCGTCCCCATGAAGTGCCTGTGTGTTTTTGGGCTGATGTCCCTGCAGTGTTCTCTCCATTTTGAGTCAGGAGTCAAGTGTGGGCTTGGCCTATGTGTTATGGCCCAGTGGGCCATGGACTATTTTTGTGTGGACAATGTCCCTCATTTTGTATATATTGTATATATTGTACATACTGTTAATTTATTTATGTACGTATTTCTAAGTATTTCTGATATAACTCTCATTTGACTCCATTCCTTATGTCCTTGTGTTATTCCTGAGGGTTACGGGGTGTATATTTAATGTTGTTGTATGTGTTTGTGTGTATGGTGTTGGGAGTGTGGGTGGGGGTATTGCGTGTTGCGTGTGTCACTCTCTTTTTCCTCCACCACTCCCTTGTGTGCTAGGTGAAGTACTCACTGTGGTCATCATCGCCGGCGTTGGTGCTCTGGTATATGAGCAGATACACCACCATGGGGAAGACCATCAGCTCAGGCTCCATGGCGTTCTGGTTCTTCCTTGAGTGTCGAGAAGTGAGTGGTTTTCCTTCAAAGTACTGTTTCCACCGTGCTTTTGATGGCGTTGGTACCGCCCCGGAAAAGCTGGCGGATGGGTGGGTTGTAATGGAGTGGGTGGTACATTGTCTTCCGCCTGGCTGTTGCCGGTTACCGCTGCGATGTTTGTTGCTACCGCCGTGGTGGTCGGAGTGTTAAAGTGGCTGTCTGTGTTGGCTTTTTCAGCCGTGGTCATGATTCCATTTTTGTAACCGCTGGCCTGTTGGCGGTAGTACCGCCGCTTTCACACCGACCGCCAGGGTTGTAATGAGGGCCTTAGTTCTTTGTCATTTCAGTATGGCTGTGCAAATTGTTATCAACACTACTACTTTATTGTACTAAACGCATCTCATTGCTTCTCCCTCACGGAGTTCGATTGTATAGATTGTGAAAGTGCTACCTGTATCTAAAGAATGTCAGTGCCAACCAAATCTGTATGGTATAAACTGGAGCTATATTAAATTAATAAAACCAATAAAAAAGATTTAAAAAAAAAAAATTAAGGTGAATGGAATATGAATAGTAAATATAGTGCTTCTGAAGTCCAGCACTTTCCCTACTGTTACATAAACTAGAATAGGAACAACATGTTAATATATTATTAGAGTCAGTTTTATTATTACGAGTTAAATACATTTTATAGCAATATTTGCTTATTTTTTATACTTTTCACCGTTTTTATTTTAAATTTAATGTAACGATTATACTATTTTTAATAAATGTTTTATTTAAGGTTTAACATTTTTATGTTGTATTTACTGCCTAAATTAATCAATATATTTATTTGTGATTGAGTCGTTCATATTTTTATGGTTTTATTGTTTATAATATTTTTTTCTGATAGTTTGGTATTTACCATTAGCAGTACCGGAACACAATATTACCCTAAACTATACTTGTGACACAGTATTTGTCTCAAAATTATTGTTTACCATGAAATTGTGTCAGTGATCCGGTCTTCTTCATGTAAATAAAGATGCTGCTGGAGCGCGTGACAGCAGCAGGGTAGCTTGTGCAATGCACGCAAAGTGCAGTTCAGTGTGGCTGGAAGGACGGGAGGCAAGAGCCACGTTACACTCTTCAGTGCACTATGAAATATTTTAACTTTTCTACTGCATTAGGTTTAGGCACAAAGTTATATTATGAAGTTCATTTTATTTAGCTCCTCCTAGTGTCATCCTTAGATACTTTGGGAGCCTCGGCAAGACAGACTTTTGGGGCTCCATGTTCAGGATAACTTTGAATTCTGGTATCCATTTTCTGTTATTTCAGTTAAATCACATGCTAAATTTTCGGAGAAAAAAAATTAAACAAGAGGTGCCAAAATATGTCTCGGTTCGGCCCGTTAAAATGACAGTGAGATAGAGGGAAGCACACATAATGAATAAGTAGAAAGAGAGAAATATAGTGAAAATAGAGAGAAAAATCACTTTCTCAAGGGCCATTTAGAAGACAGGGGCCCTGGGAAATTGCCCCCTTTGCCCATTCCTACAAACGTCTCGAGTTCCTACTTTTGTGAGCTTGAGAATTAAGAGGATGCCCAGAAAACATGAAAGAGAGGGCTCCACCAGGAGGAGGAAGGCAGTAAATATGGGATAGAGGAAAAGCTTCTCACATATATGTATGAAATAATGGCTTTATGTCTCGTGTTGAACAAGACCTTTTGATTTTTGAAACCTACATATACAATGTACTTACATAGGGTTTCAGTCAGCTCTGGTCACCTATTGGTCTGTTATTTTGTCATTTATATTTTAATTTCGCCCGCTACACCTACAGCATGTGGCATTGGGGAGGGCCACTTCAGACTCTAGCTAACTACACTTTAGGTGACGGTAGTCTGACATTTCAAAAGCAGCACATCTCCACACAAAATAGGTGCTACCTTCAGTTCCAGGAACGTCTATGGCAAAGCGTGCTTTTCAAGATCAATATATATTTTTGCTCTTACCTACTATTTTATTTGAATTCACGAAGGCTCGCCTTCTTCTCTAATAACAAAGTTGCGCAAAATCCATGACAAATCAAACTGATAAGGGCTGGCAGCCAAGCCCAGACATATTTGTTTTTTTTTAAAGATGAAACTGTATCTTCATAGACTCCGTAGTTTTGCGCCTGGGTGTTCTGCTTTCTGCTGGGTAAATAAGTGAATTTGAGGCTGAGTTAATTGTCAGATGAATGTACGTGTGAGTGAGTAAATGGACAGGTGGATGGACGAACTGACGAAAGGTCAATGGATGGACGGACTGATAGAAGAATTGATTAATTGGATGGATGACTGGGAGGCTGACTGAATGCATGAGTGAGTGAATAAATTGTCAAACGGTGCATGCAAGGCAGGGTTAATTCACAGGTCCATTAGTAAATGAAGGAAACAAGGGCAATGCGGCATACGGCACTGTATGTAGGGAAATGGCAGTGTAGGGGTAGGCTTGCAGTGTGTGTGGGCAGGGGTCAGGGCAGTCTGTCAGCGGGGCAACGGCAAAGTGATGAGCCTGAGGCAGGGTTGGTGAAGGAGCAATGTATAAGTTAGTCATGCACCTGTGGTCAAGCAATTCATGCTTGATTGGTTTACTGATGCATTTATGTACTTATGGGTTGCGCATGTGAAAGCTAATTGGAATGGATCAACAGTTTCTTTTGTATTAGTAACACATCTTACTTGATGCCCAGGACACTTTCAGCTAGATTTTGGAATTATTGATTCAAAATCACGTCCGGAATGTTCGAAATGGCAAGTGAGAATGCACAACACTAAAACGAGAAGACTGGGCTGCATAATCTGCATAACTCAAACAATCGTAGCACTTTTCATTACCTCTCCTGGGCATATTCACACGCCTTTCATCTTATTCTGGAATGTTCGTCTAAATGAGAAGATTTGGAAGTTTATTCGAAATCACTTATCCAGAGGGGAATCGCATTCCCTTTCTTTGATTTCTTTTTAATTTTATGAACTTCTGTATTCTTTGAATGGGTTTGTGAAAAAAGGGTAAATTGCTTACTTGGAAAGTTCAACTTTTATGCATAATTTAAATTCTTAATTAAGCGCCTTAGTGCTCTGTTGATGGGGCCAAGCCAACAGTATGCCCAATATATATATATTTTTAGAATATTTATAATTTTATTATCAACCATAGTCAGAGAAAACTCAGATCAAAGAGCTCTATGCCAACAGACAATAAAAAAACGAGCTGTAAGCTACTGCCCAGATACAGAAAAGGACACAAAGCACTTCCAGGCATCAAACTGTCTCAATCCCTAGCAGTATTGACCTTCCTTGTGCAGTGGGGGCCATTGGGGACCCGCAGGCTAGCCAGTGCCCCTCAAGTGAAGACATGGAGGGGCATATTTAACCTCCGTTTGCGCCAGAATTGCGTCATTTTTTTTGACGCAATTCCGACGCAAAACTAACTCCATATTTATACTTTGGCGTTAGACGCATCTAGCGCCAAAGTCCATGGAGTTAGCGTCATTTTTTAGCGTGGACACCTACTTTGCGTTAATTATACAGTATGCAAGGTAGGCGTTCCCGTCTAAAAAATCGACTCCGAGGCATGTGCGTCGGATTTATACTCCCGGGCAAAATTCACGCCCGGGAGTGGGCGGGTCAAAAAAAATGACATACGGCCGCTTTTGCGCCATTTTTTAGCGCCTGCAAAAGGCAGGCGTTAAGGGACCTGTGGGCTCTGAAGGAGTCCAGAGGTGCCCTCCCATGCCCCCAGGGACACCCCCTGTCACCCTTGCCCACCCCAGGAGGACACCCAAGGCTGGAGGGACCCATCCCAGGGACATTAAGGTAAGTTCAGGTAAGTGTTTTTTGTAAAAAAAAATTGTGGCATAGGGGGGCCTGATTTGTGCCCCCCTACATGCCACTATGCCCAATGACCATGCCCAGGGGACAGAAGTCCCCTGGGCATGGCCATTGGGCAAGGGGGCATGACTCCTGTCTTTGCTAAGACAGGAGTAATTTCTATGGGGGTTGGGAGTGAAAAAAAATGGCGCAAATCGGGTTGAGGCGAAAAAATTGCCTCAACCTGACTTGCCCCATTTCTTGACGCCCAAGCCCCATATCCCCCTACGCCGGCGCTGCCTGGTGTACGTCGTTTTTTTTAACGCACACCAGACGGCGCCGACGGCTAACGCCGGCTAACGTCATTCGATAAATACGCCGCACGCATGGTGCTTCAGAATGGCGTTAGCCGGCGCTAATTTTTTTGACGCAAAACTGCGTTAGCGCAGTTTTGCGTCAAAAAGTATAAATATGGGCCGGAGTCCTTCTCCAGGGAAATCCAACGTGATGCTTGTCTGGCATGGTCTGAAGTACAAGGGGCATCATCCTAAGTGTTAGCGTTCCCATCGCTGAAGTCTGCACTTGGCTTCGTCATCAGATGACCCAAATGTCCTTCAGCCAGGAGGTTAGAGACATCAGCCCCCAGTAAATGTCCAGTTGCTCATGGCAGGAATCAGCATCCCACAGCCAGCTAGCCAAGCGAGGCGCTGGGCGCCTTCCCCAATGAATGGCAAATCTCCTTTCAGCGAAACGCAGCAGGAGAGCAGTAGGTTTGAGCACACCAGCTGGGATGTCCTTAACATAGCCAAGCAAATCCACCAGCGGCATCAGGTCCAGCCCTTTATCCATAATCAGTGTAACAGTGTGGAAGAACTCAAGCCAGAAGCGTGCAATCATTGGATATTCTCATGCCGCATGCAACCATGAGACATTCCCATACCAGATGTAGAAAGGTATCAGTAGGTGCAACACTCCTTGCACAGCATGTGTCGTCTACCAGCCCTGTCCAATGGTGCTGGATGGGTGTGTGAAAGACTCTAGCAAATATTTAAAGTGGCTTACGTGGAGGCTGTAGTTAGGGGAGAGAGCCTTGGATTGTGCACTGCATTATCACCACTGTTCCTCAATAACAGAGCTTTCTAGATCATCAGACCAAGTGCCTCGTGCAGCAGGGATATAATTTAGGGCAGTCACATGCATCGTGGTATAAAGGCGTGTGACAAGCATGTGCGCAGACGGGTTGGTGAGCATTTCCTCCAACATAGGGAATGTCAGAGGAAGCTGCCGTGCATAGCACACAGGGCAGCCCACAATTGGTTATAAGTAAGCAAGTCTAAAGGGGTAGGATCACCTAATACATGGTTCGGAGACAGGAAGTGCCCCATAGGGTACACATCCCCAAAGGACAGCAGGCGCAGGCATCTTTGTGCCAGCACCCGCAGCTTCTGAATCAGGGGATGATCCCCAAGGGACACCATCAGGGCATACAATTGGTCCAGGCCTGCCGGGTGTCGCAGCCTGTCCCACACCCAGATCGTACAGGCTACAGTGTCAACCTGGATCTGAGGCCAACTCAGAGGAAGGTATAAAGCAGAACACAGCGACCATCAACATGATCATATCCAGGTGCTGCATGAGGCTGAAGTTGAGTGGGGTGGAACCAGTAGTGAGCAAGTTGCGCTTGTGCACTGAACAAATAAAGATCCATGTGAGGGGCGCAGAGCCCCCTTTGGTGAAAGGGAAGGGTCAGCACTTCCCAGGCCATTCTGGGCTGCTTACTGGCCCAGGTTAGAGTGTGTAGTTGTGACCTAAGGTGCCATCAAAAGTGGCCCATCAGAGGAATTGGGAGGTTAAAAAATAGGTACAGGAACTTGGGGAGTACTACCATTTTGATCACGGCAAGCTCCGTAAGAGACAGCGGTAGCTTTACCTATGCTGATAATTGATTCAACAGCCAGGACAGTAACCTCTCATAACATGAATGCCACAACTCATCCAAGTCCTGACTGAGTTGGACCCCCAGATACCTGACTGTCCCTCGGCTCAGGTCAAAGGGTATTCTGATTGAAAGGGTTGCATAGCATCAGTGAGTGGAAAGATGATAGATTGAGGCCAGTTAATTGTGACGCCTGCATATCGGCTGAAATGAAACATTTCCTGAATGATAGGTGCAAGGTTGAGGTATGGGTGGGGAACATACAAGGTGATGCCATCTGCATCCAAAGAGACCAAAATCCTACTGGAAGTGATTGCAAGCCAACGATGCACAAGATGTTGAATAAGCCAACCAGCTAGCGGCTCCATCCCAACAGCAATAAATAGGTGTCAATGAGGCTCCCTTCCACATGCCCTGTGAAATCACAAAGGAATGGGTAATTGTTCCATTAACTTGCAGCTGTGCTACGGACTTGATTTTGACCAGTTGAATCAAGTTTAAAAATGTGTCTCCAATTCTGATACGACTCAGGAGGTGAAAGAGATAGGGCCATACAAGCAAACCAAACACCAAAGTGGCGTCCAGCAGTACCATATCAGCACTAAGAGGCTTATTGATGAGCGGCTTGTTCTGCCAGAGCATCACTTTTTCTGATGCTCCAGTGGCGCAAATCTCTCAGCCATATTTATGAGGGCATGCAAAGGCACTTTGAATGACTGTGCACAGCCTCATAGATATACAGTAAGACAAAGAAGCACAATTGCTGCATTGACTTACTCTGCATCAGGGAGGCATTTCATAAGCTTTGCAGTGGGGTTTTCCATGCAACGCATGCAACATCAGTGGATTTTGAAGCTGCCCCAGAATTAATTACTCATGTAATCCTAGGGAAGTGCCAAAGCCGTACACAGGGGAGGCGTAACAAGGGGAAATATTTGCATTTCTCCTTGTTTTTTCCTCATTTTTTCCTCTATTTGTGTGTGGTGCATTTTGCAGTGCATATAGAAAAAGGAAAATGCCTCCCTGGATTGTTTTTGTGCAGAAAGGTGCCCTTTCCAGCACAAAAACATTCCTGCATGCAATGCAGCCACCATTGTACCATGGTGCACGGGTGCCTCGGTTGGCGCTAGACAGCCAATTGTAAGCCAGCGCAGGGGAAAAGGACAGGATTGTGCCACCTTGCATGAATACCGTGCAATACTGTCCTTTCACATTGGAGTACAGCAGCACCACAATAAGACTTGAGGCACTGACCTTTGCCAATTCCCCCTAAGTGAGGGTTAACAAAGTGGAAAAGTGTGTTCCTAAATTATGCGCTGTAGAGTGGCCAGGAATAAAGCCAGATTGGTGTGGGTGGACTCAGAAGTAGAGGGGTAGGCGAGAGGCGATCAGTTTGGCCAAAATGTTGTTGTCAACATTTATCATGAAAAGAGGCCTATATGAATGCAGCACTGAGGATCGTTATAAGGCTTTAAAATGATAACAATAAGTGCCTCCTGAAGGGAAGGGGAAGCACAGTGTGCGCAGGGGACCTCTCTTACATGGCTAAAGGGAGGAGGGCAAGTATAGAGGCATAATTCTCTGTAAAAGGCCTCAGTCAGGCCGTCAAGGCCCGGCACCTTATTTCCAGGTATGCCAGCTATAACCTGCACTACTTCTTGAACCATGAGGGATTTAGTGAGAAACTGACAGTGCCCATGATCTAACCAGACCAATTGCAGACTAAGTATGCGGTAGTGAGGAAGCTTATAAAGCAGAGTAAGAAGCCATCATAATCAACAGCTCCATGGGCAGTCTGCTGACGATCCACCAACTCCACAATATGGTCACTAGCCAGGGTTAGCACAGCTGTCCAGCCAGAATCTTTTCTGCCTTTTAGACTCCACCATAGCACCGGGCTACTGCCTCTCACCCAAGGAAGTGTGCCTTTCTATGTGCAACCTGGTCACAAACCTTCTAAGGGATGTAGAGGTGGTCACACTTTGGTTGGTAGTGAAAAATGTAAGCTTCAATGTTTGGAAATCTGTCCATATGTGTGCAAGCTCCCCACACAACGCTCATAGTACACCATCCTGTTCAGCAATGCAAACCCCTCAAATCATAACCTTAAACACCCCAAAAGCGTAGATGGGGATTCAACTGAATGTGCATTCAGTTCAAAGTAGTCAGTAACGGCAGTTCGAACATCCACTCTAAAAACTTGGTCCCTAAACATGTTCTGCGGAAGCCTCCAAGAGAGTGCTCCTGGAAGCAGGCCAGTGGGAGCAATCTCTAAAAAAACAGAAGCGTAATCATACAGTGTCATGGGGAGGAGAACGGTATTAGTAGTCCAAGTTACCACATCTTTAGTGACAAGCCAGTAGTCAATTTTAGACCATCGGCCTGACTTAGGTCTTGGCAGATGCAATACTCTGTCACAAACCCTTCCATCATATTACAATCCCTATAGTGTATAATGGGATCATAATTCAGTAGGGGTGATATCCATCATGTTTGTGACGTAGTATTACTCTCTGCCAAGATCTGGATTAAGCCCCCCATGTGGTGTGTTGACATTAAATATGTGCCCTCAGTGCTGGATGCATGCAAAAAATGCAGAATATCGGTGAGTGCATTAGCAGCCATGAGAGCATGCAGGAGGGCGGCAGCCCCCGGGAGTCAGTGTTGGAACTGCTGCACCTATCCTCTCGTGCATCCAGGATCATATTGAAGCCCTCTCCCCACATCATCACTCCCAGGCCCTTAGTCCTTGTTAGCCTCCAAACCCCAGTAAAGAAAAGTGGATCGTTTACATTCGAGAAGTACCCCAAAATTAGGATCAGAGAGTAAACCTGGAGTGTGCCCACCAAAATAACAAACCTAACCTATGAGTCACTCATCACCCTATGCATACACCACGGCTATCCCTTACAGAGGAGCACAGACACCGCTGCATACAGCTGAAATAGTGAGCGATGTGGGACCCAGAAATCCACCCTGCACGCACTTGGTAATGATTTGGCATAGTTGGGTGCAGCCCCTGCAGCATGCAAATATCAATTTGATGTTTGTTAAAATATACGAGCCCCTGCTGGATCTTGTGTTGATCATTTAGTTTCCGGACGTTCCAGGTCAATCATTTAATCAGAGACATCAGTGGTGAAAGAGGAAAGCATAATATATGATGGGGATCATACAAGGACAAGTGTACCGGTGGCAATAACGAACTACATGGTGTACAAATATGAAGAAACAGCAGAGCAAGAAAGCAACAAATAGTGCAAAAGCGCTCAACCCCTCTTCCACTTCAGTCCCGTTAATTGGGTCGAATGTTACTGTCCCACCCCCACACAACAAGATATACCTCCAAAGCACAACCATATATGGAATCATCTCCAGCAGGTGCATATGGGTCCCATTTACTCCTCAGCCTTATAGTGGCTGGGTTGTCAGGAAGAGAAAGTATTGGAAAATGTGGAATCAACGCAAGTGTCATCCCACAGCCATAAGGATAGTCAGGCAAAGTCTAGCAGATGAGCACCCCCCGAGCTGAGAGGTTCTGCTGCAAAGATCAATGTGGATCCAGCTGCCAGGGGTCCTCTCCAACCTATGACGTGTGGAGGGGCTAGTGAGCACAGAACTCAAATGGCAACTAGTCATTATCACTTAAGTGGCCTCAGCTTGAACTGTCAGGGGAGGAAGCAAGCCTAGTAGCCAGGGAGTCTAAACTTTAAACAACGTTGGTGGCAGCCTTGGGATTCGTGAAGTGGTTGGTTCTTCCCTGATGAAGAATGCAGAACTTGATAGGGTAGAGCTGGGAATATGGGACACCATCCTTTTTCAGTGCACGTTTCATCATGAGGAATTCACAATGCTCAGCCTGCACAGCTAACGTGAAGTCCAGGAAGAAGGAGACCACGTTCCCTTGATATTGGAGGGGCCTGCACATCCTGGCCAAATGCTGTACAGTGTCCATGTCCCTATAAATTAGTGAATGGACAATGATCAGTTGCTCCAGAGCTCCAGGTGGTGGGCCTAGAAAATGATGCATTCGCTCAATAATAAACACAGGGGAGAGATTATCTCTACAGAGCGACTTAAACATGGTTCTGACATAGGTCTCCAGTCAATCCATCACTATGGAATTTTATTCTTAATTACATCAAGGACTCTTTTCAATTGGAGTAACTGCTCCCCTGGCAGTTGATCGGGCATCTTCGGTGTTGGACATATGCTGTTGAATGCACTCCTTGTGTCTGTCCAATTTTTCTGTAAAACGGTCAAACCTATCAGTGAGGAGATCAATCTTTGAGCCAATGGCATTAAGCTGTGCTTATAATCAAAGAATATGTGTCTAATATCCGTCATAGCCACAACCTCACCGCAGTCCTGAGCCCCCTTTCCACGAGCCTCACAGTCCAGTTTCATAGTCCGCATATAGCGGTGCGACTCAAAGGATAATTTAGGCTGTTTATTACTGCTCCCCTTATGGTAACAGTGAAGGGACTTCAGGCC
Source organism: Pleurodeles waltl (assembly GCF_031143425.1). Taxonomy (NCBI): domain Eukaryota; kingdom Metazoa; phylum Chordata; class Amphibia; order Caudata; family Salamandridae; genus Pleurodeles; species Pleurodeles waltl. The sequence goes on from NC_090439.1 coordinate 691,965,469, forward strand.
AAGTAAGGAGCCCCTAGTACATTTCAAAATGTTGACTGCAGTGGAGGTAGGCCCCTTCTCAGCAGATTCAGCCATACCCTAGACTGCAAGAGCCAGGGGGACCCGAGCAGACCAATGGTCTAGCCTAAATTGGGGTCCCCTCACCTAAAGATAGCGTGAGCTCCCTAGTCCTCTTGGGGGGGGGGGCACAGCAGCCCAGGTCTTCAGAGCAAAAAGGTTTAGGGCCCCTGCTAGCAGTTCCCTGCTCAGTGGTGGGTCATCCAATGGGCCCTGCCTAGTACTCCTTCACTGGGAAGCACAAGCAGGCCCGAATCATCCTGGAAGGGCCAGCCCCCATCACTAGGCCCCATCACACCAGGGAGTCAACTCAGAAGAGTCCATAGAGGTCCGGCCTAATGCCGCAGTCCAGCCCAGCACTCCCCATGACCGAGGCCTCACTGCCAGCATCACAGCTGCCCCGCATCACCTGTACAGCTTCACCAAGTCAGACACTTCACACGTCCTATCAGCACTCCCATCCTGGGGGCAGGCTGCAAAACACTCACAACAGGGCCGATGCACGGGGGCCACCATGCCACGCCCGACAGTCTAGCTGTATTGCCTAGAGCACCGTTCATCATTCTGCAGTGTGATACAATAGGGTGCACCAGCTTCGTCACCGCAATCCAAGCTTGATGTTCCCACAGCTCTAGCACTGAGGGAGCATACCAATCAGCAGGCCAGCAGGGACAGCATCAGGGGTCAGAGCAAAGTAGATGCTTCCATAAAATGCAGATAAATGTCAGATTATGTTTCCTGGCTGATGGAGCCTCGCTATGCCATGGCCATCAAGCAGCCTGGCTCTCTAGCGCCCCTCGTGTCCAGTATTAATTTTTGATAGATGGAAGAGGGTCGGACTTAGCTCGTAATGCAGCATGTAGACTAAATAACCCCACACCCAAATAAACTCATAAACTCACTACAAAAGAACATAATTAGAGGGGGCAGGAGGCGACCAGAAGGAAAAGTTAGAGTGGTAATGAAGTAGACCCTGCAGAAAAACACTACCCTCTAACCACTCCAGCAGTCAAGCAGAAGACAAACAACTCCAAACTTTTCACTTGAACAATTAAAGGAGGGCAAGCATAGCAGTAATACTTAAAAGGCATCTGAAATGTGCTTTTCAGAAAGGAAGGGAAAAATAAGAGAGGGAGTTCTAATGCTCTTTTTAAACATGTTGACCACTGTGTCTCTTGATATGGGAGTGAGAAGGCAGTTAGTAATTAGGACACTAGCACTATTACCCATGAACTTTCCACTTTCTATTCCATTAATATTCATTTGTCCCCTATACCACTAAATCCCAGGGCAGATAGGGCAGACACAAGCCCTAAAAGTTAGTGACCGCAACAGGGTCTGAAAAAAACTGTGGGATGTGAACGAAAGTCAATGACTCATCATCTTGTACAAGGCTATTGCTGTGAAGAGAGCTAAGAAAAAAATCAAGAAATGGTATGATATATACCTTTTCCGTCAGTGTGCATTAAGAAGAAATTAAAAACTAAGACATTGAGCTAAGTTGGAGCAGATGTCCACGTTTTACAAAACGCTGTATATATTGATGGTCTAAATAGAAAGTACTATATGCCCAAAATGTAGGCGACCGTCGGAAATGATCTAACACATTTTGACCTCTCATATATCCTGCTTTGGGAGTCTTCTTCAGGATGTGGACCTGGTTTTAATGGTTTTATGGGCATAATGAACGTTGGATGCCCATGCCGTAATTGGGGTTAAGAATTAATGTCTTCATGTGTAAAGGTGATGTTTACTATGTACCACTGCCACTTATAGGAACCTTGATTAATGATTTTTTCGCCAGAACAATCGTTATTTTAATACTGTATCACTTAAGTTGCTACATGGTCTTCTTAAAACAAATCTTGTCTTCCAGATGCTTGTGCAGATGCACTTGTTAGCTCTATGCCTTGAGTCATTGCTTTCTAGCATAAAATCATATTACACTGAGGTGGAAGGAAGAACCTAAGGCCTTCATGACAATGGTGTTGATTGAATGTCTTCATCACCATGGTACTTATTCACTTTGTATAAATTAATTTCTTTCTACAACTGCTGCCCTTTACTTGTTTTACATTAAGGTTAACAATTACAGAGCATCACTGTTGATAAGCATGAAAGGAATGTGTGCTAATTGGATCAGGATGTATACATATGCATTTGTATAGGTAGAGCAACGTTTTAAGATTGGAATGATTGCTAAGAAGTATGTGGCATGTTTCCTAATCAATACTGAGGAAGACAGGAACTATGGTTATTTTCAACAGCAAGTGATTATTATGTGATCTTTATATTGTTGCCTGGTTTAATTTTAAATAGCTGGCAAATTAGCAAATCGAGGTACATTCCTTTGATTTCTATTTGGATTAATTAGCTGGAAATAAACTATATGATGGAACACTGAGGTGAAAAACAAGTCCTGCATCCAAACACTCTTAGTGGCGTGGAGAAACAGGTGGTATATGCCAGGGGCATCAAATAGTTTAATCTTTTGGAAATGGATTGACAGCACCATTAGGGAATCTGAAAAAATCTAGCAAGAGGAGAGTTGGCTAGTCAATGATAAGTTTAATAAGATACATGTGGCAGCTGTAGTCCTTGGCGGAGGACCTGCTTCACACCTATGGCTTGCCCCAAAGAGCAGCATGTCCTCAATACATCCCCACCAGTCATGTACCCCAGCAGCCGCATGACTGGCATCAGATCCCACTATCATCAGGCCACGTAAGATGCAAAAATGACAATGTTCCAATATAGGTTAAGCCTCAGATGTCAATAATGCACACAATCAGCCTGCATGCCATGTACACATAGGCCTTATTCACTACATACATAATAATGCTAGCACCCACACTGATGTGCCAACATATCTGACTCCTCATCCACTTCTCTGCAGAGAGTAAATGAAATAAGATGTCCAAAACAATCTTCTTTTCTCTTCCCAGGACACATTTTTGCACTGTTATAAAGATCAGCAACAGCAGAAGCCACGTTGACTCGTAGGTGCACCACCAGGACTTGTACAACAGGCCATGTACAGCATCCAGTCAGATGTGTGTGACAGCAATGTCATCCTACCCACACACCAAATAGAACTGCCCCAGCTTATGTCAATTGGCACGGTTAGGTCACACAAGCATTTTGTTTTATCTGCACATTATGTTTTATGGCATTATGGTAATTCCTTTATACAGTCACAAAAGCTCTGTATGTATCATCATCAAAGGACCTGTTTTGCCAGCCCGTTAGACACCTGCCTCCATCTCCATTGTTTTGCCTTGCGGACTGGCCATAAAAATATTGATGGATAGAATCCTTGAACTAATCTTAGCCACGAGTAACTACTGCGCCCCAGTCCATTGTTATTGTGAACACCATGCAGCCTCAATTTTTGACCCAGCCAGATGCAAATTAGTCTTGACCCAGCTCTAATAGGAACAGTCCTACCTGAACAGCCAGGCCATGTGGTCCCTGGTTCTGTAAAACAAGCAACTCTAGACTGGTTTCCTTCTGGTTGAGGCTCTTCAGTCAGGTGTAGCCTGATTCCTGTGGCACAGTGAGCATGGGAGCTATGCGTGGACATATCTGTGGCTCGTAGGGTGTTATATCAAACACACAAGAAGTGATGGAAGGATAATAATTCCAACCATTGGCAGTCACTTCAACTAAGTGGCCATGAGAGACAGCAATATATCTGTGTTGGGTTAGAATGAGGAGGGAATGCTCTCAGAGAGGACTTCCTCACCCAGGAATGAAATATATCCAACATGGAGGTTCCCTTAGGTCCATGAGCACCTAGTAAGGATCTAGAATGACTACCTGAGTTATCCACAGTCATTTAATGGAGTGCCAGAAGCAGATCCTGTGAAACACATTGGAGCTTCACGGGCAGAATCTCAAACATTGAAGTTCACAGAACCCCATTTGGCAAAACCACCTCCTGCAGTTCATTTGGTCCCTGGCCAGTAGGCTACAGATCACTCCTAAAGGACTGAGTCTAGCCGCTGGTTCATCTAATAAACAACACATACATGTATGTCCATGTTAGACCACACACCATGTTGTTCAGATTAAATAAAACTGACACTGACTGCTAACCAGGAGCTGCACAGCATAGCCAGGTACAGGAGTAACCAGTCATGACTACTTTAATACGATTACACTCACCACTGACAACCACTAACCTCAGACACACACATGCACACACACACGCACACATACACACCCACACACCATTCCTTGTGGCTGGTGTGAATACATGGAAGTATGTGTAGCATCTTTGTTAATGTGTGCAAAATGTATAGGCACACAGAAACAGTAACCATAGGGACACATTAACACCAACTCCAACATGGATGCACTCAAGGAATAGCAAACCTATGTGCTAGTTTGCTAAAAAAAAAGTATTTATCTTTAAAAAAATTAAGGGGTGGAAGGAGTTGGTAGCATAGAGTTGAGATGTGGATTGACGGTTGCCCTAGGTAATTATAAAAATAGGGTTTGACTCCAGGGAAGGGCAATAAAGATGGAGAGGAGAGTTTATTGCAAAAACGTTCCCAAAATAATATCCAGACTACAGTGTTTAAATAAAATCATAAAAAGGGAAAAACAATCTAGAAAACCGTTTACAGATATCATATTCTCCTTGACGTCCTGGGATAGAGTGTGATGTTTCTCGTTTTTATGGTTGAATCAAACTATTATCAATCAGAACAAACTCTTTGTGCACAAGAAGATGAGGACTAAACACTTCTTGAGGAACATCACACACTGGGGCCGGGAGTCTGAAGAAAGCCAGTGAGTGAGTTCTCTAGAAAAGGAGACAGGTCATCTCACTTGAGTTGTTATTCTGCACATGGATGCAGAGCCTTTTTAAGGTCTATAAGATAGCATTTGGCCCAGCATCCACAGGTCACTGACTAGCTCTGGGGAGATGATGGATGAAACTAGTGGAGGTAGGCAACTAGAGCGCTCACATATATCTGGGGCACAATGGACCCTAGGTCAGTGTTTGGAGGGTTTGGTAGGCACTGTCTGTCAAAGGAAGAGGCATGAGAGAGGTAGATTTAAGTTGGGATGCTGGGGAACCCTGATCACCAGCAAGGAGGACCACCAATATCACAGCCCCCTTGCTTGTATTAGTGTCTAGTTGCACCTGCACTCTTACCTGTGTGCCTGCATCCTGGAGACATTTCAAAACTGTCTCAGTGTGAGGATATGGTGTTGGATAGTGCCTGCCCTGTTGCTAAAGTATTTATATCCTGCCACAAGTTCTACTGTCCTTCACCTGTGTCTATGCCACCGGCTGTGGAGAATGTGGGAGAGAGAGAGAAAAAGCCACCAATCCAGTCTTATATGTCATTGTGTTGTACAATATTGACAATGGATGTTGTTCATCTCACAACTAAACATTGCACTCTAATCCTGAAATATGAATACACTGCACAAACATCATTCTTCTGTATCTTCAGCTAACACTATTAGTGACCACGCAAAGGTTAAAAGTATGATTGGTTACCTTATGAACAAAAAGCCATTTGCCAGTGAAATTTTCATATTTTTCAAAACATATGTGATTGTCTAACTCTAAAGTAGTCTGGTGAGCATACATGAGCATGGAATTCACATCTGACAGTGTGATATAAATCAAAGAACAACAAGGCAGGCAGGTCGCTCCCCCCATCTGCCACGCAGCCGCCTGTGGGTTGAACCTCCGTTGCCGCTTTTGCCGCCTGACTACTCTCTCCCTTTTTTCTGTACCCCTGCGCTTGGCTTCTGTGCCACTCCGTTTTTTCATTCTGTGCCCCTGTGTTTTGCTTTCTGTACCCCTGTGCTCTGTTGTCCCTCTCCCGCTGTCTTTTCCCACCGTTTTTTCCTGGGTTTTTCCCTCGCCGCTGAGCCCCTGCTGCCCCGCCCCCTTCACTCCCATTGGCCGCCCCGCTCCCACCTCCCAGCTGCTCCTCCCTCCCTCTGCCCTGGAGGGCGCGAAGCGGGCGCGTCCGTCTGCACCCGTCTGCGCCTGTCCGCGCCTGGACCGCACCCAGCACCAGAACCCCTGGAACCTGCACCCCGCCAGACTGCACTACGACGCAAGCACCCTCCACGCACTCAACACCAGATGAGACCACCCCTGCTAACGGGCCACCCCGAAATGCACCCTGGGGCCGGAACTGCAGATTCACCAGCATCCAACCCTCCACACCACCAGCCAGAGAACCCAACCACCTCCGCTGCATCCTCCTCAACACCCGCTCCGCTCGCAAGCACGCCATCGAACTTTGGGACCTCCTAGACTCCACCGCCCCGACGTCGCCTTCCTGACGGAGACCTGGCTGAACGCCACCTCAGCACCAGACATCGCCATAGCCATCCCACAGGGCTACAAGATCTCCCGCAGAGACCGCACCAACGGAGTGGGAGGAGGAATCGCCATCATCCACAAAGACTCCATCAAAATCTCAACAAACACCGATGACACCCTCACCACCGCCGAGCACATGCACTTCCAGATCCACACCAACCCCAACACCACCCTCAGAGGAACTCTCATCTACAGACCTCCCGGACCCCGCCCACAGTTCAGTGACACCATCCCCGACCTCATCAGCACCCACGCCCTCCCTTCCACGGACTACATCCTCCTCGGGGACCTGAACTTCCACCTCGAGAACAACAACGACGCCAACTCCACCGCCCTTATCGACAACCTCGCCAACCTCGGACTCAAACAGCTCATAACGACACCCACTCACGCCAATGGACACACGCTCGACCCCATCTTCTCCACAAGCCCCCACGTCTCCTTCAACCACACCACCGAACCACACTGGACCGAAAACAGATGCGTCCACTTCACCTTCAGAAAACCAACCACACACCACCGCACCCAACAGCTACCACGCTGCTGCTGGGGCTAGGTCACCGAGGACCAACTGACTACCGCCCTCGCCCTGAGACCACCCACCGACCCCACCAACCCAGACACCGCCGCGACCAACCTCACACAGTGGATCAACGACTGCGCCAACACCCTCGCCCCTCTCAAGACCTCTACAACCAACCACACCAACAAGAAAGCCGCCTGGTTCACCGAGGACCTCCGGATCTCCAAGCACACCTGTCGGAAGCTGGAGAAGAAATGGCTCCACGACCGAACACCAGACAACCACACAGCCCTCAAAAGCGCCACCCGCAGACACCACCAACTCATCAGGACCGCCAAGAAGACCGCCTTCAAGGACCGCCTAGACAATAACGCACACCACACAACACCAAAGAGCTCTTCAGCATCGTGGAAGAACTCTCCAACCCCATCTCCATCACCAACGACATCCCGCCATCTCAAGACCTGTGCGACTCCCTGGCCACCTTCTTCCACCGCAAGATCACGGACATCCACGACGGCTTCAACCCCGACCCCCCCGCACCCACCACCGAGTCCACCACCCCTGCGACTACCACTCGCACCAGTCGCCTGACCGTCTGGTCCAGCGTCAGCGACGAAGACACCATCAAAACCATGAACTCCATCCACTCCGGATCCCCATCGGACCCCTGCCCTCACCACATCTTCAACAAAGCCAGCGCAGCCATCGCGCCCCACCTCCGGAAAACAATCAACTGTTCCTTCAAGACAGCAACCTTCCCAGAAAGCTGGAAGCACGCCGAGATCAACGCCCTTCTGAAGAAGCCCAAGGCGGACCCCAAGGACCTCAAGAACTTCCGGCCCATCTCCCTGCTCCCTTTCCCGGCAAAAGTGACCGAGAAGATTGTCAACAAACAGCTGACCCGCTACCTCGAAGTCAACAACATCCTGGACCCTTCCCAATCCGGTTTTCGCAGTAACCACAGCACTGAGACCGCCCTCATCGCTGCCACAGATGACATCCGGACCGTGATGGACAAAGGAGAAACAGCCGCCCTCATCCTCCTGGACCTATCAGCAGCCTTTGACACGGTCTGCCACCGCACCCTATCAGCACGCCTCCATGATTCTGGTATCCAAGAGAAGGCCCTGGCCTGGACCACATCCTTCCTCTCCGGCAGAACCCAGAGCGTCCGCCTCCCACCCTTCCGCTCCAAAACCACTGAGATCATCTGTGGCGTCCCACAGGGATCCTCCCTCAGCCCGACACTGTTCAATATCTACATGGCCCCCTCGCCCACGTCGCACAACAACACAACCTCAACATCATCTCCTACGCCAACGACACCCAGCTGATCATATCCCTCACCGAAGATCCCCACACCGCCAAAGCTAACCTCCACCGAGGAATTAAAAGGCCGTAGCCGACTGGATGAAGGACAGCAGACTGAAGCTGAACTCAGACAAGACGGAGGTCCTCATTCTCGGACCCACCCCATCAGCCTGGGACGACTCTTGGTGGCCCACGTCACTAGGCACAGCCCCGGAACCCACGGACCACACACGCAACCTGGGGGTCATCCTCGACTCCACTCTCTCCATGACCAGGCAAGTCAACGCCGTCTCCGCGTCCTGCTTCAACACCCTCCGTATGCTCCGCAGGATCTTCAAATGGATCCCCCTCAACACGAGAAAAACTGTTACCCAGGCCCTCATCACCAACAGACTCGACTACGGGAACGCCCTCTACTCAGGAATTACAAACAAGCTCCTGAGACGACTCCAACGCATCCAGAACGCCTCGGCCCGACTCATCCTCGATGTCCCCCGACGCAGCCACATCACACTCCACCAGAGAGGCCTGCACTGGCTCCCCGTCAACAAAAGGATCACCTTCAAGCTCCTGATCCATGCACACAAAGCACTGCACAACACCGGACCCACCTACCTCAACAACCGACTCAGCTTCCACACCCCCACCCGAAGCCTCCGCTCAGCCAACCTCGCCCTCGCCACAGTCCCCTGCATCCAAAAAACCACCGCCGGCGGCAGATCCTTCTCCTACCTCGCCGCCAAGACCTGGAACACTCTCCCCACCATCCTACTACAGACCCAGGACCTGCTGGCCTTCAGAAGACTCCTCAAGACCTGTCTCTTCGACCAATAGCACCCCCCTCTCCCCAGCACCTTGAGACCCTCGCGGGTATGTAGCGCGCTTTACAAATGCAGTGATTGATTGATTGAAAGATGTGATGCATTTTTCAAGCTATGACCATACAATGGTGCGTGCAATAGGCCACTTATTCATAATAAAAAAAACACTTACTTCTCATCAACCATGTTGTTGCTCATGTGCCTCCAGCTGAGCTAAGAGGACTGGCCAGGCCGACACCATGAATCCCCACTTTCATGCGATTAGTCAGGGAAGGTGTTCACTTTGGTGCTTGGATGGCCTCACCAGGATGTCCTGTTCCATGATTGATTTGTGACCATTGTTAGAGCTCCTGCTATTGCTAACAGACCTCCCAAGTTGTGCACGTTGCAGCCACGACAACTGTGCACTTTCCAGCCAGAATAGGTATCAAAGCCTTCTACAGCTGAAAGAAACCTATGAGGAACCGCAGTCAAACTCCCTACCTCTTCCTAGATAAAGTAGTTGAAACCCTCTTGGTCCTGCCTCCTGGAGACATTTCAGAACTGCCTGGATGTGTCTTCTGATGGGCAATGAATTTCCTGCAGAGGTGAATGGGTACTTTTCCCCTTAGTCCCCTCCTTAGCCATTCTGGATGTCATCCAAGGTAGAACAGCAGCTGAATTAATATAGATTCTGGTGTGCCCAGAATGGCTCATGAATACACATGTATGCACTTCCATGTTTTTTACTTAGAGGTGCACATGTTTGGCAGAATACTCTAACTGACCTCTGCTAACATATGCTGAGTATGTTCTGATTAAAGGACTGAAACATGTTAAGGACATGAACTAGAGGGGGCAAGGAGACCCTGGTGCACCAATGAGTTCCCCAGATAGGCATACTGTAATAATTGACCTAAGCCACTATAGAATCTTTGAAACTGGTGTTATGTGTTCTAGCTAACTGCATCCAAAAAAATATACAGGTGGTGCTTCTCTGAGATCTATGTAGAATGTAGAGATCATCTTATCAACATTGTCATGCAGTACATTCCATAACTCTAGACTAGAGATAATTACAGTGACCTCTTGAATAATATTGTTTCAGAATCTTGAAAGTGTGCTGTCAAACTTGCAACAGATTGCAAAATTAACTCTTGCTGATTGCTGCATTTATGTGAGCTATCCACAAAGGCCTTGTATGAATTCTCATTGATCTGGAACTTTGAAATGAAGCACAGGCAAAATGTAAATTAGGTCAGTGAAATTTGCTTAATTTGGGGAGTTTTACGTCATGCCTGGTATGCGGAATTGCTGAATTACTCCATTATGCCACATCTCGTAAATAGGTCCTGTTCACTGCAACTTATACTGTGATGCATGGTAATTTTGGGCCAGACCAGAATGTCAGCAGCTGTTGTTGTTCTCAATTGAAAATTGGCATGAAGTCACAAATCGCAGTAAAATAAAGTACAAAATGTCAGATTTACATTTTGGGTAATTACACATAATTGTCTAGAAATTTTGCATAATTAGATAAAAGCAAATAACGCAAATTTCACACACTCCTAAATATGAAATGCGAGATGGGAAAGGCTCATGAACACCATAACAGAATCTCTCTTTTCTGGATATTGTGGTAGGAATAGCCAAATCAGACCATATTACATTGGTTTCAGATTCCAGATTAATCTTCAAGCTTAACACTAATTTGGGTGTTGTGCATGTGACTGGCATCTTGTGAGCTTCAGCAATGTCACCCATCGGGGGAATAAGGACATTGAATTGCTGTGGGGAGAAAATCAATGTAGTAAATGACCATTTTTTTTGTCGTATCACTACATAATTTTGCTGGCTGTACAACTCTGTACACTTTACCCTTGATAACCAGCAGTAAATTGCCTGTGCTCCCCCATTCAACATGATGAAATTGGCATACCACTGATTGGCATATTTAAAATACCTATAAGGCTATTGTCCATGGTGTAAAAGAATGTACCCACCGCATGTAAATTAAATGCCACAAATAGACTGCAAATTCAGTCTGTCAAAATAATCACTCTGACCGGCTTAATCCCTTTGTTATAAAGTCACTCTTAATCTTTAATAGGCTCTAAATGCCCATAAGGCAGAGTGCATGATATTTAAATCTAGAACACGTAAATGTTTAATGCTAAACTCCTAAAATCCTAAATGCTATTTTCATTGTAGCAGGGTTGGCTGTTCCATAGGAAAACATAAGCATTCAATATTAAATTTAATTTAATATTGTTATCACTGGCTAGGACTGCAAAGTTCATTTTTGCATTTTTTTTAAATATGCATCGCATGCCCAACTCGTTGGTGAAGTTAGATTCATAGTAAATATTTTAGAAAAGATACTTTTAGAAAGTTGCCTTTTTCCTGCCTAAAGTCTCGAGAGGCATATTTGCATGAACTTCAGCTGTCACCTGGCCGGCAAATAGCCCCCTAGATGAGGTGTGAGCTTGTTCCCAGAGCTGAGACAAAAGCTGTGGTTATGGAAATGTGTTCTGTTGCTTTTGAAGTATGGCCTACCTAGTCAGCAGCAAATGTTAGCTGACACCTGAGAAGAGCCCTCTTCTCTATGCCCAGCCAGACACATTCCTGTCCCAGTGGGAGAGGAACTGCCTCCAGAACTAGTTTACCATGAACACAGAAGAGGCAATGGAAAATGTCTTGACCACACCTTTAGGGCGGGCACACAGGTCCAGCAAAGGGATAGAAGGATTTCATCATCTTGGATTTAGACGACAGAGAGGGGTACTGTGGGATTGTTTGCAGAAGGATACACAAAAAGTGCTAAAATAAGAGGGTAGGTTTGGCCTTGGGAAATGTGACCCTATTGGTTTTAGGTGCCCTTCTTATACCCATTTGGCACAAGGGAGCTGGGGTGTAGCCTGCATATCCTAGTGAGCCATCTGTGCTAGGAGGAGGGGAAGAGTGGTCACTCACACCTGAAAGGGCTGTGCCTGTTCTCATAAAATGCAGTTCCCAACCCCCTGGTGTGTGTCTGGGGCCTGGCCTGGGCAATGCAGGATTTCACAAACAAGAGAGAGTTTCCTTTGAAGTAAGCCTACTTCAAAGGCCAAAATGGGTATAAGAAGGGCACCCAAGATCACATCTGGACAGCAAGAGGAACGTCTGCCTGGAGAAGAGCTGAAGAGCAGCTGAGGAGAAGTGCTGCCCTGCCTGTGACTGTGCTTTGTGGAGCTATCCTGCAGTTGTTGCTTCTTCCTGGTGAAAGAGGACAAAGACTGGACTTTGTTGTGCATTCCTGCTTGTGAAGAAATCTCCAAGGGCTTGTCCTGAGCTTGCCTCAGGGCCATCAAAGACTTCCCCTGCCAGCACCTGGACTCTCTGCTGAGACTCCTGTCCTGCCAAGTGGTGCCCTATCCATTTCCTGGGGCCTTGACAGGTGAATCTGGCAGACCAAGATTGAAAATCCATGCACAGACTGCCGTGCGGGGATACTTCCGATGCAACCTCCGAGACGCGACTGAAGAAACGATGCGCTGCCGGCTTCACGCCTGAAATCTTTGCACCACCTGCAGCGCGGCTGTAAGATTGACACACGAGGGCTGGAAAAACAATGCGCTGCATCCCAAATGGAGGCTGGTAACATCGCAACCCACACAGCGTGCTTTTGCTAACGCCGTGCGGCAGGATTTTCGATGCAAACTTTGCTGGGTGTGGAAAAACGACACAAAGCCTGCCCGGACCCGACTGCTGCCTGGACCCGACCGGAGAAGGAGAAACGATGCACGGTCTCGCTTGCATGTGAGAAATCGAAGCACCGCTTACCTTTTTCGATGCACACTCACCCGTGCATGTTATTTTGCTGCTACCCAGGTACTTTTCAACGCTAACAGTGTTTTACCTGTTTACTAAAGGATTTAAGACTCTTTTGCTTTTTAAATATTATCTTGACTTGTGTATGTTGGATTTTTGTCATTTTGGTCTTGTTTTGTTTAGATAAATACTTCCTATTTTTCTAAATCTGCATTGTGTCATTTTAGTGTTGTCACTGAGTTACTGTGTGTGTTGGTACAAATACTTTACACCTAGAACTCTGAAGTTAAGCCTGCCTGCTCGTGCCAAGCTACCAAAGAGGTGAGCGGGGGTTAGCGGAGGGTGATTCTCCTTTATCCTGACTAGAGTGAGGGTCCTTGCTTGGACAGGGTGTCGTAGTTTTGACTCTTGCTCTGGGCAAGACTGATGATTTAGGAGGACAGTACTTATGTTTGTAGGCGACTATGTCACTCCTACAACAAAATGCAACTGTCGTCTCAACCCTTCCGGCTTACAAGCAGCACCTCACCTACTCCCCGAACGGGTGGAGGTGATTTGCGTCAGTCTTTTACGCACGGACTCAAAAGTGTGACATCCCAGGGGATATCGCTGTTAAACAGAGAGTACCCCTTTCTCACCTCAGTCTCAAACATACACAGGCAAAGAAGAAGATGCAGTAAAAATTTAAATAATATTTATTTAATCAGAACTGCAATCTACGATAAGTTGCATGGGCTGCAATGATTAAGATAATGAACAATGCGAGAAATAAAATGGAAAAGACGAAAGTCATTAGTATAAAGATCCCCACCATCTCGCGATATCACTCGATCTTATGTAGTGCGTGATATGTCCTAATGCCCCCAGTCTATAGGCCTAACCTCTAATCCAGAAGGAAGCTAGGTGTGTTAACCTCAATCTGCCAATGCCATGTCCATGAGAAGAGCCCCTAGCCCTTGTTACCTTGGAATGAGGTCTCGAGCTCAGACTCTGCAGGAATACGAAGACTGGGTCAGTGTCAAGGCGACGTGCTGCAACAATAGCAGTGATGGCATCTGGTCGAAATCCCTCTATATATCTGATAAAGTGAGGAGTATATATACAGATCTGCCTATACCCCCAATGTTGATTAGTTCCAAAACAATAGATAACAAGGCGTGCTTGGGACGGTAAATGGTATAAGCATTCCCTCAAAAGCTTGAAGAGGGAAAGTCCATAACGCGGACACCTTCAGTTTGTTTGTATTTGACGCCTTAGTGCGGTGGCACTGATAAGGGAAATCAAAACATGGGCCTAAGTCACAACAAGGCAGCCATTTTAAAAGAATTAATTTAATAAATGCGCTAAAACAGAGGAGGCTAAGTAGGCTAAAAGTCACTAGGTGACTGGGGCACGAGTTCTGCAAGCCAACAGCTAAGCTAACTCCTGTATCCTACTAAAACAAACTAGAATTCACTACACTCCCCTCATTGCCATAACAAGAACGACGTCATGACAAGACGCCACAAAGGGAGAGAAGAAAAATTCCTAAAAATGCTAAAAATGCTCTGTACTAAAAGCTAAAAGCATAATAGAAGGTAAAATCTTCTAAAATTTATAAAAACAATAACTAAAAACAAAAAGAGAGACATCATGTTGATCACAACAAGCAAGGCAGGCCTAAGTAAGAACAGCAGAGCCATACTTTGAATGTTTAAGTCGAAGCCAATTATCAAATTATTTAGAATAGTCATGATCTTGGAGAGCATCCCTGGAGTCATTAAATGGAAAGGGCCCCCAAAGGGTGGCCACAATCGATCACGGGATAAGCCGACGGATCCACAGAGCAGTACTGCGTAGAAGTCTCTTGTGCAGGTGCATTCAAAGTAGCATCATCCTCCATGGTGTATCGAACCAGCTCAGTGAGCATGGAAGGCTCGTAGGAGGCCTTGCAAATCAGCCTTAGTCTCAAGGGGTAAGACTGTGAGTGAATCCTCAATGGGGACATCGGACAGGAGGCAATGGTGTAACAGCAAGGCACACTGCCGGCAAATATTCAAAGAGGCACCATGTGCAGTGAAAAGACTGGTTGCACGCACCATAGGAGTGGTCGTAATGTCAATGACCAATCGTGCTCCAATTCCATCAGCAAGGAAGCATCAAGGATCTGAACCATGCGTTCACGGCACAGTTGAGCTGGTGGCAGTGGCTCCATTGCTGTGGTTAGCTGACAAGACACAACCACTGCAAATCAGAAGAAATAGCAGCAGTATCCCGCCAATCAAAGTCAAAACAAGTGGACAGCCACCAAATACACTCGAAAAGAGTGAATGGATGGCCGATGGGATGACTCTGAAGACAGTCTGGAAGATGGACACAAATCCAGACCCAACAGCCTTAAAGAAATGCACAATCCTGACAGTGCTCAAAGCGTTAAAGATTCTGGATACCAGCTCTCCAAAGTGCTTGAGGAAGTAAGTATTTATTAGTGATTGTATCTCGGTTGATGATCTTGCAATCTGCTGAGCATCCATCTCTCTGGCTGAAGTCAACGCAACCTGTTTCTGAAACAATAGCGCCTTTAGTCTGCTCAGCTTGTCATAATTTACATTAGTATTATCAATGCGAGGCCACTAGTCTGATACCTTTATCTCTCATGTGGGGGGGGGGACAAAACATGTCCACAACACGCAACGACCTTAGAAACTGAAATTGCGTAGGCAATTCCTGGTCACATACCGCAACAACTTTGGCCGCTCAGCACCACATAACTTCCATTGGAAAGTACAAAAAATGCTGGACGAATCAAAGGGACGGAAGTACCCTTCAGAAAACAAGCCAAGTTTGTGACCCCCATTGCATAGGCCGTGAAGGGACACCTGTTTGCAAATCATTGAATGACTAAGTAGTCTCACATTTGCTTCCGCTATGAAAGACCTCTGTTTCGCCGTTCAGACATTTGTAATCAAAGGGCAACTCCCAATCTTCCTTAATATAACCATCGCCTAGGCGCTCGTACCTGCCCACGGCAAGATGTTTCATGCATTTCAAAAAGCGAAAAGTGGAAATGGGCAGATTAATGTTGCCATGTAAGAGCCATACTGTTGAGGGACTCTCTGCAATTGTGAAAGGCAACTTTTCTAACTGCTTTACCTGGAGCATAGTGAAACTTGCTTCCCTTTTAGCCATTGTCTGTTGTTCCTTGGATAAATTAAGAGCAGTGAACAATTCACTACCGTTAATATACTTCCACGGAATCCAGCCATTTTTCAAAGTCTGTAACGTCCAACCTAAATGCACGATGGATCGCAGCTGCCTTTGCCCCAGATATAAATGGGACAAGTCTGTCTGGATGATATCTATTGCAGATTACACTATGTTAGTCAGTGAATAGATTCTGTTGGACAATGTATTCATGCCATTATCGACAACAGCTAAAGCCTTTTCTAAGATTTCCTTATCTAGTTATCTTAAAAGCGCTGCAGCTTCTATTTGAGAAAGCTTCCAAATCTCATTATACATAGCATATATGAATCTTTTAGAGCACTGTTTCCTAGGACCCAGCAAAAAGTCCTGCAAGTCTATATCTTCAGAAAGAGTGTTGAGATGTTCTTTAACTGCGGTTAACATGTTAGACTGTACCCATTGTTGGCACAGCTTACCCACACTATATGTCGTAACTATACCTGTGTGTTGACTCGAGATAAAGCGAGGATCTGGTCAGCTAATCTTGAAACCCCTTGAGGAATCCAAGAAACGTGCATGACATCCATTAGTATCAATTGGCCAGATCAACCACCCACCGGTACTGGAAAGTGAAGAATTATAAGTACCAGCCTGAACCTGTGCTTCTAGCGCTTCCTCAGTGGCATACAGAAAGGATTGCCAATCGACAAACTTTGCAAGTGTGGGGATACTGGGCTTGTTCATTTCTTTTACTTTTGCTAACCCCAGACAGGATTTCTGTTGAATGGTGTCATTTAAAAAGATCATTTGGACAGGAATCAGGCATGCTCTGAACAAAGCTTCCCTATCCTGTATTTGCCAATCTTGTGTCCCCTGTACACTTTTTAAATCAACCGTGTTCTTCTAGTATTCGTAACCTTCAATGGTCAGACAGGAAACAAATTACTCTGAATAAATCATCTTTGTGTCAGTTAGCAAAATCTTCCTAATCTTCGAAGGAGGCAAACTAAAATAGTATGCCGCCAAGATTTTTGTGTTATGCCCAGTGAAATAAGCAAATTTGTCTAAATAGTGTTTCGGGCTCCCCACCAGTGGTGTAGAACAGTGTTCCAACTGATTGAAGTTAAATACTTGTCTATGTCTAGTGGCACAGTGCATGTAGTAATGTCCCTAGTTCTTATAGCAGAACATTCCTCCATAATTAATTGTATTTTTATATACATCATCACTTTCAAACACTGAGTAGTTCTTCATTTCAGTTAACGTAGAAACAACTGTCTGGACATCCCAATCATCAGATACAACACCAGGTGTAATGACATCTGTCATAGAAATCTTAAACACATATGGAATTTGAATGACCTCAGTAGGCCCGCATATATCAAATGAACATTGTCCCACACAATACCATCAAGAATCGGTACAGCTGAAATGTTCACAAGGGACAAGTGTCTTCGGACCTTCTGTGAGGCATGATATGGAGTCAATATTTCATCCATAAGCTCAACTGAGGAGCGATCATGGAGGTAATGACCATTGATGAGTAAAAAGAAAACAGTCATAACACCAATCCATAGGAATAATGAAATAAATGTCAAACTGAGCAAAAAATAGTTCCATGGGTAAATAAAATAGTTATTTTTAAGCCATAGGTACAGCTTATGTGTCTTTGATACAGTGTCAATTGCTGGAGTTGATGAATCTGAAGAAAAGTCATCAATGTCAATAAAGTAACCAGAAGCAGTCTCTGCAAACACAGGAGCAGGCGTATTACTTGTTGAAGGACCCACATCACGTGGATGCTCATTGTAGATAGCATCGTCAGTCTGTGTTGTGTTGGTGTAAAAAGCAGCCAAATCTCGGGTAGGTGCTGTCATGGATGTGGTGACAGGAATCAGCAAGAGTTCATTTTCCTCCCTCCCTATTGTTGAGGAAGTGTTGGAAACATCATGGGACATTGTTACCTAGTCCGTAGTAGTGTTGTTGATTCTACTTTGAAGAGGTATGTCCTGTTGGGTAGTAGTCAGAGGGAATCGGGGACCACCCAAGGAGCCTCTGGGTCTACTGTGCAGGATCGGCCTCATGCTGAATTTTGATGTCATCAATGGAAACAAATCTATTTGCTTTGGAACCTGGCAATAGTGATATGATGACAGTTCTGGTACCTTGTATCCCCAAAACTGGGACTGGTGCTCTGTAAGATGGATCGAACTCCTTTTTCACAGCAATCTTCTCACGTACAAGATCCCTGACTTTAGGAATCCAGCCAGTGGAAGTAGTTGGTAAATCCCTTACTCCTAAGGTGGCAGCACTGGTGGATGATTTATCATCACAAAATTGCTGTAGCTCCTGTAAAACAGTGAGACGTTCATTTATGTCAAATAGTGTGTCTGCTGCCACCAAACCAGGGCCATCAAGATCTGGGACATACATAGGTATCCCAAAGAGAACCTCATAAGGAGTGCGTCCCCCCAAGGACCATCTTGGCAGATTGTTCAGTGCTCTCTGGACCTCATACAGGTGATGTAGCCAGCTGCGGCCAGAATCGAATACCCTGGCTGTTAAGTACTGCTTTAGATCACGGACCCAACTGAATTTCCCTCAGGATGGTATGGTGTGGAGTAATGGAGTTCAACACCCATCGTTCCCCTGGTGTCCCTGAATGCCTTTGAGGCAAATGCAGGGCCCTGGTCTGAATGGAATGCAGGAACCGCATATGTACCAATAAGGATTAGCAAGTCTTTTATAACAGTTCGAGCGTCAGCCGATCACTGTGGCCATAACCACAGGAATCTAGAACAAGAATCTACAGCAACTAAGATGTATTTGTATGCACCATCAGGTTGTAGTGGGCCACAATGGTCCACTTACACACATTGTAGTGGCCTATTGGACACTACGAGGGATGTCTGATGTGGGCGTTTTATGTTGGAGCCCTTTATTTGCTGGCAAATATCGCAACAAAGGATGTATCGCTTTGTCTGTCTGCATAGACCTGGAAACCAGAAACATTTCTTTAAGAGTGTTATTGTGGCCGAAATACCAGCATGTGCAGAGGCAACAACCTCATGCGCTGCTTTTATTAGACCTAATCTCTGGTCTTCATTGGGAATTGCTCGATCTCCAATCTCAGTAATAGTTGTGTAAGCAACATTCTGTGCACTGATGTGGTAAGAATAAATTGTAGGGTATGCTTTTGGGAGCGACTTGCCTTCAGCTGAAGCCTTCACAGCAGTCGGTATTTCATTATCCAATCTCATCTGAGAACGAGTCACTGCAGCCACAAAAGCTGTAGGGACTGCTGATTTGGCTGCTTCATCAGCCAAAGTGTTTCCGATAACGTGTACTCCTACACGCTGGTGGCCCAATGTATGTACTACATGGACACATAGTAGCTTATCCTTCAGATCAGCCACCCTCCCCCACAATGTTTTGTGTTTTATAGTGTTCCCTTTGGAATACCTAAACCCGTTCAGCTTCCAGTGGTTAAGATAATCATTGTAGGAAAGGACGCAGTAATATGAATCACAGACGATCAATGTCAGCATCCCTGGCTCTGTGTGTTCCAGCACTAAAAGAAGGGCTTTGAGTTCAGCCAACTGGGCTTTGCAGTCCCCCAGGGTCTGCGTGTAGGTATTATGAGGGTGGAAAACTCTGTCCTTCATTACTCCACTCACAGCTGTGCAAGCAGCTGAATATTGATGTTTCATACCTACAGCTGGTTGTGCTGCGCCATCAGTATAAACGACAGCATGATATCTTTCAAGCGGTAGGATATCTAGAGGAGCGGGGTACTCTTGTTCATACTGGAGATATTCTTGTGTCTGAAGCTTTGGGTCAAAGATGTAACCAACATCATTGGTGGTCAAAGAGGTAGCCCACTGAATCCATTGTGGATGTAGTGCTTTAGCGTTCGATACGCTTGCTTTAGTGACAGCCTCCAAGGGTGGTACTGGGAAACAACAATAATGTTTTTCCCTTGGGATAGGGGCCTCTCTTTTATGACTGCCATTTGGACAGCAGTCAAAAAAGATTCTGTAGGTGCA
The DNA here is from genome assembly GCF_031143425.1 of Pleurodeles waltl. NCBI lineage: Eukaryota > Metazoa > Chordata > Amphibia > Caudata > Salamandridae > Pleurodeles > Pleurodeles waltl. Next base: position 691,985,545 of record NC_090439.1, read on the forward strand.
AAGCGTTGTTCTGCATTAGAATATAAATGGTATTTATACGCTATGGGCACTGTGTCGCCCTCATTTGAAGGTGACATAAGTAAACCCAATGGCACCAGCTATTATTCTGATGACCAAATTCATTTTATTATCACGCATGTGCAAGCGTTTTGCTGCTAGCATGTCCTGTTGCAATTCCCTCAGGATGCATGTGTGATCTACTGTCTAGTGTTTACTAGAGAAATCTGGACATTTTAAGTCATAAAGAGGCTTGATACGCAGTGTGTAGTCAGGTATGTTCCGACAAAATTTTAAAAAAGGCAAGTAATGACTGTAGCTTTTTGAGCGTGTTAGGTGGGTGTAATTGTGCACATTTCTCTAGAAAGTGCGTGCCAGGCTCTTCTCCTTGCTGGATAGCTCATATCCCAGGAACAATACACTGAGAAAGGCTATCTTACTTTTCTTAAAGTTTAATTGGTAACCGAGGTCCACAAATCCTAAAATGATCCGATCGACCCAAGCAAGATGAATGGTGAGGTTGTCATCTGAGATAAATGTCATCCACATAGGATAGTGCCTCGGGATCCAGGTCTTGTAATATTGATGTTACACGGGCTGAGAACAGTCCTGGGCTGTTCTTGTAGCCTTGGGGAAAACGACAAAAGCATTTCTGTGAGCCAAATGAGAACGCACTCAGGTCCCTACTTTCTTGCACAAAATTTTGACAGAAAAATCCATTTGATATATCCCACGTTGTTTTGTACTTTTTGTGCACTAAATTGTTGATAAGTGCTGTGCTATGTGAATTTTGTATAGTTTATGAATTTTGTATGACTGTTTAAGTGTCTATAATCGAAGACTATTCTGTAAGAATGGTCTGGTTTTGCAACCGGGAATAATGGATCATTCATCGCAGAGGCACAGGGCTCAATTACTCCCTGATACTCTAATTGAGTGAGGATCTCCCCCACTGGAGCTTTCGCTTCATGTTTAACAGGACATTGTGGTTGTGGGTAGTTTGTGGACCTGATAGGAATTATATGACAAGGAGACTCCTTGTCCCAACCTACACGATTGCGGTATAAGGCAGGAGCCTGCGCTAAAACCCAATCAACAGCGTAGGCTTGTTTTACCGCCTCTGGAACAAGATCAGAAAAAGAAGGCAAAATTACATCTTCCACGAGTGGGAGCTTAAGGATGTGCTCAGGTGACCAATCTTTTTCGGCCAACAGGATATCACAATTAAGTTCATCCCAGAATATTACTTGTATAGCACGTTCTATGTGTCCCTCAAGTTGAATTTGTAAATAATAGACCCTATCGGGTGGAAGGGCATGCCAGTCCGCCGTCTCAACTGCAATGAATTCGCTAGTTGCTGTCGCATCCAGACTCTGGCGACATATCGTGACCTCTGCTGCGCTGTCTAACAGTGTCACTGCCCACATCTTGTTCTTCAGCAATGCTCTCAAGTGCACTGGCATTTTTAATTGACAGTGCTGCCACCTTTTTCGTTTTAAACTGTGGCTTTTGTTGTGGAAAGTTTTCTTTATTTTTGTCTGAAGACTACGGTGAGTTTCTCTTTTGTTTCACGTATTCAGGAAGTCAATCAGGACGGCCCCCTCTCTTGCTACGTCTATCCGGTGCATCCTGAAAGGAACGAGAGGAAAGTGAATCAGTATATCTGTCGGGAGTTTTTATACTTTCCCTTTTTCTAAGAGTCTCTGGATGTGGAGAATCAGCTCTCTTACTTCGTCTATCATTACATTGTTTTTGTTTATCCCAGCGCTTCTTGGTATTATCTTGTTTCTGTTTAGCACCATCTTTAGGGGTGGTACTTTGTATCTCAAGCATTCTTGGTTTGGCTCCCAGACTATCCCGACCTATGCTAGTATAGGTATTGAAAAAAACTGTTGGTAGCTCTCTCTCTTGGTCCAAAAGTGAAATCTCCCAGAGACGCTGGCTTATAGCCAGTGCTACCGCTTCCCCTTTAATATTGCTGCGTATTATTGAGGAGACTGCGTTAAGGTAACACATTAATTTCATCCCCAAATCTAGGGCTGGTGCAGCCCGTGTTCATTCTGTATTTGTTTTAACACTTCTGGTAAATTAGCAAATGTCGGGGTACCATGTGTGTTAGGGTATATTGCAGCGAAGACTGTACCCCATGTGGTACAGTCATCCACTGTGGGAACCATCCCGAAAGGCAAAATTATGGTGAGAATTCTGTTTCTCCTGTGGTCCCGTATGGGAAACACAGCTTTCAGATGATTTGTTTTCTGGGCTATCCAGAACGGTATTCTCTCTCGTTCTGTGGGTACCTTACCCATAATGGTATGTACTGTTTGTGGATTGATCCCATTAGCCAGTTGATATCCAGCAGGCGCTGGTGGTGCTGGATGCGCTGATGTTGTATTCAATGTTCGCATTACAAACTGAATTAGTCGTCTACATATTGTTACTAATTCAAAATATAAATCTCGCAGGTCTGCTGCCTACATGTTTTGTACATCCGGGTGAGGTGTATATGTGGTGAGCATAGGCCACGTAGGTCCGTCATTGCCTAAAGGACCTAACCTTACACATTGTATCACATGTGGTAGTGTGCCTTCAAACCAGTTCTGATGTTCCTGGTATGAGATTGGAATTTCATGGTACTGGTATGCTTGGTACCATGGAGGTACGTTCGCTATTGTATATGTGTGGAATGTAACTGATCTGTTGTCTTCCTCAGGAAATGTGACCCAATAGTAAAATGTTTCTGTTGGGTACTCTTCATTAGCTTCTACTATAAAAGTGACATCCCCACCCTCATCGGTTAAGCCATGCGCTACAAGATGTAATGTTAATGCTTGTCTAGCATTCTCAGGAATGTCTATGGCATTAGCCATATTGAAAAATGGATAAAGAGATAGAACACCAAGTTGGGAGTATAAGTCCTTTTATGAGTTTGAGCTCGAACAACCTCCAGCCTAATTAGGTGATCCCTGATCAGCTGCGGAGGATCTTCCCTAGGACCACGGATGTCTCCGTTTAATGGTACCTAGGCTACCTGTAGTATGTGAGATTGTGATATTCGGGGTATCCATAAATTAGTGCTTAAACACCATTGTTGGTGGCGCCATGTCGTAGTTTTGACTCTTGCTCTGGGCAAGACTGCTGATTTAGAAGGACAGTACTTATGTTTGTAGGTGACTAAGGGCCAGATGTACAAACCGTTTTGCATGGTGCAAACTGCGAAATTCGCAGTTTGCGCCATGCAAAACTGCCATTGCAATTCACATTCCCATTTTGCAAGTCGGTACTGATTTGAAAAATGGGAATGCGACTCGCAAATAGGAAGGGGTGTTCCCTTCCTATTTGCGATTCGCACCGCAATGCAGAATTGCTTTGTGACCGCGAACACGGTCGCAAAGCAATTCGCAGTTAGCACCCATGTCAAGTGGGTGCTAACTCATTCGCAAAAGGGAAGGGGTCCCCATGGGACCCCTTCCCCTTTGTGAATGTCACCCAAAGAGCAGGCAGTGGTCCAATGGACCACTGCCTACTCTGAAAAAACGAAACCAAATGGTTTCATTTTTTCTTTTGTAATGCAACTCGTTTTCCTTTAAGGAAAACGGGCTGCATTACAAAAAAAAAAAAAAACTGCTTTATTGAAAAAGCAGTCACAGACATGGAGGTCTGCTGTCTCCAGCAGGCCCCCATCCCTGTGAGTGCAGGAAATCGCAAGGGGGTCGCAAATTGCGACCCACCTCATTATTTTTTATTGGGTGGGTCTTTGCAACCCTCTTGCGATTCGCAGAAGTGTCTGAGACACCATTCTGCATACGATTTTGCGAATCGGAAATTGCGAGTTGCATCGACTCGCAATTTCCGATTCGCAAAAACGTATCTTGCTACATCTGTCCCTCAGTCACTCCTACAACAAAATACAACTGTCGTCCCAACCCTTCCGGCTTACAAGCAACACCTCACCTAAACCCCAAATGGGTAGAGGTGATTTGCGTCAGTCTTTACGCACTGACTCAAAAGTGTGACATCCCAGGGGATATCGTGGTTAAACAGAGAGTACCCCTTTCTCACATCAACCACAAGTCTCAAACATACACAGGCAAAGAAGAAAATGCAGTAAAACTTTGAATAATATTTATTTCATTAGAACTGCAATCTACGATAAGTTGCATGGGCTGCAATGATTAGGATAGTGAACAATGCGAGAAATAAAATGGAAAAGACGAAAGTCGTTAGTAGAAAGACCCCCACCATCTCACGATGTCATTCGATCTCATCTAGTGTGTGATATGTCCTAATACCCGAGTCTATAGGCCTAACCTCTAACCCAGAAGAGAGCGAGGTGTGTTAAACCTCAATCTGCCAATGCCATGTCAATGAGAAGAGCCCCTAACCCTCGTTTCCTTGGAATAAGGTCTTGGGCTCAGAGTCCGTGGGAACACGAAGACTGGGTCAGTGTCAAGGCGACGTGCCCCAGCGATAGCAGCGATGGCATCTGGTTGAAATCCCTCTATCTATCTGATAAAGTGAGGAGTATATATACAGATCTGCCTAGACCCCTGACGTTGATTAGTTCCAAAGCAATAGATAACAAGGCATGCTTGGGACGGTAATTGGTATAAACATTCACTCGAAACCGTGAAAAAGTCCCTAACTCGCACACCTTCAGTTTGTTTGTATTTGTCACCTGGTCTTTACGCCTTAGCGCGGTGGCACTGATAAGGGAAATCAATACATGGGCCTAAGTCACAACAAGGCAGCATCAGTTGGTTACTTATAATATCCGGAACAAGATACACAATCTCTGGGGGACATAGATGTAGGGGAGACTTTGCATTCGTAGTTGTTATCAAAAATACATTTTTTCTTCAGAATCCCTATTTCAAATTATAGTATTTTATTCACCTTAGTAAATTAATAGAGAATTTCATGTAGTATTGATGACAGGTGTTAATGTTTCCAAAACTCACAAGGTAAGTAACAACTCGGGCCTGCCAAAATACAGACCTGAGAACACATATTTCAGCGGTTTCTACATTCATCAAGTGAGCTATTTTAGCAGATTGTCAGCCGGTGGCATAAAAACAATTATGCATCACTATAGTTTGGTACTGATATTAGTTGTTCTATTTTACTCACACATTTTGAAGTAACATTATTTTTTCAGGGTTGAGCGCACAGGCACTCTGTCCCTGTTGTATTCTCTCTTTGGGCATGTAACCACGCCCATGTCACTTCTGTCACTTTCATTGGTTTGTGGGCTTGCCTTTTAAAATCCACTTGCTTTCATTATTGAAAGGCATGCATGTGTCATGCCTTTTCTGGTGTTTAGTCATCCTCTAGCGCACTGGCCAACTACTGAAAACTTACGAGGCTTGATGTTTTCAGTCTGATTTCTGCACTACTTTATCTTTTTATTTTCCATGCATCACAATCGCTTTGGGTTTTACATAGCACAATCGCGCTTGTTTTTTTGTTTTCAATTTCAGCGCGATCGCGCTGGGTTTTACTTAGCGCAATCGCACTCTTTTTTTCTTTCAATTTGTGTGGCAAGAAAAGTCCAGTTAGGAGTTTACAACGCTAATAGCTCTAACTCGAGCAAATGCGAGACCCATTGCATTGCAATTGTTTGTATTGATGTTGCATTTCTTTAAAACACAGCACAACATTTCTCAATAAACTTTCTGTAAGGAACTCCCCCACAACACTTACTAAAATGAATCAAAAAAACATGGTATTTAAACAATCAACCTTTAGGAATCATTCAAGGTCATCAGGCCAGTTTGTCTGCAGAACACAGCCAGCTCAGACAGACAGCTGAGAACACTAGCAAGGTGCCCCCGAAAACGCTGCGCCCTGGGCCAGTTCCCACTTTGCCCATGCCTTAACACGTCTCTGAACTGAGAAGATATTAACACATTTTCAGACCTATGTGTGGAGCGCACTGTTCGCCATAACAGCACAATCAAAAGAATTATATTGGCCATATGCGTTTTAATAGTTCCTTTGGTTTATTATCTATTGAGATGCAAAGAATAAACTGCATTTTGTCTGTTGTATTAAATTTCTTCTTTGTTTAAAACAAACAACGACCCCAAGTCACTCAAAAGTGCAACAGAGCTCTGATGTATATAAATTATATTCTGGTTAGCAAGTCTATAGGCAGGACCGTCAGAAGGGGAGTTTCAGAGGGTAATTTCTATGAACTTTGAAACAGGTTCTCTTCTTGGGAAAGGCCCCTCTTCAATTTGATGGTCCAAACATCGCGACAACTTCGATTAGTCTTACGAATTACTGCGAATTACTTTGACGCCAGCCACGCAGCAATTCAGTTCTTATTGACAAAGTAAATTCCAAACAAGTAACAGCAGATGGCTCTTGGAACGCTATATATGAAGCCTTGTCTAATTCGGGTTCTTCACATGACATGACTGTTTTTAAAATGTTATTAAGTAAAGTGTTTGTTATGAGACAACAGTATTTTCAGACCGAGTTTGTTTATTTATATGGCATGCTTTGCGTTTTATTTTAGGTTTTTGGTTTTGTTTCTTATAAATACATATCTGTTGGGATTTTTAAGATGGTTTAACATTCGTTTTTATGTTTGCATTTTTTAAATCGATGGCAAACTTTGGGAAATAGGAACAAATGATCTGTACTCATAGGATATTAATTTTGTAGGTGTGATTGTATGGGGTGTTGTATTGATGAATGCAATAATTAGTGAAAGGGTAGATGAACGGGTTAGTAAGTGCATACATAAAAGGGTAAGTGAATGAGTGCATGCATGAATGAATGAATGCACAGATGACTGAATGTATGTCTGGAGGCATGAATTCATGCACAGATGAATGAATGGGTGAGAGTGTGAAAGGGAGAATTGAAGAGAGATGGGTGTGTGCATGCACTTACGATTGGAAGAGCTAGCTAGTAAGTGCTTGAATGGCAGAGGGCATGGTGCTGGCGCTTACCTCTGGTCCTCTCTGGTGACAGGGTCCTATTCTCTCATGCTGCTGATCAGTCACTTATCTGTGCTGTCATGCATCTCTTTATGTGACCAGTCACATACCCTTGCCATCCGGCATTCACTCATACTTCCATTCATTCATACACCATTAAGGTCACTCTCTTTCACTTGAAGAACCACTTTTAGGTACAAAGCAAATACAGACAATAGCTCTGGCAATGCTTGTCCCACGACTGAACAAAAATACTACAAACAACTACAGTGAACAAAAATACTACAAGAGCATGACTGCAAGTTTTAATAGGAGTCGTTACATTCAATGCACTAAAATAAAAATGTCAAGCAGTGCAAGAAGAGGACCATGACTATACATCAACAGATCTGGCTTAGCACAACTGTCTAAGGACTCCCCAGTACTAGCACCTGAACAATTGCCTTCGCTGCACCAGAAACCCAGAGGAAGGCAAAGTTAGAGGCATGATGTAAGTGCCTCTAACCAGAATGTATGCTATTTACACCAGACATCGAAAATACCATGGTCATGACTAGTGGTAATGACCTAAACTAGAGGGAAGCCTCCTACTAGTGGTCCATAATTAACCAATATGCCACTCTACTACCCACTAGCACTTCCATTCCACAACAAACCACACTTAACATGGGCACCGCAGAAGCATCATATTCTTTCCCTCACATTCCTCCATTTTGCCATCATTGCTGTGCGCTTTTAGATTTTAATTTTCTCGTTATCTTTTTGAACGGCCTCAAAAACTGGCTGCCATTTTTAGGTTGAGCATAGCAGCGCGCAAGTGCTGATTTTCTGACGTGTTGGCATGTATCTGTGCTTCTAACCATTCAAAAAACCTTTGTTTTCATTGGTACCTGCTTTACGCTTGTCCCTCCTTAGGCTGGTTTTGTTGTCGGCTTGGCCATCAACCCTGTTACATAGATTGTTAGAAATGGAGTCTTTGGTTGACAGTCAGGTTACCCCCTGTTCAAGCAAGGACCCTCACTCTAGTCAGGGTAAAAGAGAATCACCCTCAGCTAACCCCTGCTTACCCCCTTGGTAGCTTGGCAGAGCAGTAGGCTTAACTTCAGAGTGCGAGGTGTAAAGTATTTGTACCAACACACACAGTAACGTAATGAAAACACTACAAAATGACACAACAGCAGTTTAGAAAAATAGGAAATATTTATCTAAACAAAACAAGACCAAAACGTCAATAAACCGACATACACAAGTTAAGTTATGAATTTTTAAAGATTAAACTAAAAAATAGCGCTTAGAAACACAAGTTGCTTCGATGAGGTGTTAACACGGCAACGTGACGGAGTCGTTCCCAACAAGACAACACCAGCGGCGCCGGACACGGAGTCGCATAGACCCCCAAGTACAGTACCTTTGGTGAAGAGTGAAAACAAGTCGATGCGCGAAGTCGGGGATCGCGGCATCAGTGTGAAGCATTGAATCCACGCACTTCGAGCAGCGTCGGTCACGACGTGGTGCGGCAACTTCCACGGAGTCGCGGACTTCAGCGGGGCTGCAGCAGCGTCGGGCCTGCGAAGGTCGTCATGTTCCAGCGAAGTTCACAGAGTCGGTTGCAGGTGGTGTCACCGGATTCAGCAGCGGCGTCGGTCCGAAGTCGTCTGATGTCAATTTGCTTGGATTTTCACCAGTTTTCCTTTCAAGGACCCCAGAACAGGATAGGGCACCACTTGTCAGAACAGGAGTCTCTCCAGAATCTCCAGGTGCTGGTAGAGAGAAGTCTTTGCTGTCCCTGAGACTTCAAACAACAGCTCTAAATCAAGCCCTTGGAGATTTGTTCACAAAATGGAAGGCACACAAAGTCCAGTCTTTGCATTCTTACTCTGGCAGAAGCAGCAACTGCAGGATAGCTCCACAAAGCACAGTCACAGGCAGGGCAGAACTTCTTCTCAGCTCTTCAGCTCTTCTCCAGGCAGAGGTTCCTCTTGATGTCCAGAAGTGATCTAAAGTCTGTGGTTTTGGGTGCTCAATTTCTCCTTTGAAGTAGGCCTACTTCAAAGTAAAGTCTCTTTTGAATGTGAAATCCTGCCTTTCCCAGGCCAGGCCCCAGACACTCACCAGGGGGTCGGAGACTGGATTGTGTGAGGACAGGCACAGCCCTTTCAGGTGTAAGCGACCACTCTTCCCCTCCCTCCTAGCACAGATGGATCATCAGGAAATGCAGATTACACCCCAGCTCCTTTTGTGTCACTGTCTAGTGTGAGGTGCAACCAGCCCAACTGTCAAACTGACCCAGACAGGGAATCCACAAACAGATAGAGTCACAGAAATGGTATCAGCAAGAAAATGCTCACTTTCTAAAAGTGGCATTTTCAAACACACAATCTTAAAATCAACTTTACTAAAATATGTATTTTTAAATTGTGAGCTCAGAGACCCCAAACTCCACATGTCCATCCACTCCCAGAGGGAATCTACACTTTAATCAGATTCAATGGCAGCCCCTATGTTAACCTATGAGAGGGACAGGCCTTGCAACAGTGAAAAACAAATTTAGCAATATTGCAATGACAGGACATATAAAACACATTACTATATGTCCCACCTTAACCATACACTGCACCCTGCCCCTGGGGCTACCTAGGGCCTACCTTAAGGGTGCCTTACATGTAAGAAAAGGGAATGTTTAGGCCTGGCAAGTGGGTACACTTGCCAAGTCTAATTTACAGTTAAGACTGGACACACAGACACTGCAGTGGCAGGTCTGAGACATGATTACAGAGCTACTCATGTGGGTGGTGTAGGAAGGTAGCCTCTTTCTAGCCTTGTTACCCCCACTTTTGGCCTGTTTGTGAGTATATGTCAAGGTATTTTTACTGTCTCACTGGGATCCTGCTAGCCAGGGCCCAGTGTTCATAGTGAAATCCCTATGTTGTCAGTATGTTTGATATGTGTCACTGGGATCCAGCTAGCCAGGACCCCAGTGCTCATAAGTTTGTGGCCTATATGTGTTCGCTGTGTGGTGCCTAACTGTATCACTGAGGCTCTGCTAACCAGAACCTCAGTGTTTATGCTCTCTCTCTGCTTTAAAATTGTCACTGCAGGCTAGTGACTAATTTTACCAATTCTCATTGGCACACTGGAACACCCTCATAATTCCTTTGTATGTGGTACCTAGGTGCCCAGGGTATTGGGGTTCCAGGAGATCCCTATGGGCTGCAGCATTTCTTTTGCCACCCATAGGGAGCTCAGACAATTCTTACACAGGACTGCCAATGCAGCCTGAGTGAAATAACGTCCACGTTATTTCACAGCCGTTTTTCACTGCACATAAGTAACTTATAAGTCACCTATATGTCTAACCCTCACTTGGTGAAGGTTAGGTGCCAAGTTACTTAGTTTGTGGGCACCCTGTCACTAGCCAAGGTACCCCCACATTGTTCAGGGCAAATTTCCCAGACTTTGTGAGTGCGGGGACAACATTACATGCGTGCACTACATATAGGTCACTACCTATCTGTAGCGTCACAATGGTATCTCCGAACATGGCCATGTAACATGTCTAGGATCATGGAATTGTCACCCCAATACCATTCTTGTATTGGGGTGACAATTCCATGCATCCCCGGGTCTCTCGCACAGAACCCGGGTACTGCCAAACTGCCTTTCAGGGGTCTCCACTGCAGCTGCTGCTGCTGCCAACCCCTCAGACAGGATTCTGCCCCTATGGGGCCTGGGCAGCCTGGTCCCAGGAAGGCAGAACAAAGGATTTGCTCTGAGAGAGGGTGTTACACCCTCTCCCTTTGGAAATAGGTGTGAAGGGCTGGGGAGGAGTAGCCTCCCCCAGCCTCTGAAAATGCTTTGATGGGCACAGATAGTGCCCATCTCTGCATAAGCCAGTCTACACTGGTTCAGGGATCCCCCAGCCCTGCTCTGGCATGAAACTGGACAAAGGAAAGGGGAGTGACCACTTCCCTGACCAGCACCTCCCAGGGGAGGTGCCCAGAGCTCCTCCAGTGTGTCCCAGACTCCTGCCATCTTGGATTCAGAGGTGTTGGGGCACAATGGACAGCTCTGAGTGGCCAGTGCCAACAGGTGACATCAGAGACCCCTCCTGATAGGTACTTATCTCTTTCAGTAGCCAAGCCTCCTTTCTCAGTAGCCAAACCTCCTTTTTTGGCTATTTAGGGTCTCTCCTCTGGGCTATTCCTCAGATAACAAATGCAAGAGCTCACCAGAGTTCCTCTGCACTTCCCTCTTCGACTTCTGCCAAGGATCGACCGCTGACTGCTCCAGGACGCCTGGAAAACAGCAACAAAGTAGCAAGACGACTACCAGCAACATTGTAACGCCTCATCCTGCCGGCTTTCTCGACTGTTTTCTGGTGGTGCATGCTCTGAGGGCTGTATGCCTTCACCCTGCACTGGAAGCTATGAAGACATATCCCGGGGGTCGACGGAATCCTCCCCCTGCCAACGCAGGCACCAAACGTCTGCATCACCGGTTCTCTGGGTCCCCTCTCATCCTGACGAGCTTGGTCCCTGGAACACAGGAACTGGGTCCAAGTGTCTCTCACAGTCCAGTGGCCCTTCCATCCAAATTTGGTGGAGGTAAGTCCTTGCCTCCCCACGCCAGACTGTAATCCTGTGTACTGCATGATCTGCAGCTGCTCTGGCTTCTGTGCACTTTTCCGAGGATTCCTTTGTGCACAGCGTAGCCTGGGTCCCCATCACTCTGTCCTGCATTGCCCAACTCGCTGAGTTGGACTCCGACATCGTGGGACCCTCCTTTGTGACTCTGAGTTGATCACTGTCCTCAGATCTACTAAGTGCCTGTTCCGGTACTTCTGCGGGTGCTGCCTGCTTCTGCGTGGTCTCTCTGAGTTGCTGAGCACCCCTTCTGTCTCCTCCTCCAAGGGACGACATTCTGGTCCTTCCTGGTCCCCAGCAGCATCCAAAATCCTCAACTGTGACTCTTGAAGCTAGCAAGGCTTGTTTGTGGTATTTCTGCATGGGAACACTTCTGCATCCTCCAGCACTCCGTGGGACATCTTCTGACCAAAGAAGAAGTTCCTGGTGCCTTCCGTTGTTGCAGAATCTTTGGCTTCTTCCACCCAGAGGCAGCCCTTTTGCACCTTCATCTGGGGTGTAGTGGGCTCCTGCCCCCCCTGGACACTTGCGTGACTCTTGGACTTGGTCCCCTTCTTTTACAGGTCCTCAGGTCCAGGAATCCATCTTCAGTGCTTTGGTAGCAGTTGTGGTTCTTGCAGAATCCCCTATCACGACTATACTGTCTTTCTGGGGTAGTAGGGTAACTTTACTCCTACTTTTCAGGGTCTTGGGGTGGTGTATTTTGCGTACCCTTACTGTTTTCTTACAGTCCCAGCGACCCTCTACAATCTCTCATAGGTCTGGGGTCCATTTGTGACTCGCATTCCACTTTTGGAGTATATGGTTTGTGTTGCCCCTAGACCTATGTCTGCCTATTGCATCCTATTGTGATTCTACATTGTTTGCACTACTTTTCTTACTGTTACTTACCTGATTCTGGTTTGTGTACATATAACTTGTGTATATTACTTACCTCCTAAGTGGGGGTATCCTCTGAGACCCTTTTGGCATATTGTCACTAAAATAAAGTACCTTTATTTTTAGTAACTGAGTATTGTGTTTTCTCATGATATTGTGCTATATGATATAAGTGGTATAGTAGGAGCTTTGCATGTCTCCTAGTTCAACCTAAGCTGCTTTGCCATACCTACCTCTAACAGCCTAAGCTGCTAGAAACACCTCTATTCTACTAATAAGGGATAACTGGACCTGGCACAAGGTGTAAGTACCACAAGGTACCCACTATAAGCCAGGCCAGCTTCCTACAGGTGACACAACCAGTGCTGCACGCCCACTAGTAGCATTTGATTTACAGGCCCTGGCACCTCTAGTACACTTTACTAGGGACTTACTAGTAAATCAAATATGCCAATCATGGATGAACCAATCACATACAATTTACATAGGGAGCATATGCACTTTAGCACTCGTTAGCAGTGGTAAAGTTCTCAGAGTTCAAAAGCCAACAGCAACAGGTCAGAAACAAATTGGAGGCAAAAAGATTGGTGATGACCCTGCATAAGCAAAAAAGTCCAACATAGATAATTGCACTTTTGCCCATAACTTTGACTGCGAGTGAACTTCTTTTTCCTTTTGTCTCTCTCTTCACGCTCACAGCAGCACTTTGAATCGGCTCGCTTATGTCAACTGTTTTACTTTTTATTTTCAGTTTGTGTGGCAAGAAAAGTCCTGTTAGGAATTTACAACAGTAATAGCTCTACTTTGAGCAAACGTGAGACCCACTGCATTGCAAACGATTGTTCTTATTTGTATTTTGTGGGCGTGCAAGATTCAACACTGCATAAAAGCCTCCAGGAATCTATTGTCCTTTATTAGTAACAATCACTCAACATTACTATTTTAACCCATTTAGTGCCAACGCCGACACTACCTCCCTGGTATGGGTCATGACCAGTGGGTGACACCATGGAGGTTTTTTTTTGGGAGACCCGAACAACTTCCGCATCTCCCCCACACACCCCTCCCGCCCCACTGTGACGTCAGCACACCACGAGGCGTGCTGACGTCACATTTTTCCCCACCAGAGCAGTGGAGGAGCAGGTAAGCGTCCTCTCCCTACTCCAGTGGGGTAAAAAAGGCCAAAACCGCCTCCCAGATGCCAGGGAGGCATTGGTGGAAAGGGGAGAGTCTCCCCTTTCCATCAATGCCTTCCTGGCACCGTTTCATGACCAGGAAACGCCCCTAGGCACCAGGGATCTTCTTTGGGGGGTCGGCCCCCATTTAAGTGGGCCACCCCCCATGGGGGCACAAAATAAAGTGGTTGGGGTTGCTTTGGGGGGGTGATTGTGGCCCCCCCAGATTTTTTAAAAAAAGTATATAAAAAAAAAGAGTAATGGCTGGGTCGGCCCTCCAACCACAGGCCGACCCCTGGGGCTACAAATGATTATAGTTTTCCCTGGCGAGCGATCGGCCCCCCCAGGGAATATTTAAAATTAAAAATAGAAAATGTTGGGGGTCAGCCCTTAGGCTGACCCCCTATGGAGCAATTTATTTTTATAAATGTGTGCTTTGCCAAGGGAAAGCACACATGTATGAAAAATAAGTGATGTAGAGAGTTAGTCTCTCTCTCTCTCTATATATATATATACATATCTATATAGATTTGTCTTGTATATATATATATATATATATATATATATATATATATATATATATATATATATATGTATATATATATATATATAAATATCTATATATATATGTTTTTTTTTCATGTGTTTTTTTCCAGGAGCCACAATTGACCCCCCAGTGAAACCACACATATATATAGAAAATCTCTATAGGAAGGTAATAGATATAGGGAAGAGAAATATAATTACATGTGGCTATGCCAAAAGATGGGGCAGGAGTTCTAGAATTATATCAAGCACATATACTTATTTAATGAGAAACATTCATGTTTAGGGTAAATTTGACCTCCATTTGAGATAAATGAACTGAATTTGGCTCAAAGAATTGATTATAAATGCCATTTAAGTGATATAAAACGATCATGGATTTTCATTGCTGAATGTTGGGTGATCACATTATTTAAATGCACTGACCTCACAACCTACTCTATGGCTAGTTGAAGGCTCAGGCCGAAATGCATTGCCATATTTGTCTCGATAGCACTTTTTCAGTTTATGGATGGTGCCTGCGTCATTCCTGCTATCAGAGGCTGGTAAATATTGCCTCTTGGATGTTGTGCAAAGATTTATGATTAAATACATATATATATATATATATATATATATATATATATATATATATATATATATATATATATATATATATATATATATGTGTGTGTGTGTTTTATCTAGTGGCAGTTTTGATGCCATAAAGTAGTGTAGATGGTTTATTGTCCTGCTGCAAAGGATGTACATTTATATGTATTTAGCTGAGTGGATTAGTAAAGGCAAGCGTTACCTGCGCTTTAAAACAAATGATGTGCGAGGGGGTCTATGGAGATATGAGGCGCACTTTTGCTGGGTGGTACTAAGGGAATTACAAGAAGAGGTAATGGGAGGCCGAGTACCAAAAATGACTGTCGTACTGGGTGCCACCAGCGCTAAATGCTGTGATGATTGGTATGTGATAAGGTGAAGTAATACTGTCTTTTTTGTTTTTGTCAGTGTCTTCAGAGAATCTGTTGAATCGGAGAAGAAGCGACGGAAAGGTGACGACAATTCCCTATTGGACACATCAAACATAGCCACGAGCACTTTTGTAATTATCTGCCTTCTATGTAGGCTAGTACTTTAGAGGGACAGTTTAGCCAGTAGCAGAGATTGCGTCTTGTTGGATGACTGCTGCTCAAGCCCTAACTCGGATTATGGAAGATAGTTCTGATGTAGGATTAGAGACTGAGACAGCAGATACTGAGACAGCATCTGAGGGAAAGGACAATGGGGCAAAATCTGGGAGAGATTTTTCAGTCAGCGGAGTCCCATCCGACGACATCTCTTCCAGTGATTTTGAAGGAGGCGATGACGACAGCCGTGCTGTCCCTTCGCAAGCACAGTCTGTGCAGCGGGACATCGGGGTAGCCCAACCCAGAGAGCAGGTGCATGCGGACACAAGCACAGAGAGAGTGCTCTCTTGGCAGCACCCTGTTGAGCTCAGCCCCAAATTCCACCTTTTACTGGTGACGCTGAATGTAAAGTCGATACAACTAACTTTTTGCCTGTCGACTACATCCATCTATTTTTGGATTTTGACTTCCTTCAGGAAATTGTGCAGCAAACAAATTTGCGTGCAGACCAATTTCTGAGGGAGCGTGGAGGCACTCTAGGGCCCCATTCTAGGGCATGTCAGTGGACTCCCACTTCGCTGGCAGAGTTGAAGATATTTTTGGGCCTTACTCTCAAAATGGGGTTTGTGCAGAAACCCACCTTGCAGTCCTACTGGACGACTTGCATGGTTTGGGTAACCCCCATCTTCGCACCATACATGAGCAGAGATCGTTTTTTGCTACTGTAGCGCATGCTGCATTTCAATGACAATTCTGCTGCATTGCCCCGGGACCATCCAGACCATGACACTTTGCTCAAAATTCAGCCTGTCGTGGAACAATTGTCTGCCAGTTTTCCAGAGATCTATACTCCTGGAAAGAATATAATAGCCGATGAGTCCTTGATCCTGTACATCCTTGATCCTGTGCAAAGGATGGCTGCTTTTCAGACAGAACATTGCGAGCAAAAGAGCTCACTGTGGCATAAAGCTGTACATGCTGTGTGAGACCTCTTCTGGGTATGTTTACAGCTTGAGAGTGTATATAGGGAAGGACTCTACCCAAAACCCTGCAGGTTGCCCTCCTGCCTTAGGGGTCACAGGTGAGATTGTATGGGAACTTGTCCAGCCACTTCTTCACAAAGGTTATAACCTTTATGTGGACAATTTCTATACAGGAGTAGAGCTGTTCAAGGAGCCCTACAAAGCTGGCACTGTGACCTGCGGTACAGTTTGTTGTAACCCCAAAGGATTCCTGCAGGAACTTCTTTGCAAGAAGCTCCAGAAATCCCAGAGTACTGCACTGCGTTCCAACTAACTACTCGCAGTCAAGTTCTTGGATAGTCGTGATGTATACGTGCTCACTACAATTCATGATGAGAGCACTTCCCCCATCACGGTTTGGGGTCAGATGACTGAAGTCCACAAGCCCATCTGTATACTTGAACACAATAAGTACATGGACGGAGTGGACAAGAACGACCAGGTTCTTCAACCATACAATGCGTGTCGTAAAACTCCCAGTTGGTACAAGAAACTGTTTACCCACCTGATCCAGATGGCAACATACAATGCGTATGTTGTTTACCGTCATAAAACCACTGGAAGACTCATGACTTTCCTTGATTTCCAGTTGTCTGTAATTGAAAGCCTCACTGCTGTTACAGAAGCAGCAGCAGCCTCCACCTCATAGGTTCTGGAGGATTTAGCAAGGCTGCAGGAGGGACAGTTTGCTGATTGCATTCCTACAACACCCAAAAAGGATTGTCCATGTCGTAGCTGTAAAGTGTGCTTGAAGCATGAAAAGCGGCAGAGAATCGGTATTACTGTCCCCAGTGCCCATCACAACCAGGCCTCTAAATACCTACTTGCTTTACGTTGTATAACACTAAAGCAAAGTTCTGTGAAATCGGCTGAGGTTGAGCTGCCATTGGGTAATCCTTTCAGTGGCAGTGCATGGATACCGAACGTCCATGGGCCGCTGCTTCGTTAGGCAAGGAGCCACAGAATTTTACTTCATCTACTTCATCATGGGCTTCCTTATGGCCTGCTTGAGACCTAAATCCACCGTCAGAACGTGGTAGGTGTTCTGTTCAATTAACGTGCATTATATTCCCCATACTGCATATACAAGTGGACAGAACATATGCCACATTGTCGCGGAGTACCCTTTCTTCACCAGCATGTCTGCCTTAGTTTCAACTGTAGATATGCTCGCTCATTTTGAGGAGTATTCCGTTCTGTGGCGTGTGAATGTGATGGGCCATTGTCTGGCAGCGGTAAATTAATGTGAGTGCAGTGATTGGTTGGATTGGGCCTGTGGCCGGCAGTATGAAAGGGTTGTTTGTTGTGCGAGAATGGTATGTGAATGGACCATAAACAGGTTGGTGCTTGGATGCGGCTTTATGGCCTACCTTCAGAAGGCTTGGTTTAAATACTCAGATACTTTGATAATTATTCATGCTTTGAAACCATAATTTCTGGAGTTGCTAAAACCAACCAGTGTGAGTGGTGGGTTAACTTTAACAAACTAGTACCAGGAGAGTCCAAGGGTGCAGGACTTGCGTAGCTCTCACCAGTTTACAGTCACTAGAATCCCCTTAAAATCACAAAATGTGCTTAAAAAACACATTTGCCTTGCATTTCAATGAGCAGAAGTCCAGGGATCTGCAGGCAGCCACGAATTTTCAACCACTCAGCGTTCCACTAAGTCTCCAGTGAAAAACTGCCTCACCTTAGTGCGTGGGCAAGTGGCCACAACAAGGAAGTACCCAAAACGGATTGCTGAGGCATCAAAATTACCTACCACAAAACAGCCTTGTTTTATAAGACAGTCACCTAAGTATTTGGTCCTGGGTTCAGCAGCCATATAGGGAATCCTACCAAACCCAGACATTTTTTAAAACTAGAGACCCAAGGCAGTCCACGGAAGTGTGGCGTGTTTGGATTTCACAAAGTTTTCCTACCCAGAATACCCTGCAAAAGTGAAATGTTGATTAAAAACACTATTTGTTTTGATCACAGAAACTACAGGAATGTGCAGGGATCCTCACAATTCCTACCACCCAGTGTTTCTCCACTTGTCCTGATAAAAACACAACCCCACTTGTGTGCCTGCGCCTAGTGCCTGCGTCAGGAACGGATCCCTCCAGGGTTAACAGTAGCCCTCATGCAAGGACTACCATTGACCCTTGTGTGATCCATTCCTGTTGCGGGCAGTAGGCCTACCCACACAAGTGAGGTACCATTTTTATCGGGAGACTTGGAGGAACACTGGGTAGGAGAACATTTGTGGCTCCTCTCAGATTACAGAACTTTCTGTCACCGAAATGTGAGGAAAAGGTGTTTTTTTGCCACATTTTGAGGTTTGCAAAGGATTCTGGGTAACAGAACCTGGTGAGAGCCCCACAAGTCACCCCTTCTTTGATTCCCCTTTGTATCTAGTTTAAAAAAATGCACAGGTTTGGTAGGTTTCCCTAGGTGGCAGATGAGCTAGATGCCAAAATCCACAGCTAGGCATTTTGTAAAAAACTGCTCTGATTTCTTTGGGAATATATGATGTGTCCACGTTGTATTTTGGGGCATTTCCTGTCGCGGGCACTAGGCCTACCCACACAAGTGAGGTACCATTTTTAGCAAGAGACATGGAGAAACACAGAATAGCAAAACAAGTTTTATTGTCCCTTGTCTTTCTCTACATTTTTTCTTTACAAATGTGAAATGGTGTGTAAAAAAAATGTCTATTTGAGAAATGCCATGTAATTCACATGCTAGTTTGGACACCCAAGAGTTTAGAGATGTGCAAATAACCACTGCTTCTCAACACCTTATCTTGTGCCCATTTTGGAAATACAAAGGTTTTCTTGATACTTATTTTTTACTCTTTATATTCCATCAAATTAATTGCTGTATACCAGGTATAGAATGAAAACCCATTGCAAGGTGCAGCTCGTTCTAGATAATTAGTGTAGGAAAGTACCATCTTGCCTGGCATGTTACCCCCATTTGTTACTTGTGTGTAAGTTTGTTTTTGCCTGTGTCACTGGGACCCTATTAGCCAAGAACCCAGTGCTCATAGTTTGTGGCCTATATGTGTTCCCTGTTTGGTGCCTAACTGTATCACTGAGGCTCTGATAACCAGAACTCAGTGTTTATGCTCTCTCTGCTTTTTAAATTGTCACTGCAGGCTAGTGGCCATTTAGACCAATTCTGATTGGCACACTGGAACACCTTTATAATTCCCTAGTATATGGTACCTAGGTACCCAGGGTATTGGGGTTCCAGGAGATCCCTATGGGCTGCAGCATTTCTTTTGGCACTAATAGGGAGCTCAGACAATTCTTACACAGGACTGCCACTGCAGCCTGAGTGAAATAACGTCCAAGTTATTTCACAGCCATTTTACACTGCACTTTACTAAGTTACTAAGTGTGAGGGCACCCTGGCACTAGCAAAGGTGCCCCCACATTGTTCAGGGCAATTTCCTCAGACTTTGTGAGTGCGTGGACACCATTACACGCGTGCACTACATTTAGGTCAATACCTATATGTAGCTTCCCAATGGTCACTCTGAATCTGGCCAGGTAACATGTCTAAGATCATGGAATTGTCCCCCCATGACAAATCTGGTATTGGGGTGCCAATCCCATGCATTCCCGGGGCTCCAGCATGGACCCCGGGTACTGCCAAACTAACTCTCTGGGGTTTTCTCTGCAGCTACCGCTGCTGCCAACCCTCAGACAGGTTTCTGCCCTCCTGGTGTCTTGGCAGCCCAGTCCCAGGAAGGCAGAACAAAGGATTTCCTCTGAGAGAGGGTGTTACATCCTCTCCCTTTGGAAATAGGTGTTAAGGGCCTGAGAGGAGTAGCCTCTCCTGGACTTTGGGAATGCTTTGAAGGGCACAGATGGTGCCCTCCTTGCATAAACCAGTCTACACCAGTTCAGGAATCCCCTAGCCCCTGCTCTGGCATGCAACTGGACAAAGGAAAGGGGTCACTCCCCTGTCCATCACCACCCCAGGGGTGGTGCCCAGAGCTCCTCCAGTGTGTCCCAGACCTCTGCCATCTTGAATGCAGAGGTGTGAGGGCACAATGGAGGCCTCTGAGTGGCCAGTGCCAGCAGGTGACGTCAGAGACCCCTCCTGATAGGCTCTTACCTGGTTAGGTAGCCAATCCTCCTCTGAGGGCTATTTAGGGTCTCTCCTGTGTGTTCCTTTTCAGATAACGAATGCAAGAGCTCACCAGAGTTCCTCTGCATCTGCCTCTTTGACTTCTGCCAAGGATTGACCGCTGACTGCTCCACTGCTGAGATGAATGCTGTGCTCAGATTTCTTGAACGCATGTTCAGGTGCTTCTGTGGGTGCTGCCTGCTTCTGCATGGGCTCTCTCTATTGCTGGGTGCCCCCTCTGTCTCTTCCTCCAAGGGGCGACCTCCTGGTCCTTCCTGGGCCCTGGCAGCACCCAAAATCTTCAACCATGACTCTTTCAGCTAGCAAGGCTTGTTTCTGGTCTTTCTGCGTGGAAACAACTCTGCATCCTCCTGCACGCCGTGGGACATCTTCTGACCAAAGGAGAAGTTCCTGGCACCTTCCATTATTGCAGAATCTTTGGCTTCTTCCACCCGGAGGCAGCTCTTTTGCACCTTCATCCGGGGTTTAGTGGCCTCCTGCCCCCCCTGGACACTTGCGTGGCTCTTGGACTTGGTCCCCTTCCTTTACAGGTCCTCAGGTCCAGGAATCCGTCTTCAGTGCTTTTCAGTCAGTGGTTGCCTTTGCAGAATCCCCTATCTCGTTTTTACTGTTCTTCTGGGGCAGTAGGGTAACTTTACTCCTACTTTTCAGGGTCTTCGGGTTGGGTATCTTGGACACCCTTAGTGTTTTCCTACACTCCCAGCGACCCTCTATACACTACATTAGGTCTGGGGTCCATTCGTGGTTCACATTCCACTTCTGGAGTAAATGGTTTGTGTTGCCCCTAGGCCTATTGCATCCTATTGTGTCTTATAGTGTTTGCACTATTTTTATAACTGTTTACTTACCTGATTTTGGTTTGTGTGTATATTTTGTGTATATTACTTACCTCCTAAGGGAGTATATCCTCTGAAATACTTTTGGCATATTGTCACTAAAATAAAGTACCTTTATTTTTTTAACTCTGAGTATTGTGTTTCTTATGATATAGTGCTATATGATATAAGTGGTATAGTAGGAGCTTTGCATGTCTCCTAGTTCAGCCTAAGCTGCTCTGCTATAGCTACCTCTATCAGGCTAAGCTGCTAGAACACTACTAATCTACTAATAAGGGCTAGCTGGACCTGGCACAAAGTGTAAGTACCATCAAGTTCCCACTATAAGCCAGGCCATCCTCCTACACCTAGGGTTCTTGATGAACCTACAAGCCCTATATATCCCCGCAACCAGAAGAGTCCAGCAGATGTATTGCTTCAAAGAATCTGACATCGCACGAAACAGTTACAGAGTAAAATATGGAGAAAAATGGCTGATTCTTTTCACCTCAATGTCAATATTTTTTTAATTTCAGCTGTTATTTTCTGTAGGAAAACCTTGTAGGACCTACACAAATGGCCCCTTGCTGAATTGAGAATTTTGTTTGTGTTTCAAAAATATTTAGCTTTCCAGGATCCAGCATTGGTTTCACACCCATTTCTGTCACTAACTGGAAGGAGGCTGAAAGCACAAAAAATAGTAAAAATGGGGTATTTCTCAGTAAAATGCCAAAATTGTGTTGAAAAATGTGGTTTTCTGATTCAAGTCTGCCTGTTCCTGAAAGCTGGGAAGCTGATGATTTTAGCACCGCAAACCCTTTGTTGATGCCGTTTTCAGGGAAAAAACCACAAGCCTTCTCCGGCAGCCCTTTTTTCGCATTTGTTTGAAAAAAACTACATTTTTGCTGTATTTTGGCTGATTTCTTGGTCTCTTCCAGGGGAAACCACAAACTCTGGGTACCTTTAGAATCCCTAGGATGTTGGAAAAAAAGGACGCAAAATTGTCGTGAATAGTTTATGTGGACAAAAAGTTATGAAGGCCTAAGCGCGAACTACCCCAAATAGCCAAAAAATGGTTCAGCCCGTTGGGGGGGAGGTGGGAGGAGGTGGGGAGAGCCCGAGCAGCTAAGAGGTTAAGTATTTGTTCACTTAGAAAGCAAATTATTGATTTGAATTAGAATTCGATGCGATGTCTGTAAATTTATACAAGTTGGGAACTCAAAAAAAAATTTGTATGGGATTGGATTATCAGGATATATAGCTATGGATTCACTACTGAATATATGGAATTTTAAAATTCTAAAAAACATTCAGACTTGTCAAAGTCAAGTGAATTTATTAACTGAATAACGCAAATTCTCATAAGCATTGCGCAGTTTTGGCGAATTCATCTCTGTAAAATGTAAAAGGGTACGCAGAAGCTGCTCGGTACAGGAAGCACTGAGCCGTTACATTTTAGTAGTTCAGATTAGAACTAACTGTCTCAAAATGTAATTTCTGCTCGTCAACTGCAGAAACAAGTTAAAAGCCTGGGTTCGTGGTTTGTTTATGATGCAGACCTCCTTTTCATGCCTGCCTTGAAATTACTTGAAGCAGCTTTACTGTCTGACACAGGACCCCATTCTCAGTCGTGGAGGTTAGGGCGGCGGGTGTGTGTGTGTATGTGTGTATATATCCTCAGTGCTTTATAGCCTTGTCTGTGTGTGTGTGTGTGTATGTATGTATAGCCTCAGTGCTTTATAGCCTTTCCTACTATCAAAGCGCGCGTGGTGTTAGTAAATACACACTTCATTATAGTCAAAGGCCTGTCCTCATAATTAAAGGTATGTTATTTTGTGTGTACGTGCCCACCTGGCAGACGTCCAGTGTACTTCTCTTTTAAAATTTACATTCATTTGCCCTTCATTCTCCGTAATGCCTTGCTCCAGGTGCAAGACTCTTGGCAATGGCTGACAAGCAATATCATTAATCAGCTAATGCAACAAAATACAGCGCAGATTCATTCGCACCTGACCCCCTGTGCACTCTTCATGTAGGAGTAAAAGTCATGCATTGAGAATTTGCAAAAAAAAGTGTTTGGCTTTTTGCACCTATTTCTACTGCAAAGAGAAATGCGGAACTGTAAATTGAAGTAGATGGATATATGGGATCAATAGATACAGTGAATTAGAAAACGAAACAGCAGGAAAAGTGTGACTAATCATTTCCCAACTCTCCCAGTGTGTCTGCAGCTATTCCTAGTCTGGATTCCAAGTGGTTGATGACACAACAGCAGGCTAGAAATTAAATGAGACAAATCTCACACTTTATATTCACATCTCGATTCCTTGTGGGGGCTTGAGAGTCATGTGCAGAATTTCCGTGTACACCACAGAGCTGCTTGCAGCCGGGCACAGTCAGATATTTCACGCTGTCAGCTTTCTTTATTGGCTGCGGGGAATTCAGTATTGATTCCCGAGCTCAGCAGCTCTATAAAGAGCCACTACTGCATGTTCAGGAAGCAGCCATGAAGGGCTGTCAGCTTGAAGGGAACAGGCATTTCACAGCACAGGCAAGGTCAGCTGGAGGACAGTGCAGCTTTATATAAATCTCAAAGCTTCAGCCTTCAGCCAAAGTAATATTATGCTGCCAGCACAATAAACAAAATAGAGTGTATTGCAGGATAAACCTAGAGGCTTCAATTTTGTTTGTTTATTTTTTTGCCTTCAAGTTTATGTAGAACAATAAAATACTTCACGTACTATTTGTGCCTTTGAAAAGCACAGAGATGTGGATGGCCTGGTTATACAGAAGACAGACATTTGTAAAATGTATACTGTTTTGAATCATAGCAGTTTTTCCTCTCTTTAAGCCATTACCTTTTAAAACAGACAATTATTATTGAAACATATAAATACGATGCCGTTTTGTTCTAAACCCAAACCATGACACAATTTCTACCTCATTGTTTTATTTTATGTTTCTGGAGCTTGCTGCTAACTGGTACCGATTATCTTGTGCATAATTCCCTTCAAACGTTTGCGAAAAGGTTAACAGATGTGAGGTAACCATATGAAACAAGCATATTTGTGGGGAAGGTAGGAATAAGTGGGGAAAAAGTTGGAGAGAGAAAAGATGAGAATGGGTGGTGTGTATACAAACTAATGGATTGACCACAGCCACCGAGATCGGCCAGACCCAGCAGTAGCCAGCAAAACACTGGCCTAATGATTTCCCGAATGCACTTGTAGCTAACCACAAGCAGGCCACAAGAAGTGTAAGAATGACTCCCCGTGTGCTCACAGTTCTCAAAGTGCTATCCGTCCTCCAAACCAGAGGGAGTTCTATACAAGCGTGTGCCTATACTTCTCCACAAGAAGGGCAGCCTGCCTGATGACTGAGGATGGATGACTGAAGATGGATGTTCGGCTTCAAAAAGTTGCAGGGAGACCTTAATGGATGGACTTGTCTTCCTTTCCTGCAGATCCCTAGAGTACGTCAAAGATGTCTGTAAACTGACTGTTCAGACTGTGAGATGCAGAGATAGTTTTCCCATTAGATGCATCCATGTAGTGAATCATCCTTCTTTCGCATTTTATACAGAAATGGTAAATGGAAGTTGGGTGTTCTTTAAAAACAAGGGGCACTGAATAGGATTTTACTCTAACCCTAGGTCAGATAAGTAGACAGAGGGTAGAGATTCAGAACAATTATATGAATAGGGGACCATTTAGACTATGCAGCTGCCCATTGGCTTCGCAAGGTGATAGAGGGGGAAATGTCCTTAGCCACACGTCCTTAACAACGCAGGTGTTTCCCCGCAAGCATAACCACGCTTGCCTGAACAACGCCTGGCTTCTTCTCATACCTCTGCTTACCTTACAGGGATCTCTGTACTGTGAAGGTAGTCACTGTAGCAGAAACTACATTCACAGCACTGAAGGACTGGCAAGCTGCCACCATGTTTAAACCACCCACTGGTAAAACTTTTTTGTTCTGAGAAACTGAACTCCTAAAGCATGGATTTGTTTTCTCAATGTGAAACATGAATGGTCCTGCTATTCAGAGAGTATTGCCCTAACAAATATATACATTTTCTCTGCTAACACGGCAGACCAGGCAGGGAAAATGAGTGACCAGCATACATCCTCAAAAGGGCACAGCGACCATCACTGTGACCTGACAGACCTTTGATTGTTGGGCTGCCAGGTCAGAGTTTTACATTGGATTTGCTTGAACAATCATGGCAATTTTACCGACTGAAAGAAATTGTGCAAGTATGACGGGACGGGGGTCTGCCTAGTAACTGCCATCCTCCCTCTCAGCCAAACTTTAAATCATGCCTTTAGTTTTTACACTTTCTTTGACGAGAGTAACAGATATCTCCATTTGAATTTCTCTGAACTAAATTACCTACCTTGACTGTGAAATTAGTCTTGTGATGAAATAAGTTTACACCACACCCGAATAACTTCTACAATATATCAGTTTAATCGTAGTCACCCCAGCCATCGTCCTCTCCTCCAACCGTCCTCCCCGCAATCCCCGCATTCTCCATTCCATCACCATGGGGATCGCGTGATCCCAGAATTACCAATACATCACACTTCTCCCTTTCAATATTTAACAAAACTAACACAAAGATACATATTTTCTAATTAACAATATCTAGAACAAAATGAAGAAAACAAATGCAACAGAAATATACACTCTCCCAGTCAGTTATCAGTGTAGAACATAGGGGGTTATTCCAACTTTGGAGGAGGTGGTAATCGGTCCCAAATGTGACGGATTTACCACCAGCCGTATTACGAGTTCCATAGGATATAATGGACTCGTAATACGGCTGGTGGTATATCCGTCACTTTACCGTCACTTTTGGGACGGATTACCACTTCCTCCAAAGTTGGAATAACCCCCATAGTCTTTAAAATGTTCAGGACTGAACCTTCTCCTACAACTTATCCTTGCTCTATCCAATTTTTTGACGTCCTCATTGCTGTCACAATTTGTCGCTGACAATGAATTGCTTCTGAAATTACTGTTACTCTCCATATTTACGCTTGGTTTCTCCACTTCCTTCAGCCGAACCACTCTGTTCATATTCCAAATTCTACCATCAGAAGTTTTGACAGCGTTCTTAAATAATTTTAACACTTCAAGAGGTCTGGTGAATTTTGACCCCTCTGCACATCCAACGGGTGCTTTTACCTTTACCATATTTCCCACAGCTATGTTCATTTTACACACCTTCTTCCTTTTATCATATTCTTGCTTTCTTTTACGGATAAGCCTTTCCTCTCTAATCCGCCAATCATTGCTGACTAAATTAAATCCATTCTTCATCCAATCCATCCATCCTGGACATAAATTGGTATTGGGTATCCTCTTCCTAAACAGTTCAAAAGGAGATTTCCCAGTGGTCGAATGAGGTGAAAAACGATAAGCTGTGATCCTCTTCATGAGTTCTGTACGCCAATTCAAATTGTTCGCTTTAGCAAGTTGAATGCTCTCTTTTATATACTTGTTGAATCTTTCCACTGCACCATTAGTCTCTGGATGATACACCGCTGACTTTTTATGAATTATGCCACACTCACCCATACATTTCTCAAAGACTGTTGAACAGAATTGTGGACCATTATCAGATAATAAAGATTTTGGAAATCCTTCTTTCCTAAAAATATCTTCCAGGAAGCTTATCACACTACGAGAGGAGACCTCACATGCATTTTTAACCTCTACCCACCTGGAATACAGGTCTATTAACACAATCAAATATGGTGTAGAGTGTTCACCTGGCAAAGGACCAACAATGTCAATTGCTATGTCATCCCAAGGTTTGCATGGTAAACTCCTACAATGCATAGGTACATTTCGGGTTTTTAATATTTTGTCACTTCGTGCACATGATATACACTCTCTAACCAGGCGCTCTGCTTCCAAATCCATTCCTGGCCACCAAAAATTTGCTCTTAAATTCTCTTTAGTTTTGACTATGCCAAGATGGCCCTCATGAGCTTGATTCATAATCCTGTCTCTCAACACTTTCGGTGGAACCAACCTTGTACCTCGCAACAACTTACGCCTATCCACTGCCAACTCATCCTTTACTAAACACCAAACCTTTCCTAGAGCACCAAAACGTCCACTTCCTAAAGCCCTACACACACCACTTATCTCAACATCATCTTTTAACGCCTCTTCCCATTCTTGCTCAGTTATAGCACAACTTGTAATTTCACACACATCACTGATAATTTCACACACACTTTCCTCCAGCACAGTTGTGTCTTTTTGTTCACCATCCTTCACATCTTCATCCACCAACCTGGACAGACAATCCGCACTGACGTTCAATACGCCTGGTAGATATCCCACTTTAAATTTGAAATCTTGCAAACCAATAATCCACCTTCTTATTCTTGCAGAAATGCAATTCAGACCCTTACTGCCAAACACTTCTACTAAAGGCTTGTGATCAGTTAGCACCTCAAAGTCCGTACCCCAGACAAAGTGTCTAAACTTCTTCAGTGCCCAATATATTGCCAATGACTCCCTTTCAATTACAGAATAATTCTTCTCCGCTCCACTCAAAGATTTCGATGCACAAGCAATCATCCTTTTCTTACCACTTTCATCCTGCATCAAAACTGCCCCCAACCCTTTCGCACTAGCATCAGTGACAATAGCTGTAGCCCTGCCCAGTTTAAAGGCCTGTAAACAAGGGGCATGTTCCAATTCTTCTTTAATTTTGACAAACTCCTCTTCACACACAGCATCCCACTTGAACTCTCTTCCTTTCTTTAATAAAACTCTCATATTCACCATTTTCACCATATTCACCAAATTTCTGATGTACCTGCTATAATATTCAACCATCCCCAAAAACGAACTCACTTCCTCTTTAGTTTGGGGAGAAAACAACTTTTTAATCGTCATAACCAACTCCGGTTTGGGTCTTACCCCATCCCCTGTAATCAAATGCCTCAGGTATTCAACCTCAGCCAGGCCAAAATTACATTTCTTTCTTTTGATGGTAAGACCAGCTTGGCTTAAACATTTCAAAACCAATCTCACTCTTTCCCAATGTTCCACCGCTGTATCTGCAAAGATTAATACATCATCTTGGTAACACTTCACACCCTTCACATCTTTCAGGACTTTGTTCATAATACGTTGAAATACGGAAGCAGCCGACACAAGTCCAAAAGGCATTCTCTTGAATTTAAAAGCCCCAAAAGGTGTAATAAATGCAGTCAATTCCTGCGAAGTCTCCTCTAGTTCCACCTGGTGGTATGCTGATGTTAAATGCAAAGTGGAGAAGTGTTTTGCTCCACCAATCATAGAAACAATTTCCTCAATATTTGGAAGCAGAAATGTATCAACTACCACCTCTCTGTTTAGAGCTCTAAGGTCCACACATAATCTGATGTTTCCATCACTCTTCCTTGCCACTACAATGGGAGCCAACCATTCAGTTGCTTCCACTTCCTCAATTATACCTAACTCCTGTAATTTTTTGAGTTCAGTTACTACTATTTCTTGCAAGGCCAAAGGAATCTTTCTCATTTTCCCAACCACCGGAATAGCACCCTTCTTCAATCTAATTTTATGTTTATAACCCTTAAGACATCCCAACTTTTCTGAAAACACTTCAGGAAACTCACATACCAACACATTCTCTTCACCATCCACACATTGCACTTGCACCTGTGGTTGTGCATTCGGATTTAACACAACACCCAACAGTTTTTGATGTGTCCAACTTAAAAGATTATCACCCTGGTTGGACACATAAATTTTTCCTAAAAGATGTCTATCTTTCAATTTAAGATGACCTTCAAAGTACCCTAACATCTTTATAGGTTGCCCACCATACCCACCAGGACACACATCCATTTTCCTTAATCTTCTATCTTTACCACTTAACATGTCAAAACTTTTCTTAGAAATTATCGTCAATTGTGAACATGAATCAAAACGCATCAGTAGATCAACACCATCTACTCTCACCACTTCACTGGGATGTTCCCCACATCTTACCCGTGCTTCAACCTGAAAAACCACTTCCTGAGATATTTCGTTGACTTCTTTCATCAAATTACTATTGTAATTTTCTTTTTTTCTATTACGACAACATTTGTAGTAGTGATCTTTCCTTCCGCACCCATTGCACACAACATTTAATGCTGGACAATTACTTGCATTAGCTTTGTGGCCACTTTTGCCACATCTGAAACATTCTCCTTTAAACTTCAATACATCCTCAGACTTTTTTATTTTTTCACTCTCCCTGCTCTTTACTTCACATACTATTTCCTCCACCTTTGCGCCTTCTCCACTTGGAACTTTGTTTCCACTCAATTCCAACACACACTTCAACATATGTTCCACCCTTTTTGCCACCATAATCACTTCTTCCAAAGGTGGTTCATCTTTTAACCATAACTCCTCCCTAATTTGATCACTACTGCACTTTAACACAAATTGATCCCTAATTCTTTCATCCACTAGTGTTCCAAATTTACATGACGCTGCCAGTTTCCTCAAACTGGTTATAAATTCCTCCACCGACTCATCTCTACCTTGCTCCCTTTTTCCAAAATAATGCCTTTCCATTATCGTACTCACCCTTGGTAAGTAATGTTTGTCCAGTTTCATAATACATGTCTCATATTCATTCAAACTTCTAGCCTCCTCAACATTCAAATCAGGCAAATTTTCTAGTACCTCTTGTCCCTCACCCCCCAGACAGTGCATTAATAATGCATGTTTCCTTTCAGCACTCAGTGTCGGGCCACACACCCTAGGATAGTGAACAAACATTTTCTTCCATTTGTTCCATGGATATATCGGATCTCCAGGACTACTAAAAAAAAACGGAGGAGGTGTTACATTCTGCATACCTCAGCTGTGTGTGTGCAATCCCCAAATGACTGCTGAGTGATTGTCACAATGTCCCAACTCACAAATAGCTTGTCTAACACGTGTTTTCAATCCTTTAAATGTGTCTGTCAGAATGTACTCCTTATATCCTCTAGAGAGTGGTAAAATTGTGCCTGTCACCGTATGTCCCACAAAACAGGCTAAACAAAAATTAATTGTTATCACAATTATTGTAAAATGCCTGAAATAAAGATGACCAAAAAATAAAAAAATAAAATGACATTCGGAAATATGAGACAGTTCCCTTTTAAGGTCCCAAAACGATCATCCCTTTGAGGAAAACTTTGTTGAGGTCAAGATGCAAAACAATCTCACCAACATGAGGCACCTTCCCTTTAAGAGTTTGACACGATCATCCCTTTAAGAACAACCTCGTCCTGGGACGTGTCTCCAGAACGGAAATAACATAAACTGCTTCGTTCTGCTTTCTCCTCAATGCTGTTGACTCCCCGCTGCGAGACCGAACAAACTGCCACTGTGTTTTTCTGCTCCGCAATAAGATCGGAGTAACTGCAGGCTTCTTAAAGCGGCTCCAACTCCTTAATTATTCCAATTAACTCCGACGCCGTGAACGGGAAGCAGCACTCATCTCCGATCCAGATTTGAAAACACTTGCACGCCGAAACTGTCAGAGTCCAGTTTCCGTCTCCTTCACGCCACTGTAAGTACTGCCAGCTTCTACTCTTAATTTG
Source organism: Pleurodeles waltl (assembly GCF_031143425.1). Lineage (NCBI taxonomy): Eukaryota > Metazoa > Chordata > Amphibia > Caudata > Salamandridae > Pleurodeles > Pleurodeles waltl. The sequence goes on from NC_090439.1 coordinate 692,016,453, forward strand.
ATGTTGAGGCGACCGCCACCCTCGTCGCCAAATGTTAAATTAGTCTTGTGATGAAATAAGTTTACACCACACCCGAATAACTTCTACGATATATCAGTTTAATCGTAGTCGCCCCAGCCATGGTCCTCTCCTCCAACCGTCCTCCCCGCAATCCCCGCATTCTCCATTCCATCACCATGGGGATCGCATGATCCCAGCATTACCAATACATCACATTGACCGTGGTCAAATTGTCTGGGAAGAGTCAAGAAGCATAGGGATTTGATTTGCATCACAGAGGTAACCTATTTAAATTCAAATTCCTCAGAACTCTTGCTTAGTCACAGCTCACAGATAAGGGAATAAGGTCGGGAGGGAGAGAAGCTATCGGATACATTGGCCCCATTTTACTCGTGGTGACAACTCTTGTGACTCCACACACAGGCGTACAGTTAAAATGCATTACTTACCGTCAACTACTCAATCATGCCAGAAACAACTCCTCTACATTTAAAATTCAACATTTCCTACTTTCCTCTTTACAGGTGGATGCAAGTTCATGTATTTCATAAAGTTAATTACTATCACTTATAGCAAAAAATTCTCATTTATATCCTAGATCAAAAAAAGCCAATGGACCTAGCCCCATACTCTTTAAGCAGTGATTTTAATGAGTAGATTCCTGTGTCTGTTTAATGTTCACAAATACTCAGACTTTACACTGTTATTGACACCAGTGTTTTTGTGTACTGTTGGGCTCAATTTTTTATGTTAGCCAAAGTATAGCGTCATAGGTTTGAAGGTGTATGTAATATGAACTTGGCTGTGCAGTCCTTATCTGTTCTTCTCCCCTATACGTGTCTAGCTTCCCCTAGTTTCCCCTCTAAAATGAAAAAATATAGTTGTATAATTAAATAAATACATCGAAGGGCCATTTGTTCCTTCTCAGTGCTACATAACCAGTATAAATCTTTCCCAGTGGATCCCTGACTCCTGCAACCATTAGTTCCACTCTCAGCAGCAACGTGAGACTAAAAGTGATATGGTCATATTTACTGTAGTTATGGAGATGATCACTGTGTCAATTATAAAGTTTGAGAACTTTTAATGTATATCAATATTTGCAGTAATCCAAGGTGTTCCTAATCAGATATGAATAACCAACCTAGCTGTAATTTACTTTTTTAAAGCCAATTTTGAACAATATGTTGGCCACAGTTTTATCATTCTGGTGTTTCCACATCTTAGGATACTTGACAATGAATCTGTACCCCAGCTCTTTACTGATGTCCTTATAAGTGGTAAAATAGATCGGCAAACAGATAGTGAGTAAATATGTATTAATAGAATACCTCAGATACTCTTAGGGGCAAATTTATGAGCTTTGTGTTCCCGTTTGAGCGTCACAAAAAAAATCATATCTGTGAGGCCACACAAAACTAATTTGCATGTGATATGGCATCGTAGATATGAAATAAGGCACGGCAGCCCAAGTCACTGTGTTACCTTGCTCTGTGCTAGGAAGGCCTACATGGGCGTGGTCACGGGCTTTCACTTGCAACACTCATGGTTTTGACACATCCCCAGATTTACAAGTGCCTGTAAACTTTGGGATGCACCAAAACCTTACGCCTCACCAGGGCAGGCATAAAAAGGAGAAATATTTTAATTTCTCCACGTTTTTTCCTCTTTCCATGTTTGCTGCATTCTGCAGCACACATAGAAAGAGGAAAACACCTCTATAGATTATTTCAGTCCAGGAAGGTGCTTCTTCCTGCACAAATACAATCTTGCTGACAACACGGCACCCTTGAACGATGGTACAAGGGTGCCCGTGTTGGTGCTAGGCTACCGAAACGGCACCAGTGCAGAGGGAAAGCACAGGAGTACACCGTATTGTATGAATACTGTGCATTCCTGCCCTTTCACTTTGGTGTAGGACAGCACAGCAAGGTGACTCCTCTAATTCTGGCCCCTAGTTTGGCTAGTTAGAGCTCTCATTGATGGAAGACACCAGGCCTTGGTCTTTTGTGCTACTGTCTGTTTTGTGTAGAAAAATACAGAACAAAGAAGGATGATTATCTCACTGAGACTGTCTGCAAATCGTATTTGATCAGCTGATAATCATCCACCATATGTGTAGATCTTCCAACAAGGATGATTACTCAGGATCTTCGATTCATTTTGTAGATGTATTTCTCTGTTATAGCTTAACATCAGTTATGGCCTCCCATAGTGGCCAGTGAAGATCACTGTTAACCAGATGATTTTCTAACACTTACTTTTTTATACTATTTTATCAACAAGCCCATCTATCAAATCATTGCACAATAGATCTCACAGACAGCTCTTCTTTTTCACAAAAGTCAAATCCACAGTCTGGCAGGCTCATGTATCCTTCTAACGTTTTGAAAAATGCTATGAAAAAAATGAAACACAAAGTTCCAAAAGACTTACTTGACACCCTCATTTCTGACATTATCCACTGTGGCAGAAAAGAATGCCTCGAACACAGACGTTTGATTTTCTTCTCTGACTCCCGTCCTCTGATTTGAAACATTTGTTTAAGGGCCTGAATGTATTACAGATTAAGAATATCCCATAGAAATAAATTATTTGTGTCCCCTTCAATTCTTATTCATGGGGAATTGTTAAACTCTAGGGCCAGGGCTTGATCCTCAATCTGTTGACGCATAATGTCCATGTTCAATTTGATATGTGATTCCAGACTGATCTTTACTCTTGAATGGTTCTCTACCACCATTAACCATTGTCCCTTATTCTTTTTTTTACCCTAATCTTCCTCCTTTCTGGTCTCCTGTTCACTCCTTAAACCCATCTTTCATCGTTTTTCAAGGTAGCATTATCTCATTTCCTCTTCACTTCATTCTCACTACTCTGGAGACTGGGTATAGAGACACACCTCCCAATGCCACTGGACAAAGTAATCCATTCCATAGTCTGCATACATCATCTATGAACTAAATCCATGATGCAATATCTATCTCTTCTGGTTCCCAGCAAATATTCTGAGGCTACTCTTGAAATAACATATCCAATAACTTGGAACTTTCCAGCAATAGTAAGCATGTTGTACAGCTCTTGACATATGCTCTTGAGGCAAAAGAGGACACTCTTCTCCCAGAAAGGAAATTTTGTGTAGTTCCTCTCTTAGACCTATTACAGCACAATTTACATATTCCCAATCTGATCAGTTTCATTAGACTGCCTCTAGAAGCCTGGCGTGTATTTAAGTTCTCTATAGTTCACAAGACTATACATAGATATTAGCAAAAAGCAAGTTACTTATTAGATAAATTGGTCATCACAGGAGGTTCGCACTCATTACAAGGCAATGACTCATTCTGTTAGGAAACTGGGAGCTTCCAAAAAGTGGGAACTCTAAAATAAACTGGGAGTACACATGAAGGAAGACAGTACCAGTTTGAAGCTGAAATGGCACTTTTACTAAAACACTTTAGGCTGTTGTGTAAGTCACAGCCAGCAAGTCCTAATAGTATGTATCTAAATATCTGTGGGCCACCCATTATTCAGGATTCCTTTTTAAATTCTATTCTACCTGAGGTATGTTAGGGAAATGAAATGGAGCTCTCTTTTTAGTGGGTCTGGGTGAAACTCATGGAGCTTTGCTACGCAAAGTTCCGCTGAGTTCCAAAAACATGGCCGCTCATTTGCAGTGCTTTTTCATGCCAGGAGCGCGTCACGCACTGAAAAATGAGCATGAACAGCACCACACGGTCACATGTGCATGACCATTTTGGTTTATCTGCTTTTTCTTTTCTGTGTGTGGTGCTGGGCCTGACTTGCATCAATTCTAAATCTTTGCAATCCTTCCCCATCCCACCCATCCACCCCTCATTTTCGTTTATTTTATCAGTGTGTGTCGTACTTTTTGTATATTTTACATTTGTCTTTTTTCTGTGAATTTTCATACTTTTTTTGGTTTTCCCTATACTTTTTTACTTTTTCCATTCTTGTTTTATTGATTCCTTCCTTTTCCTATTTCTGTTTTTTCAAACCCATAGCCATGGCAGAGCAGGGAGAGAGAGGGAGTAATTGTGCCAGTGTGTCTGATAGCTGTACACTTTGCGGTGTAAAGGGTGCAGCCCACCCCATTTTTTAGAGGTGAGGTGGTGGCACTGAGTTTTCATGTGCAGTGCCACTTTCCCTCCATGCTGGCAGCAGGCAGCAGGCTTGGGAGTGGGAGCACTGTATGGAAACATCTGCTACTGTGTGGGATAGTGCGCTCAGGGGTAAGTTAAGTTTACATTACATTGCAAATATTATGTGATCAGCAAGTGAGATGCTCTGCGTGACATAATTGTACTTGTCAGCGTTCGCTGGGACTGATTATTTAAGAAGTCATGCAGACTCTGTCCTGTCACTAAGATAGTGGTAGTAGTAATATGAGTAAATCAGCTTTCTCTGTGTCTTTCTTTCTGTAGCTCAGAAAGAAAGACACATTAAATAGGGTTGAGAAGCAGGGGCTTGAGAAACAAAGATCATTGGTATTAGTAGTTCCAAATGGAGTTTAGGTTTAGGACATTTGGAATAAGGTTAGATTTAAGAAATTGGGAATAGGTCAACTCTATACTAGTACTATAGGAATTTTGATATAGAAAAGTACAAGGTTACTGCATTTGCCTGTCAAAATATTTTAAGGGAGATTAACTAATCTATTTTCATCTTCCTTATTTCTTACATCTGCAACCAAGGTCAAGAAGAGGACATCGGAGGGGGGTCAGTGTGAAGTTGAGACTGCCACCACGAGCCACCACCAATGTTAATGTTATTTTACCTAACTTTTTCCTCTCTCCCTTTAGAATAATTTTCATTGTTTTTTAATACTGTGACATCTCCTTTTTTTCAACTTCTCTTCATTCTATCTAATTTTTGTTAATTCTTGTTAGCCTTCCATTATCTTTTTTTCTATATTGCATGTTTCTGTAGCTCTCTCCCTCCTGTCTATACTAGTTTGTACTTTTCTAATGCTTTGTTACTAAGCTTCCCCCCTCTCTTTCTATGCCTTGTGTAATGGTACTGTAAGACTAAGAGAATTGATTTTAGTTACTCTACTGTGAAGATTGCAAGCCCAAGCAAGCTATGCTGTGCATGTTTGTTACAAAGGTTATTTTCCTCCTCATGCTCAACAAGTAAATTGGAAGAGTGGCCCTGGTCATAATGTACCCCCCAATGTTGTGCTGTATATATTATCATTCAGTATAGCAGCAGTTTTGATGACAGTGCAGCATGGCAGGAAAGTAGTATGAGAACAGTCCCATTGCATTTGCCAAACAAGACCATATGTCCTTCACTAACCAATATATTCCACTCCTTCATTGTGCTTTACTGACTCAGAGTCATCATAGCTCTGCCCCTCCATTGTGAAAAGTTTTTAGTTGGCTTGATTACCTTGCTTTTCTAACATTGTCAACCAAGAAATTCCCAAAGTGATAATTTGAATAGAAGATACTACTACCCAAACTGTAGTGATGTATTACAATTGTAATTTACTAAAAAAATAATAATAAGGGAAGGTGTATCTGGCATCTAAAATGTGTATTGATTTTTCTAGCCACACATACCACCAGTGCAAGGCCAGCAACAGCAAAGTGCACCAGATGAGTAGGTAGTTGGAGGAGGAGTCTTAGTGGCAGCAAGGATGGGCAGTGGTAAGTCACATTGTTTGCTTATTGACAATTACTAGTATACTCACTGTATTTGTTAAGTGAGGCAGAACCCTTCCATCAGCTTTCATCACCTTCCTGCCCACAGCATTTTGCAACCCATGATGTAGCAGAAGCATGGTTCAATTCGGCACTGCAGTGTTAGCTGTGAAATATGTGCCAGCTCCAGTTTTCATTAAATTCACAAAGTTTTCAATGCATTGCAAACTGAAAACATGGTGTGTTTCCTTTCCCTCCCTGTGCCAGCTGAGTTACTTCCTAGTAATTCACTTCTTTATTGTTTTCTAAGTTCTGTCCCAGCCTACCCAAAAAATTGAGAAATCCATTTGTGGCATGCTCCCTATTTTCACGGCCAGGTGATTCACATAGTTAAGGGCTTCCATAATGGATTTATGCTTGTTCAAAATTTTCCCTTTTGACATTCGTCAACTGCAATAACTATTAAGCCAAAGCTTAAGCACATTTTGATGATCACTGATAGACCAGTAGTCTATAGAAAATCTTCCACCTACCCAGCCTAATCCCTGTAATTTACCCTGCAGTAGAGTAAGTTAACTTTTCTTTCCTTACTGCCAAGCAAATTTACTTGTTGGAAATAATTTGTGGTGGAGGGTGAGGCCAAGGACTGAAGTGGAATTAAGTGTCTGATTTTGTGTTTTGTGGATGGGATACTCTGTGATGAACGTGTCAAATTAAATCTACATATTCTGTTCCTTTCCCTGTCCTGCAGTGCATAATTTTTCCCACCATCTACAGCATATTCCCATTTTAAACAGGACATGTGTGACCTAGTGTTATTATTCATCTGCCTCTTTGGAGTCATGGAATTGAAAGGTATTTAGAGGGACACAGCAGTTGAAGATAAAGTAAGATAATTGTCCATTGCAGCTGCCCTAGCTGCAGACTGAAGAGAGTAGCAAAGTAGTACCTTTTTAGCTAACTAGCATGCCTTCATTAATTTAGCACAACAGGAATACTTGTACTCCATAGTGGATGATGCCTTACTAAAGGTAATGTATTTTTATTTTTCCACATAAAGGGGGTCATTCCTACCCTGGCGGTCCGAGACCGCCAGGGTAGGGGACGGAGGAAGCACCGCCAACAGGCTGGCGGTGCTTCTGGGGCTATTCTGACCGTGGCGGTAAAGCCGCGGTCAGAAAAGGGAAGCCGGCGGTTTCCCGACGGCTTC